>NC_133453.1:33794123-34102040 GCF_048565385.1 Saimiri boliviensis
GACCCCTTCCTGACACCTTACACCAAAATTAACTCCAGATGGATTAAAGACTTAAACATCAGACCTAATACCATAAAAACCTTAGAAGAAAACCTAGGCAAAACCATTCAGGACATAGGTGTAGGCAAGGACTTCATGACCAAAACGCCAAAAGCAATGGCAACAAAAGCCAAAATAGACAAATGGGACCTAATCAAACTCCACAGCTTCTGCACGGCAAAAGAAACAGTCAGTAGAGTGAATCGGCAACCAACAGAATGGGAAAAAATTTTTGCAGTCTACCCATCTGACAAGGGGCTGATATCCAGAATTTACAAAGAACTAAAGCAGATCTACAAGAAAAAAACAAACAAGCCCATTCAAAAATGGGCAAAGGATATGAACAGATACTTTACAAAAGAAGACATACAGGAGGCCAACAAACATATGAAAAAATGCTCATCATCACTGGTCATCAGAGAAATGCAAATCAAAACCACACTGAGATACCATCTCACACCAGTTAGAATGGCGATCATTAAAAAATCGGGAAACAACAGATGCTGGAGAGGATGTGGAGAAATAGGAACACTTTTACACTGTTGGTGGGAATGTAAATTAATTCAACCATTGTGGAAGACAGTGTGGCGATTCCTCAAGGACCTAAAAATAGAAATCCTATTTGACCCAGCAATCCCATTACTGGGTATATATCCAAAGGATTATAAATCATTCTACTACAAGGACACATGCACACGAATGTTCATTGCAGCACTGTTTACAATAGCAAAGACCTGGAACCAACCCAAATGCCCAACGATGATAGACTGGATAGGGAAAATGTGGTACATATACACCATGGAATATTATGCAGCCATCAAAAACGATGAGTTCACGTCCTTTATAGGGACATGGATGAACCTGGAAACCATCATTCTCAGCAAACTGACACAAGAGCAGAAAATCAAACACCGTATATTCTCGCTCATAGGCGGGTGTTGAACAATGAGAACACATGGACACAGGGAGGGGAGCACTACACACTGGGGTCTGTTGGGGGGAAATGGGGGAGGGGCGGGGGGGTGGGGAGGTGGGAAGAGATAGCATGGGGAGAAATGACAGATACAGGTGAGGGGACGGAAGGCAGCAAAGCACACTGCCATGTGTGTACCTATGCAACAATCTTGCATGTTCATCACATGTACCCCAAAACCTAAAATGCAATAAAAAAAAAAAAGAAAAAAAAAAAAAAGAAAAATAAATCCATTGGAAAAAATTTCTTAAAGACAGCCTATTGTTTATTTGATCTGCACTACACCAAAATATTAATTTGAGTGGCGAATTGTTGCTGTATTTGTTTCTAACTTGGTTGGTAGGTACACTAGTTACAAAATAAGTGAATTCAGAAACAGCAAAAGGCTGCAGGAAAATAAATCTGTCAAGAATTATAAGAAGATTGATGTTATTGCCAAGAAGGAAAGAGTCAGTTAAGTGGAAATTTCAAAGATGTTAGTACCTTAATACTGTAAAATTCAACAATTAGATGTATCCTGAAAGTCTCTGAACTGAAAAGCTCAAGAGCTGGTTCTAGTTCTGCTCTGACTTTATCGAGGTCTAGACAAGTCATCATCCTTGGTGTCAGTTTTCTAAGTCTATTAAATGAGAGCTTTGTATGAATCAGAACTCTTTTGGACATAAGTGAAAGAAATCCAGTTTAAACTAGCTTACTTTTAAAAAGGGGTTTTGTTAATTTTTTTTTAATAACTGAAAAGGGTATATCAACTTCAGACATGGCTGGATCTTGGTGCTTTAAATGACATCACCAGAACACTATTTCTCTTCATCTATTGGATTCTGCTTTTTATTGTGTTGGCTGCATCCTCGGGCACATTCTCCCACTATGATAAGATTCTTCCTCACATTTCCAGGTTTACATCCTAAAAATTTTGAGTCCCCCCAAAAGAGTTTGTCCTTACCATAATTCCAGAAGAAGTTCCAGAATTGAGTTTTGCTGGGCTCAGCTTGACTTCAGCCCATTGTTTATTTGATCTGCACTACACCAAAATATTCAGTCACATCCCAAAACACCCACCGTGTAATGGCAAACACAGTGTTTCAATTGGCCAGACCTAGGTAAGATGATCTCCTCCAGAACCAAAGGTGGAGTCAGAACAAAGAGTGAGGAGAGACTGATTTCCAAACAAAAACCAAGAGTCAGCTACAGAATGGAGGGGAAATGGATTTTGGAAGCCCAGAAACAGCAGGTGATCACTATAGAGTGAAACACATTGTCTATAAGGCCCCTTCCAACCCCTGTATGTCTAAATTTGTCTCTTGGAATCTCTCCTTTATTACAGAAGGAAATTGTTGCCAAGAAAGTTCTAGTGCAGACGTCCCCAAACTACGGCCCACGGGCTGCATGTGGCCCCCTGAGGCCATTTATCCGGCCCCCCGCCGCACTTCAGGAAGGGGCACCTCTTTCATTGGTGGTCCGTGAGAGGAGCACAGTATGTGGCGGCCCTCCAGTGGTCTGAGGGACAGTGAACTGGCCCCCTGTGCAAAAAGTTTGGGGACGCCTGTTCTAGTGATTTGCCCAAGTCTCACAGCTAGTTAATAACAGAAACAGAACCTTGGTCTCTCAACTTGCAATTCTGTGTTCTTCATCTTTTCAATAGCTCTATCTCTAGGGATCATAGCAGACTCAACATAAAATGGTTCCTAAACTGTGAATCCTACCATTTCAAACAAGTCCCATAAAAAGACTATTTTTCTTATTTCTCCTGAAGATGACATGAGGAACCTCTGATAACCTCTGCATTGCCTAATTTGGTTGGCTGACTTTTCTTTGAATATGCTATACATGGCATCTGTTTCCAGTCCAGCTGAAGATGCTTTGAGTTCTCATTTTTAGTGTCTAAGACAAACACACTCATGGTTACCATAGCAACTGTCTAGAGGTGACTCCTTATGTGTGGAGATGAGGATGCCAACAACAATGTTGTTTCTTTTTCTTGATCTAGACTAGCCCTGTGGGTGGGGCCCACGGCCTGGGCGATTTTCTTTTTTAAGCTTTTCAGATGATAATGTGCAGCCCTGGGATAGCCCTGTAAATTCTTATTAAGACAGATTTGACTGACAGTTCAAATAGTTCGTGCAATTCCATACCCCCTGTTTCACTTCAGAACTTCCCATAGCACATACCTGGTAACTTACTTTAAATTGCATCTCTCTCTCTCTCTCTCTCTCTCTCTCTCTCTCTCTCTCTCTTCTCAAAGGATCTTGTCCATTCTGGCACATCATGTAACCACTGGCTTTTCAAGGTGCAAACTCATGAATATTCTTAATGAAAACTGTGGTTTCTCAATCCCTTTCAAATTGGGCTATGTTGGAACTTAATTGCAGCTAGGGACTGGGAACATCTGGCAGGTCTAACAGCCGTGATCTGTGCTTCTGAATAAGCCATATGAATTACCAGCAGAGTGGCGCGTCACCATGATTGCTGATATGCTGTGGATATGTGGAGGAAGAAGGAAGCAAAGCAAATGACCTCTCAATTAAGTTTTCCAAAAGGCTCAAATGATTGACAGGCTACAGGCAAAGTTTACTCTTCAACTGAAAGCATAAGCAACAACATAAAACAGGCACACCTGCCATCCAAATAATTTAGAGATGGTGAAAAGAAACATCCCATTTTTTTACATTAGCAGGCTGTCCAATGTTTGGCAGCTCCTTCCCAGATGATTTTATTTTCCTTCCTTCATTAGTGGGAAGCTCAAAATAAGTTCTATTCAATTTCATATTATGGACTTGACTTATGTCAAAACGTTGTACTGGTTATGACCTATGCAGTGATAATCTTCAAGGGAATGTGGCTTGATATTTAAAATGTAGTCTTTGAAAACTGAGTGGAAAATATTTAGTAGAGAAATCCTGTCTTATTTTTGAGACTTCAATAGAATAAATTTAAATTTGAATCTTCATAATTGAAAATCATGTGGCATGTTTTGGTAAACAACAATGGAGAATTTACTCAGTAAATATTTATAGAGCATAAACAATTTTAAACTCTTTAGGTAGGTGCTCTAAGAAATATAAAGGTGAATGTTCCTAGGGTGTTTGCAATCTGCTGGAAGAGATGAGAGAGGTGCTAATAACTAGAATGCTAGGCAATATGTGATAAAGTATGATAGGAGTCAAAGTACTTAGACTTTGAATTTGGCAGGGGCAAGGTAAAAGGACCAGTAGGAGCAAAATTTCATAAGAAACAAATGGAAAAGGAGGGTTTGAAGTGAGACTCATTGAGTGTATACAGAGTGAGAAGCAGGTTACAGATTGTTTTGCACACTATCAAATTTAATTCTTGAAAAAATCCTATGAGATTGTTCCCAATTTATAGATAATAAACTGGAAATCAAAGATGCTAAATAATTTCTCCATGATCACTCAGGCAGTTACTAGTGGCACTGGAATTTAATATGCACATTCAGGGGAAATGTGCAAAAGCACAGTTTTGTTCATTTATAAGGAGGTTTGGAAAAGGAAGCTGGAATGTAGTCAATCAAGGAAAGATTATACAGAGCTGCAATGGCAGGCTGATCAATTCAAAGTCAACTCCATAGGTAATAGGACTCATTCATGGTCTAACCTAAAACAGCTAGGGAACCCATTCCCGAAGAGCTCTGAGTGAAGCCTAATGCCACAACCTGTGCCTGTTAAAAGCTCTCCCCACATTGTCCAGGCTTTCTTGCTTTATTTCCTCTCATTTCCCGACATCTCCATGCTCCTGTTGCACATCTGTGTAGATACCATGCACAACTGAATCCCAGGTGTCCACAGAAATCCACGAGCTTCAAATATGTTATGAGTTTGGGAACCTTTCTAAAGATGAATGGAAGTAAAGGGGCAAGATTACATCAATGAGTGAGATGTCTTTTTCCATCACTTGGACCTATTCCTCTGTCACTGATTTTGGTTTCTCTCCTCTCTTCCCTTCTGACACAGACAAGAAGTTGTTCTTATTTGTCCCTAGCAGTGCAGTTCCACCCATGCACTTAGGTGGATCCTTGTGGTGCTTACTCTCCTAATACCTTGAGGTATTTCTTTTAAATAAATGCATGATTTTCCTTGGAAGGACTTCTAGTAGGACAGATATAGGATTGGTAAGAGGCTGCTGGCCATTGCCCTTGTGCAAAATGAGCCAATAAGGACTTTCCCAAGATGTTGGCAGTAAGGATAGAAGAATAAAGGATGGGCAAGAGATAGTGGAATTAATAGACTATTTTTGAATGATGGAAAGGAGAGTTTTTATATTTTGCAGATTTCTTTGTACCATGAAAACTACCCAACTTTTTAAAAATAAGGTTTATGGTATTTTTTTTCTTTCTGGTCAAAAAGCTTTCATTCTATCTAAGTTTGGAGCATAAGGCAGTATTCTCTCCAGTTATAAAACAGAATGTCAGCAGGTGGTCTCAGAAAAGAATTTTCCTTAACATGCTTTATACTTTTATCAAGGAAATTTTTCATGCCACTAGACTTTTTTAAAGTCATGATTTAGTTTCCAGATACTTAAACCTTTGTTTCCGTTCAGTTTGCTTTGAAAAGCAGCAGATTAGCTAGAGCACAAGATTGTCTATGATCAGCTGAGCGGCAGAGATCACTGACACAGCGAGAGAGCATGGAAGGCGAGTCATTTGTCTTTTCAGCAGGCACACACAAATGATCCTTTCCTGCCATATGTTCCAGAGAATTCTTTTCTTTCCCTTCAGGTATTTGACCCCCTATTGGATAGAGGTATTGATCAAAGTTGAAGCTGTAGAGTGACTGATAGAATAGCTTTAGTTTTCAGTAAATCAAATCCTAAAAAGAATTAAAAGTAAAATTCTTGATATTTAATTCCTACTCCCATGTCTCTGGCTTATGTGAACATGGAGATGTTGGTTAACTCTCCTGAACTTCTGGCTTCTTTTAAAAATACATACAACCCAAACATTCTACAATGAGAAAGAATTTTTTTTTTTTTAATTTGTACTGACCTTAGAGATGGAACCTCTTAAGTAAAGAATGGTAATTTGAAATACAGCTCCTTGTGTCTATTTCCAAAGAATTATGACTTGGAAGGTTCATGTGAGGTGAAGGAGAACAAGAAGAAATAGACATCAAGTTGAGATGCTGTGCCAAACATCTGGAAGAGGGAATGAGAGCATTATGGGAAAACAGATGGAGGGAAGCTTGGCCAGATAAAATTAAAGGCAACGCCGCTCAGCATCTGATTAGCTAAGAGAATTCTATTTAAAAGGAAAGTATCTATAAAACCTGTACTTTAAATAGTCTCTTGACAGGAGAACACTTTAAAAAATTAGGGCTCTTATCAGGCCTTGAGGTTTACTTTGAAGGTTTTAATTTACTAATTACTGAGTACATTGTTGCTTTTTTCTTTTTATTAGAAATAAGACTCTAATTGATAACCAAAAGGCTTACAGATAAAGACCTACACTAAAAATTATTTCTGTGCTTTTTTAATTAGCCTGCTGAAATTCCATTTGAAAAATTAGGGTCCAAATCAAGCATTTGCCAGTGTGAGTTAATTATCTGTGTTTGTCAAGAGACACTGATAAGGCCTCTTTGGGAATTGATAAGGCCTCTGCAAGAAAGAGCTTACTCTGGTGTATGCACATTTTATCCATTAGCTATATTGAGCACAGGGCTGAAGACTCACAAGCTCTGCAAAGGTACAATAAAAATTTTAAGATCTGATCTTAAAAAATTTATTGGGTCCAAAAGAAATTAAACTCTAAAATGGACATTGATAATAATATTAAGAATATGTAAGAATATCAAAAGCAAAATTACAAAGATGTTTTCACATTTTTACACCAAAATACTGTATTGTATTTAATGTATCAAGTGTGATTTAGCCCTCTAAAATCAATATGCCCAAGTAGTAAAATAGCCTTGCCAGAGTGTGGAAAAGCATCCTTTTGAGAGAGCACACACATTCTTCTGCTATATATTCCTTTTGTAACCCAAATTTCCCCAAGTCCCCCAGCTTCCTGGGGCCACTCTTTACTATTCAAATAAAATGATCAGTTCCCAGTCCATGAACTGGGAGGTGTAGAGCATTGGCCTAATGATTCTGCTGTATTCCCTGGAAGTCTATTGATGTTCTAATGACCTCTTGCCAAGATTTTTTGCTTCTTGTGAATTTTTGATCCTTGCTTACTTTCCCACCTCCTGAAGCTGCTCGCTCTCTCCTCTCCCTGCTGTGTGCAGCCACCTTCTCCTCCATGCTTCTGTAATTCGCCACCAACTAAAAGCCATTGTGTTTATTTGAATGTTTAGGATTAATGAAGAGGAACTAGCACTGCATTAAATAATAAACAACTGAAAAGTGCATGCAAGAGAATACTATACTTACAGTTCCTCCACTCACACCCCCCTCCTCCCCCCCACCCCCGCCACCAGGGGAAACTGCTTACTAGAACTTTCTGGCCTTGGCCTCTGGCCTGCCACCATGTTGCTGGGGCACACTGTACCTATCCAGACTCCCATTTCCCAACTCTCCTTTTCTCCCAGCTCTCAGAGCCCCCTGCCTAGCAGAGAAAAAGTGAGCTTTTCTGTTACAGACTACCTAACTCACCATATTTGGTACTTTCTTTTGCATTCTGAATTATGCCCATTATTGGACTCTTCTAACAAAGACATATTGGCCCCTAATTAAATTTTGCCACATCTTTAAAGTGTTGAAGCTACCATATAATTTTCCTTTTCGTTTTCGAATAGTAATCTTTCTCTTCCTGTAACACTTCTAAAGAAGACTAACATGGGTCAAAACGACAAATGACACATGCTTCAAAAGGACTTATTTTCCTTGAATAATTTTCTTTAGCTAAGTCTTGGGAAAAAACAGTCCTTGGAGATGCAAATCCTTCGTTACTTGACCAAGGAGGCAGAGCACTAAGGACCATAGGACACAGCTTTTGCTTCCCTGGATGAACATATTTCAACTCAAAATATCTTGATTGAGTCCAGAGTAGGGAAATCAGGAATGGATTATGCAGTGGAGATGATCATTATCAGAAGAACTAAATAAAGAGACAAACATGGGACTGAAAAGCCAACAATGACCCCCAGGGAAAAGGAAATATGTGAGTCGAGCCTTGAGAGAGAAGGAGATCATTTCTCAGGAATGCTAAGGAACCATTTTCTTCCATTTCATTTGATTCTGGACATCTTGACTGAAAATGCAGCCAAAAAAGTCTATTTTGTCTCAGTGATGTAGTTTAAAGGACAAAATTTCACTGTTGATTTACTCTACCATTAATGAAGAAAATATTCAGTTACTTTCACCAAATTTGCTAAGCTATAAATGGACTCGAGGTAATTTTTTATTCTGACTTGTGCTCAGTGCATGATTTTTCCCCATTTAACAAACAATGGTCATTTGTAACCTATAATACGCAAAGCACTGTGCCAAGAGAAAGACATGGGGGGACAGATACAGTGTCTTAGTCCATTTTCTGTTGCTTCCCTAGGACTGGGTAGTTTATTCTTAAAAATATTTTTTTTCTTCCAGTTATGGAGGCTGAGAAATCCAAGGCTGAGGGAGCCACATTTGGCGAGGGCCTTCTTGCTGGTGGGGACACCCTGCAGAGTCCTGAGGCAGCACAGGGCATCGCATGGCAAGCAGGCTGAGTGTGCTAGTTCAGGTTTCTCTTCTTCCTCCACTTATAAAGCCACCAGTTCCAAACGTAAATTAGTTCAACCATTGTGGAAGACAGTGTAGTGATTTCTCAAGGATCTAGAACCAGAAAAACCATTTGACCCAGCAATCCCATTACTGGGTATATGCCCAAAGAAATATAAATTATTCTATTATAAAGATGCATGCATGTGTATGGGTATTGCAGCACTATTTATAATAGCAAAGATGTGGAATCAACCCAAATGTCAATCTATGATAGACGGGATAAAGAAAATGTGGTACATATATACCATGGAATACTATGCAGCCATAAAAAGGAATGAGATCAAGTCACTTGCAGGGACATGGATGGAGCTGGAAGCCATTATCCTCAGCAAACTAATGCAGGAACAGAAAACCAAATACTGCATGCTCTCACTCATAAGTGGCAGCTGAACAATGAGAACACATGGACACAGGGAGAGGAATAACACACAGAGAGGCTTATGGGCAGTGGGGGAGGGAGGGCATCAGGATAAATAGCTAATGCATTCAGGGCTTAATACCCAGACGATGGGTTGATAGGTGAAGCAAACCGCCATGGCACACATTTACTTATATGACAAACCTGCACACCCTGCACATGTATCCCAGAACTTAAAATATGCCACCAATCATTCTCTTGTGATAACCCATTAATTCATTAGTTATTGAATGGATTAATCAACTTACAAGCCAGAGCCCTCATGACCCAGTCACCTCTTAAAGGTCCACCTCTCAATACTACTGCACTGGGGCTTAAATTTCAACATGAGTTTTGGAGGGCACAAATATTCAACCCACAGCACACAGTAAGACATGGCCTCTCTGATGGCCAAGTGACACTGATGCAGAAGAAGACCTGCAAAACAATCTGGTCAATGGCACAACGAGGGTGGACAGAGAGAGCCACAGGCACAGAGGGTGAACAGCTCTCACCGGGGGTGCTAGATATAGATTATCCTAAGAGAAAGTGACTTCGGAGCTCCTTCTCAAAGGCTGAATGGGAAATCAGCAGGTGAGAGGAGCAGAAGAAGAGCATTTATGAGAGAGGAGGTAGAATATGCAAACATAAAAGGAATAATAAGAGGCCTGGAGTTCCAGCCTTGTAGGGCGGTGCTGAAGAGGAGAGTGGAGGAGCGGGCCGTGGGGTTGAGGATGCTAATGCTCAAAACAGTTTCTTTAAGATCCTGTGGTTGTCACTGACAGGATAGGGACTGGTCAAAGTCAAGGGGGCAAAAGATGTGGTGAGACCCGCTGAGAGGGAAGTACTTTGCCTACACCCAACCCCACTTTCACAGAGCAGGGCTGCTTGAGGATGTCTTACTTATTGAGATTCCATATTACATTTTACTTGGGATAGAAAAGAACTGAAGATATTTTTGTAAAGTAGATGACAATGAAAAACAGAAAATGACAACTGCAGACTTGTGGTTTAGAAAAACAACCCAGCATCACTTAGAAAGTAGATTGGAACATGAAAACCAATAAGGTGCTTACTGCAATGCTGCAGACAAAAAAAAAAAAAAATTAGCATGACGTAGATTAGAAACAAAATGTAGACATCACAAGATGTTCAAACATACTTTAGGGCATTTTGTAAGGTAGACAAGTGTTCAGTGATCTCAGATTTGGTTGGTTGAAGGGAGAGAAATGAATAGTACATAAAGCTACTGATTTCACTCAGACTCTGCACCCCTTATCATACATAGCAGTAGGGGTGATACAGTTAGTAACAAAAGTGGCTTTCAGCTGGTTAAGCAGATCCATGTAGGACTGTCTTCATGTCACTGTCTTCTTTATTGGTGGAATTCAGCTGACAGTTGGTAATGGTGGGTATCAGGGATGGGAGGACTTGAGTAAAAACAGCAAAAAGGTGTCAAACAAAGACTTGGAATTACAAAACCGTTTAGTAGGCTCTCTGCCTCAGATGCAAGCAAGGGCCTCCATGCATAACCAGAAGATCACGTGCTCTAGGGTTTGCCCCCCCCCCCACCCCCGGTCTGGTTGAGACCTCCTGGAGTTCACCCAGGTAGGGGCTAGAGGCTTCCTCCTCCCTGCTCTGGTTGCACTAAGTGGCTCCCCACAGCCACACTTGTGCTTCTTCTCTCATGGTCCTTTGGCTCTGCTAAGGCTGCTTGCTTATCCTCCCTATCCCAAGTTCCACCCCCAGTCCTAGACCATGTGATCCATCCTCTCTTCACACGGTCTGTTAAAGACTCTGAGCCCAGGCTGTATTCATCTGTTTTCACACTGCTGATAAAGACATATCTGAGACTGGCTAATTTACAAAGAAAAAGAGTTTTAATGGATTCACAGTTCCACATGGCTGGGAAGGCCTCACAATCATGGCAGAAGGTGAAAGGCACATCACCTTCTGTGCCTTAGGTGGCAGCAGGCAAGAGAGAAAGAGGCAAGCGAAAAGAGAAACCCCTTATAAAACCATCAGCTCTAGTGAGACTTATTCACTACCATAAGAACAGTATTGGGGAAACTACCCCTGTGATTCAATTATCTCCCACTGGGTCCCTCCCACAACACGTGGAAATTGTGGGAGCAATTTGAGATGAGATTTGGGTGGGGACACGGCCAAACTAGATTACAAGCGTAGACATGGAAAAGGAAGGAGAGACCCTTATTGTGGCTAAGCCTAAGGTTAGAAAATGTAAAGTATAATCCATCTTGGTAAGTACAAAGATTGAATTTGTGCTAGCCAGTCTCCTGTAGCTTCTGATGCCAAGAGTGTTTGCTTCCCCAACTTCTGTTGTGTTCCTATATGGAGACGGAAAAATAATGCATACCTATATACACACTGTTTCCCTATTTCCTTAACTTTGAGAAGATCCGAATTCTCTCAAAGAGAGAAGAGCTGATACACCCTTCCTACCACATTTACTAACATTGTTTCTAACTTAAATAAATGATCTACACAATTAAGTGCTAAAATATTGGATTTTTTTTCTTAAATTCACACACATATTAGCAAGTAAAACCTAAAATAAAACAAAAGAAATCACTACCCAGAGTACCACTATAGGAGATTTAAGGAGTGGCAGGAAGCATTTTTGCCCATCCCCAGTGATGGGCATTTTAGCTGCTGTGTCTTTTTCACTGGTAAGGGGGGAAAAAAAGGAAACCTGGAGGTAGTCTTTGGGCAAAGGAGGTGGGGAGAGGCACTTTGTTAACTCTAGATCTTTCTACATTGAAGCCTAGAGTCACCATTTCTTTTTCAATAAATTCTACTCCATCCTTCAAACTCTCTCACATTCTCTGTAAATCTTCCCCCTTTTTACACTAATCCAAAATGATTTACCGCTCTCTGAACAACCATTATGGTGAAGTGGTTAAGATCTGAGGGCCTTGGGATCAGTCAGGTTTGAGTGTGAATTCTTGTTTGGATATAAATTTATTGAGTGAACACTGGCAAGTTATTTAACTTCTCTGAGCCTCAGGGTCATAAAACCTAATATTTATAGGTCATTGACTCTATGTCAGGCACTGTTTTAAGCACTATACTTACATTATCTCATTTAATAAACTCTATAAGCTAAGTTCCACAGTTATTATCCTTATTTTATAGACAAGAAATGGAAACAAAGAGAGGAGCATCTGCACTCAAAGGGTCACCTCGCTGGTAGCAGAGGCTGGGCACAATGACTCAATGACTAGGAAGGAGTATTCTCTCTCTGCATAGGGAATGCCAAGAGACATCAGGGACCAGGACCTTGCAGTGTGATTCCATAGCCTGGCACTAAGTACTACCCTTCACTGCCTCCCACACCTGTCTACTGAGGCTCTGGGCTGTGGTTAGAATTCAAAAGAGCTAAGGATATAAAGTTCTTAGCATGGTGCCTAGAATTTAGCAAGCACTGCATAAATGGAAATGATTTTTATTAAGAGTGACTATTTAGACTTTATAGGCACCCACTTATCACTTAGATGCTAACTTGTTTTATTAACTCTATCTCTGTCCTATCTTCTTAGCATACTGTAGTATCCCTGCGAGGAGCCAGGTCTCTTCTCTAATTCCCCATAACACAATACTGGAAACCATGTGCTGATGTATATGGATTACAGATAATTCTAGACTGAGGCAGTGTCTGTTGCTGTTTTTTCCCCCTAGTTTAATCCAAAGAAATCAGCATTATGGCAGAGTATGTGTTTATACACATTCTTGTCTTGTGTCTTCATAATATGCACTGGCTCGAAAACACGTATGAGTCATGGACCCTGCCATAAACCAGAGATATCCAGAGAGAGAAAGAAAGAAAATAAGAAAAAAGGAGAGAGAGTGGGAAGGAAGGAGTGAAGGAGAAGAAAAGAAAGGAAAAGAAATTCTGTCTCCTTTTCAAGAATCTTGAAGCATCCTTAGGACAAGCAGTGGCATTCCTCTGTTTGGTGACGTTCCTCTATTTGTCCCACGCCCTAACTTCCAAGGGTGATCGCAAGTTGTGTCAACCACCATGTGGGGAAACCGTTTATCCCTTTTAAAAATCATGCAAAATCAAATATGTGACAGGTCATGAAATTCCCATCCTGCTCCAACAGAGTCAGTGTTGCCACCTTAGAAATCAGGAATGTAAGTCCTCTGCAAAGTTGTCAAGGAGGTTTCTATTTTTGGCCCTCAGTCTGTTTCAGCAGCAATGAGAAAAAGCAGGCCAGAAGAACAGAAAAAATAGTTGGGGGGGGCATCTGTAATATCTGTGAAAGGGACACGAGAGGCACTTGCGTATGTCAGATGGAGGGGAAAATTGGAAACAAAAGGAAAATCTGGAGGCAGATGATTTAACATTCATTTATGCTTTCATTCAGCAAATATTTGCTGGGTGCCTGCTTGATGCAAAACCTAGCACAGGGTGATCTTATGGAGGGTATAAATATTAAAAAGGTCCAGCTCCTGCCCTTACCTTACAGTCAAGTGGGGAAGGTACAGCATGCATATATATATATATATATATATATATATATTTTTTTTTTTTTTTTTTTTTTTTTTTTTTTGAGACGGAGTTTCGCTCTTGTTACCCAGGCTGGAGTGCAATGGCGCGATCTCAGCTCACCGCAACCTCCGCCTCCTGGGTTCAGGCAATTCTCCTGCCTCAGCCTCCTGAGTAGCTGGGATTGCAGGCATGCGCCACCATGTCCAGCTAATTTTTTGTATTTTTAGTAGAGGCGGGGTTTCACCATGTTGACCAGGATGGTCTCGATCTCTTGACCTCGTGATCCACCTGCCTCGGCCTCCCAAAGTGCTGGGATTACAGGCGTGAGCCACTGCACCCGGCAACATGCACATATTTTTTATGTAGTGGTGTCATGTAAACATTTGAGGTGGGAATCTGTGAGCTAAAAGGCTGTATTAGCCATGCTCCTGAGAGTAGAGACACAAACCAGCCAGGCCTGCTGCATCATTTGCCAGCACGAGGCATCACCTTCCTGCCTTACTGTAAACCAACAGCACCAGGACCTGTGCCACAGCTGCAGACTTAGCAGCACAGTTACGGGAGCCTCTCGCCTTCAGAGGTAGCAATGACTCTATGATTTACACTGAAAAACCTGCATTCAGTGGCAGAGGTTTCCATACTCTAAGACAGGTGACTTCAGAATTTCGGGGCAGTGGTGTTCTGTGGTGGTCAACACACAGGCTTTGGAAGCACAGTCATGGGTTTGCTTCTCAACCTTACCTGCTGGTTCCTTGACAAATGAACCTCTGTTTCCTCCTCTGTAAAATGTCAGTTGAGATTCTCTGATTTAATATTGTAAAGTTTCCATTAGAGAATGCTCAGAAGGCAGACATTAAAGCCATCACAGTCATATTATGGTCAAAGAGCCCTGCACTACTGTCCCAGGTCCTAGTTGTGCAGCTGACTCCAATCTTCTTTCTGTCTTGTGTGAGGTTAGGTTAACTATTTCATTATTCTATTCTTCCTCCTTCTTTTTAACTGTTGTGGTAAAATAGATACAACATAAATTTTACCATTTTACCATTTTAAGTTCATTAAGTAGATTCACATTGCTATACAACCATCACCACCATCCATCTTCAGAACTTTTACATTTTCCCAAACTGAAACCATACCTATTTATCAATTCCCCATTTTTCCCTCTCCCAGCCTGTGGCAACCACCATTCCACTTTCTGTCTCTATGAATTTGACTACTGTGGGTTCTTATTTCAAGGGGATTCATGTAATATTTGTCTCTTTATACCTGTCTTATTTCACTTGAATAATGTCTCCAAGTTTCATCCATGTTGTAGCATGTATCGTAATTTCATTTTTTTCAAGGCTGAATAATATTTCATTATATGTATATATCATATTTTGTTTACTCATTCATCTGATGGGCATTTGGGTTATTTCCACATTTTGGCTATTGTGAATAATGCTGTTGGAACATGGGTGTAGAAATGTCCATTCAGCTCTTACTCACTTAAAAAAGAAGTTTTAAAAATATTAATACTGTAACTTCTTATCCCTCTGAGTGACAATGTAAGAATTGATAAAGTAATTCTTTAAAGTATCTGTAGTCATGGTGGGAATATCAGGGAAGCTATTTATTATCAGGTCCTATAATTTTTCCACAGATCTTTGTTACCAAAAAATAAGCACCCTTATAACCAACGTAAGTCTTACCTATGCAGGTTGGTTATGTTTAAAAATGAATTACTAAATGAACAAATATTAGAAAATATACTATTGTTAAACTTTTCAAAATCATTATATATTTCATATAAGGAAATAGGGCACATAGAAACCTTATACTTTGACATAACCACAGAGAACACAAATTGGCTAATCAATAGGCCAAAATCTAGCCCACCACTATTTACAACCTGCCAAACTAAGAAGGTATTTTACACATTTTGAATGGTTGGAAAAAATAATGAGAGCAATACTTCATGATACACAAAAATTGTACTAAATTCAAATTTCAGCACAGGTAAATAAAGGTTTTTGGAACCCAGCCATGCGCATTCATTTTTATGTTGCCTATGGCTGCTTTCAAGCTACAAGAGCAGAGCTGAGTAGGTGTTACAGAGACCATGTGGCCCGCAAACCCTATGTATTTATGATCTTGTTCTTTGTAGGAAAAAATGTGATATAAATCATTGATCTAATCTCACTTCTTAATTTACAGTGGTCTACCAAGTCCCAGGGAACTGTCATGTCACACCAAAGATTACAAATCTAACAGTGGCCATAAGCAATTTGCCTGTCTGGTGTCCTCACCTTGAATCCCTAAACCACATTCCAGTGTATTCTTGTGATACAGCAGCTTATCTTACAGCTATAGATCGTGGACCGAAGCCACCATTTCTTCATGTTAATAATGAAGAAAGTCTGGTGCTGTTAATTTCCTCTGCTGGAAATAAAGAGATGCATGGTTAGTTTGGGAGGGCCTGCAGCAGGGTTGCATTGGTCCATATCTCTATGTGCTGACCTTTGCCTATACTTTCTTAAGAATGATATCATATGATGAAACACTCTTCCGTTGCTTTCAGGATAAAGTCTAAAACAGCTGTCCCCAACCTTTTTGGCACCAGGGACTAGTTTCATGGAAGATAATTTTTCCATGGACAGGGGCAGGGGGTGGTTTCAGGATGATTCAATTACATTACATTTATTGTGCACTTTATTCCTATTATTACATTGTAATATATAATGAAATAATTATACAATTCACCGTAACGTAGACTCGGTGGCAGCTCTGAGCTTGTTTTCCTACAACTAGTCAGTCCCATGTGGTGGTGACGGGAGACAGTGACAGATTATCAGGCATCAGATTCTCACAAGGAAGACGTGACCTAGATCCCTCACATGTGCAGTTCACAGTAGGGTTTGTGCTCCTGTGAGAATCTAATGACACCACTGATCTGACAGGAGATGGAGCTCAGGCAGTAATGCAAGTGGTGGGGAGTGGCTGTATATACAGATGAAGTTTCACCTACTCACTCCCTGCTCACCTTCTGCTGTGCCACCCAGTTCCTAACAAGCCACTGACCAGTACTGGGGGGACCCCTGGTCTAAATGACTTAATATGTCATAAGGCTCGTCTTGACCTGACCCCAACTCACCTCCTCAGTTTTCTTTCCCCATCCTTCCCTTCTTCCCTTCTCTCTTTGTCTTCCACAGTCACAGGAATTTCACAGACTCTCAGGACCCCCTGCAGACACATCTCACCTCTCAGTCTTTGTTCATGTTGTGCCTCCACTAGGAAAGCATTTAATCTCCTCATCTATCTACCAAAGTCCTCTTCATCCTCGGAGATCCAGCCTAAATGCCTTTTGCTTGGTGTGGCCTCGCCAATTCTACCACAGGCAGAAGTAGTAACTCCCTACTCTGAACACTTTGGACAGAGTATTAAGCATCACAATCATGAACTTGTATTAGTGTTTCCTGTTTACATTTCTATCTTTCCTTCTAGATGTTGGAGAGAAGGAAGGCTGGAAAGAAAAATTCAACTAAATAACAGGTCTTCAGCCACCACTATCCTTCTGATGTATAACTTCTGCACACGTTTCACTAAACCGTAACAATGAAGTCAAAGAGAATAGAAGACACATGTAAAATTGTAAACAAAGTGAGAGCCATTTCATTCCTTTATTTTTTTCTTTCTCTTCATTCAAAAACTCAAGAAATATTTACTGAACATCTACAGTGGCATCAGAAACAAAGAATAATAAAACCACTTTCTTGATCTCCAAGAGCTGAGAGCCTTGAAAAGGCAAATTTGGGCCTACACTCTTTTTAAAACTTAGGGTCACAATTCGTTAACGAGTGTGAAATTCATTTAGTGGGTAATAGCTATCATTATTTACAAATAGAATAGAATACGAGAGGAGCTATGGAATGCAAGGTACACAGTGTAAATATTGTTTCATAAAGCATTTTAAATGTTACGTGTGTGTAGTTTGTGTGTGTGTGTGCTGGATTGCAATGAAAAGTGTATTTCTCACTGTGGATTTTGGTCAAATCATTTGAAAAACATTGTATTACAACATTTGAATTTAATATAAGAATAGAGGAGTTATTGTTTATAAATTTTAGATCAAAAGGGATGTTCCATAGATACAGCCCCAGCTCTTAATTCAGAGAAACATGACTCAATGCTGTTTTTATGGTTTTGAAAACATGTCCACAAATTATTTGACATTGTTTCCACTGAGAGATAGGACCTTTCCTTAAATCTATGTGTTTCTGTGACTGCTTTCACTTATGGAGTACTATGGAAATGACACAGTGGGACTTTCAAGGCTAGGTCATAAAAGGTCATAGAGCTTTCACTTTGGTGGATTCTTGGGCCATCGTTTAAATTCAACTACTTAAAGGTCTCTCAGCCAAGAGTAGGCACATGCAGGCTCTTCTATCGGCAGTCCACTAGAGCCAAGATTTCTAGCCATCTCTGACAACATATGACTGAAGCCATCTGGGGCCTTTAAATCAGTCATTCTTCAGCCAAAAGCTGCCAAGTGAACCCATTAATGCCATATGGAACATAAGAATCACCCAGCCAAATACTGCCCAAATTCCTGACCAATAAAATTTTGAAATGTAATAAAACCGCTTTTTGTTTTAAACTACAAAGTTGCAGTTGTCTGTTGCAAAGCAATATATACCCAGAACACTCTCTAAGAGAGATTTTAAGCTTATGGGCGCAATCCATGAATGCGACATGAAATCAACTTACTGGGTAATGACCAGAATTTGTTTTAACTAATGAAATAGGAAATAATAAAATTAAAAAAATACCAGAATACATGGTACACAGAAAAGGTATTATTGTAAGACACATTTCCAGTTATATATACATATGTATTTATACATTAGGTTCCAGTGTAGTTTTCACAGTGAATTGTAATCAAAATCATTTAAGAAACATTGTATTAAAACATCTAAATTTATCATGAGAATATACAGGAAATTGCTTACACAGATTAGCAGACAATACATCAAAGGGGAAGGTCTACAGACATTTCCCAAGCTTTTAATTCACAGAGACATGAATCAATGCCATTTGCTCATCATAATTCACAGAAGCTTGTACTATCTCCATGTGTTCTTATAGCAATTTTTGCCATAATGTTTAGATATGGTAACTAGAATTTCTGAGTCATAGTGCTTTACACTAATATGTATAAAACATTATGTTTTGAAAATAAAATATTTTCTAGTGTTTATTCTGACAGGGCATCCTAAAAACTAGAATAATGAACTCAGAGCCTCATTTTGATCGATTCCTACCCAATAACAAATTCTTGACTAGATTTCACATTTGAATTCTCTTCACTTTTGTTGGACTGAGAATACCTCAATGTCAATGCTTATCAACTTAACTAATAAAAGGTTTCCTAAAGATGTGAAAGCACACATATGAGACTACAGGGACTTTATTTTTTGGTGTGAATTAAAGATCTGTGTCTTTTTGTTTTATAATAAGTTACTAAAACAACTTTAAGGAAAACCCAAGTAGGTTGTTCAATAGTCTGGGTCATTTCTACCGTCATTTCATTATCATCCTGTTAATTTTCTTTCTCTTCCCTAGCATGTACTGGGCAGACAAGAGAATTTCCACTGGGCTGACCTTTGCAATAGCATTCTATAGATTAACACTCCTGAAATTTTCTCCAAAGATAATTGTAGAAGTAATAAAAACTGGCTTTCTATCAGAAAATCTGGGTCCAAGCCTTTATTTGTATCATTGACTATTATTTTCATCAAGTCAATCTCTCTTTGGGCTATTTCCTTGCTGGTAAAATAATAATAGCAATTCACACCTTTCGAGGTTGTTGTTTTTTGGGTTTTTTCTGAGAGTGAAATTATGTGATTTTTTTCAGATTTGGGCATGCCAGTTAGTAGCATGACACTTGGAGGGTATTTCATCCCAAACATAACCCAGCAGAAGCTCATCAGGTACCTTTGAGGCACCACACTGTGTTGTGCAGCAATGAATAGAACAGGCACCATCCCGGCCCTTGTGGACCTCATACCCAACTTTAAGAGAGACAGTAAAGAAATAAAGTTATCAGTAAAATTGTGCTGAGTGCTACAAAGCAGGGGTCCCCAACCCCCAGGCTGCAGACCGGTGCCAGTCTGTGGCCTGTTAGAAACTGGGCCACCCAGCAGGTGGTGAGCAGCAAGGGGGCAAGCATTACCACCTGAGCTCCGCCTCCTGCCAGATCAGCAGCAGCATTAGATGCTCAGAGGAGTGCAAACCCCACTGTGAACTGCACATGTGAGGGATCTAGGTTGCATGCTCCATATGAGAATCCAATACCTAATCGTCTAAGGTGAAACAGTTTCATCCCCAAACCAATTCCCCCATTCCCTCATCCATGGAAAAATTGTCTTCCACGAAACTGGTCCCTGGTGCCAAAAAGGTTGGGGACCACTGCTATAAATGAATGAACAAGTTGTCCTGAGAGAGACACCTCTAAGGAGGTGGCATGTAAGGTTTAGTTCCCACAGGCTGAAGCCAATGGTTAAAAAATAATGAAAGCCAGGCTCCAATGAGACCCAGAAAACATTCTGCTCCTGGGACAGGTATTTGATCCCCTCATCTAGGCCACATACAAAGGAAGGGTTTGTACAATACACTTAACCTTTCTAGGTGGGGCCTGGGGGAAGGAGGATGTATTTAAAACCCTGAAACTTTGTGAAGCATGCCACCCATGCACAACATTATTTTTTTAAATTGTACTTTAAGTTCTGAGGTGCACGTGCAGAACACGCAGGTTTGTTATATAGCTATACACGTGCCATGGTGGTTTGCTGCATCCATAACCCCATCATCTACTTTAGACATTTCTCCTAATACTATCCCTCCCCTAGCCCCCTACACCCCAACAGTCCCCAGTGTCTTATGTACCACTCCCTGTGTCCATGTGTTCTCATTGTTCAACACCCACTTATGAGTGAGTACATGCGGTGTTTGGTTTTCTGTTCCTGTGTTAGTTAACTGAGAATAATGGTTTCCAGCTTCATCCATGTCCCTGCAAAGGACATGAATTCATCTTTTTTATGGCTGCATAGTATTCCATGGTGTATATGTGCCACATTTTCTTTATCCACTGATGGGCATTTGGATTGTTTCCAAGTCTTTGCTATTGTGAAAAGCATGCACAACATTATTTAGGAATCATGTGCGAAAAAGGATTGTATGCATATTCTTTATAAAGATATTGAGAGTACCGAATCTGTCTTCCTGGGGCAACCCCAAGCCACACCTCTGAGCCTGTGGCACAAGACTTTGTAGCTTCATTTTTTCATTCCATAAACCTTTATAGTGGGCCACACACTATACATGTCCTGGCACAGAGCTAGTCTCTGGAGAAAGATAAAGGCACAGTCTTCGGGAGGCTGAGATCCTAGCCCTGAGTGCACAAGTAAACAGAAACATCCAGTGGAACACATCACAATGTAATGGAAGGAGTCAGTTCCAAGTGTTACCAAGGAGGGAGTCACTCAAACTAATGTGGACTGAAGTTGGAGAGAGGTTTCCAGACCACACATGCTGTAACAGTACAAGGCATAAGACAGTACCCCTGGTCAGTACATTACAGGTGGTTCCACACAGATGGAGCAGGACCACTGCATTTTGGAAAACAAAGGTGAAGAAAAACAGGCTGGTGGAGGAGACAGAAGAGATGGGCCTCCAATTTCCTTCTAAGGATCTTAGATTATTCCCTAAAAGTTATGTATTGCTAATAAATGAGTTTCTTTTTTTTTTTTTTTTTTTTTGTAGAGATGGGGGTCTTGCTTTGTGGCTCAGGCTTGGTCCTCTAAAGTGTTGGGATTACAGGCATGAGCCACTGCACCCAGGCTAGTAAGTGGTTTTAAACAGGTAAGTGATGCACCCATGAGAAAATGTTACCATGTTTTATACTTAATTTTTAGAGTTTTTACATACAGAAAAATGCATAAATCATAAGCTCAGTGAATTAAAAAATAAACTTTAGGGGTGATTTTTGCTATTCTGTAGTAATTTACAGTCATATGGCTGCTTTCTCATATTTTGGTACCACAGGTGTTCATTTCTTTCTGTGAAGGCAAATTTATACCAAAGTTTCAACTAAAAATGAAGACATTATTCTGGCCTAAACAATGATAGAACAGTGTTAAATTATTTCAAATTGTGCAATTGAGGGCTGTAAAGGAATTCCAGTAAGCAAGTAGGAATTTCCATTCCTAAGTGGGGTGTGGGTGTCCGTTTTCATTTTGGCAAGGGGCTGGGGGTACTCTGTGTAATGAGGGTGGGTAGGGAAGGTATTTCAGGACATGTGTAGAAGGGAGATCACCAAAGCAGAGAAGCTCAGAAGAGGCAGGCCTGAAATGGATTACCTGAGGACTCTGCACCCCTCTGGAAACCTGGCCCTCTGCTTCCATTCATTCTACTCTCCAACAGCAAACGTTAATGGACTCTACCATGTTGGGGACTCAGCATTGCTTTGCCTTGGCTTCTGCCTCTTTTGCCATAACCAAGCAGCCCATTTTGCTCTGGGTATTTTTCCATTGCTTTCTAGGTTGGCCAGTAAGTCCTGCTCACTTCTGACTCTAATTCATAACCTCGATCTCATGGCTCCTGCAGCCTCATGATGTTTCTGTGCACATAAGCCTCTAGTCCTGTTACCATCTGCTGCTGCTGCTGCTGCAAAAGAGTGTCTGATGGTAGTGGTTTGTTCACTATCTTTAACCTTGCTAGGTAGAGCCCTGTGCTGGGCCACCTCACTAACTGCAGGCCAGCCTGCATTCTGGCCACCCTGGTGTCTCTCCTGGTCCAACAGCTGGGCCAGAGCAACAGAGCAACAGGTGAGGCAGAATACGGAGCTCCCTGACACAGAAGTGACGTGGGCCGCTCCCTAGACAGGGACGGTAAGCTTGAAGCTTTTCCTTCAAGTCAGGAATTGAGACAGACACTAGATTCATTTGTTTGCTACGATGGCAGCCACCCACTTTAACAGAGTGCTACGGCAGCTCTAGAGCCCAAAAAACAGTGCGCTCTGTGGGAAGTCAGTGTAGACTAGATGATTGCTTCAGAGGAAGGGGTAGAATGAATTTCATTACTGAACTTTTACCCCCTTACAAGGCTTTGTCCACACAGCATCCTGAGTGATCCTTTAAAACAATGTGAATTGGATCATGTTTCTCCCCTGTGCAAAGCTTTCTCTATACACTCTGAACACAAACTACTCTTCCCAACAGGGCCAACAGGCACTGCCTGATCAGACCCCTGCCTCCTGTTCAAGGTCAGCCTGGAATTCTTTCCCACTCTCCCTCCAAGCTTCAGCCATACCCATCTGCCTTCTGTTACTCAAACACTGCAGCTCCTTCCTCAGCTCAGCGTATTGGCTGGCGCTTGCTATTCCTACTGCCTAGAACACTCATCCTCCAGCTCCAATGGGATCGGACTTCTTCTCATCCTTTAGATCTCATCCTTGAATGTCACTTTCCCAAAGAGATTTGCCCTGGCCTACCAAATCAGAAACTCTGGAGACAGGCCCAGCACATGCTGAACTTGGAGAACCACCAGCCAAGAGAGCATATGGAAAGAACGACAGTAGAAGCCAAGGAGATTCTGAGTTCTAAGGGACTTATGCACCACTGCAGATTTATTCAGATAAATAAATATCCTGTATGTATATTTATGCATTATTTAAGGGATACGTGCTATAAAGAAAATAGAATAAAGTAAGGACTAGTGATGATAGTGTGCCATGAGCCTGGAGTTCTCAAAAATTCGTTCATTTATTCATTCAACAGGGCAGTGGCAACAGCCAGGTGTAACTAGGATGGGGTAGTTGGGGAGGGCAGCCTGCGTTCCTGAATCTGCATGTGAATCAGAGGTGCCAGAGGATCTGGGGGAAGGAAGGTCCAGGCAATGTCCTTGAAGCAGAAAAGAGTTTGGTGTGCCTGAAAAACACAAAGGAGACCAGCGTGCTTAGAGCACAGGAGCCAGGAGTGGGTGGGGAGACAAAGACGAGGGCACAGAGCTAGGCACAGTCTGGAAAACAGGTCCGGCCAGGGTGAACAGTTTGGATTTCAATCCCTTGCCATGGGCAGTCCCTAGACTATTTTGAGCAGCCAGGTAACATGAAGGGATTCTCAGTTTTGAAAGCTCACTCGGAGTGCTGGATGGAGAATGGATCATGAGGGTAGGAGTGTAACTGAGAATCGTGTAAAGCATGCCCAGCACTGCATCAAACCCTTTGCAAGCATTAACTTACCAAATTTTATAACACCCCACGATGCAGATACTACCACTCACCCTGCTTTGTGAGTGAGACAACTGAGGCATAGAAAGGTCGGCAACATTTCTTAGGTCACACAGCTGGTAAATAGCAGAGCCAGGACTTAAATTCAGACAGCATGAATTCAGAGGCTGAGTTCATAACCACTATGCTAAAATAGGCATACTGTTCCTGCCTCCCCAATGACAAAGGACAGCTCTGAGCTTAAAATAGTGTGCTCTAGTAAAGTGCTTTGAATATTAAGAAGGGTACTGTGTGAATTTAACAATGCCATTATATAGTATAAATGTAACTCATTAAATAAAGTATAATGAATTGACTCCTAATCTTCTGTATATTGTGGTTAAAAGCAACACTAACATTTGCAGCAAGGAAAACAATTAGCACATTCATTAAGTAGAGTCCTGCTTACACTTCACTCATTAACTTTAATCATCAATGAAATGTGTGAACTAAGCTAACCTGTCACCACCAGAGTCATTAGTGCCTGTCAGTCAGCAAATGATGCTGCTTTAATTATTATTATTTTTTGAGATGGAGTCTCACTCTGTCACCCAGGATGGAGTACAGTGGCACAATCTCAGCTCACTGCAACCTCCACCTTCTGGGTTCAAGCAATTCTCCTGCTTCAGCCTCCTGAGTAGCTGGGATTACAGGCATTACCACCTGTAATTAGCCACCACGCCCAGCTAATTTTTGTATTTTTAGTAGAGACGGGGTTTCACCATCTTGGCCAGGCTGGTCTCGAACTCCTGACCTTGTGATCCACACAACTTGGCCACCCAAAGTGTTGGGATTATAGGTGTGAGTCACCTCACCCAGCTGATGCTTTAATTTTTAGGTGATGTTTTAATTTTATAGACTAACAACAGCTTAGTCACTACTTTCCCCAATGGTACATGTGATCAAGATATTGAAAATTATTTAAGCTAAAGAAGAATTATTCTTCACAACAGCATCATAAACAAGCTCCTAATAAATAATTGCATTTATTTTCCTTCACTTTTCCAAATTTTGTAACTCCCATTTTGCCTTTAATCAGCAATACACATTCTGAAATGGAACATATGGATATTTCTAATTTGGTATAGTTCCTCTGTATGTCAACACAGAAAATTCCATGTTTCAGACTGGATAACAAGGAACATTTAGAACAGTAGTTCTTAATCTTTTGGGGTATCACAGACACCTTTGAGAACCTGAGTATAGTATGGACCTTTTCCCAAAAAAGAAAAAAAAATGTATATATGTATATGCAATTTAAAGAGGTCCACAAAACTCCGAAGTGTGTCCTGTGGTCACTAGAAATCCCAGATTAGGAAACCATGTTTTAATTTAATCTGGCTGTTTAGAAGCAACTAATGTTTTTTCTCTAGTTAGTGATAAAGCTCCTTTTTAATTTAATTTTATTTTTATTGTAATTTAAGTTCTGAGATACATGTGCAGAACGTGCAGATTTGTTACACAGGTATACATGTGCCATGGTGGTTTGCAGCACCCATCAACCCATCATCTACATTAGGTATTTCTCCTAATGCTATCCCTTCCCTATCCTCCCACCCCTTGCTATCCCTCCCTTAGCCCCCAAATCCCTCAATGGGTCCTGGTGTATAATGTTCCCCTTCCTGTGTCCATGTGTTCTCATTGTTCAACTCCCATTTATGAGTGAGAACATGCTGTGTTTGGCTTTCTGTTCTTGTGTTAGTTTGCTGAGAATGATGAACACTCCCTCTTTAAAGAGGAATGCTAGCTAATACAGAAGGAAGTGTAGAAGTAGAACACTCACCGCTTGGAAAAGTTTAATATAGACTTGATATTGGATGGTTTTTAGAATGTCATTAATACTTTCTTAGGTATATAATGGCGTTGTGTTATGTAGAAGAATGTCATGTTTAGGAGATGCATGTTAAAGTATTTAAGGATGAAGGGTTATTATAATGCAACTTACATTGAAAAGGTTCAACAAAATAGATGATGATAAATAATAGAATAGGGGAGAGATGAAATACATAGGGGAAAATATTAATACCTTAATTTTCTATAGGTGGTAGTAAATGGTTTCTATTTTACTTTTCTTGCAAATTTTCTTACTGTTTGAAAACTTTTATAAGAAATATTTGGAGTGGAAACATCCTTGTTTTTAATCATTTGAGGTATTGGGCAAAAAAGCGTTAATGCAATTTTGAAGTCTAGCAAGAAATAGCAGGTTTCACATGGATATCCTAAAATAGAAGATGATGTTAGAAGATTCCAATGGAAAAGGAGTGTCAGAGTTGGTTCTAGAAATAAGATTAGGGAAGAGGTTAATAAAAGGGAATGCTTCAAGTGAGAATCATAAATTATCCCAAGTCACCTTAATTCAAGTAACTGAAAATTCTTCACAGATTTAGTTGATTTAATCTTTTCTATGTGTAGCTATAACTATTAACCATTATCACTAGATTATGTATTTATTGAAGAATCTTGTTAAAAATATAGATCTGGCCGGGTGCGGTGGCTCAAGCCTGTAATCCCAGCACTTTGGGAGGCCGAAGCGGGTGGATCACGAGTTCGAGAGATCGATACCATCCTGGTCAACATGGTGAAACCCCGTCTCTACTAAAAAATACAAAAAATTAGCTGGGCATGGTGGCTCGTGCCTGTAATCCCAGCTACTCAGGAGGCTGAGGCAGGAGAATTGCCTGAACCCAGGAGGCGGAGGTTGCGGTAAGCCGAGATCGTGCCATTGCACTCCAGCCTGGGTAACAAGAGCGAAACTCTGTCTCAAAAAAAAAAAAAAATATATATATATATATATATATATATATATATATATATATATATATATGGACCTGGCAAATAGTATTCGAGGATACTTCCAGTCAAGGCAGATGGATTGATGTAGAATGAGGCCCTCTCATGGCAAACACAGAATCACTGTATGAAAATAATTTTAATATATTGCCAGGATATATAAGAAAAATTGAATAAATGGAGAGATGTACTACATTCCTTGGTGGGATAGGGTTACTAAATATTGTAAAGATACCAGTTCTCTCTAAATCTATAGATTCAATGCAATTCCTGTTAAATTCTTAACCAGATATTTTATGAATCTTGATAAGCTGATTCTAAAATTTGTATTGAAGACCAAGGTTGCCAAAAATAGAAACAAAAACTTCTACATAATGAGAAGGAAAAGATTTGGTGATTCATCCTAGCAGATACTAAGCCCCATTTACAAAAATAGCATAATAGCATGATATTGGTGTGGGATAAATAAATAAACCAACAAAACAAAATAGAGTCCAGAAACCGGCCCACACTCGTATATGTAAAATTAATATGTGATAGAAGGAATTTTGCATATTAGTAAGAGAAAAGTGGACTTTTGAAGAAATGGTGCTTGGACAATTGGCTAGGTATATTGAAAATACAGAACTAGATCCCTTAAAATATAATCAAAAATATATTGCCATTCATGTTAAAGTTTCAAATAGAACTTTTCTTTGTAGTCTCAGGTTAGAAAATAATTTTCTTCAATATGACTTTTAAAGAACCAAAAAAGAAAGTATTGGCATTACATAACAGGTGAAAACAATCCACCAATTGGTAGATGATATTTGCAATTCTTATAGTAAACAGAGGATTAGTTTGCAGACTATTTAGAAGCTCCCCTCCCCCCCCCCAAAAAAAAACGTAATTAGCAAAAGATGTAAATACAGCTATGCAGGAGGCTGAGGCAGGAGAATCACTTGAGTCCAGGAGTTCAAGACCAGCCTAAGCAACATAGTAAGATCCCATTTCTAAAATAAAAAAGTTTAAAAATTATTTGGAGGTGGTGGCATTGGCCTGTAATCCAAGCTACTCAGTAGTCTGAGGGAGGAGACTTGCTTGAGGCAAGGAGTTCAAGGCTGCAGTGAGTTATGATCACACCACTGCACTCCAGCCTGTGTGACAGACGGAGACCCCATCTCTAAAAAAATTTAAATCATAAATAAATAAGATATAAGCAAGCATTTCACTGAAAAATAAATACAAATAGCTGATAAAAAATACAAAATGTTGCCCCTTATTATAAATTTAGGAAATGCACATTAAACTCACAAAAAGATAACATTTAGGCTCACCAGATCGACAAAAATTATAAAGACACAGATTCCCACGGATGTGGAGCATCAGGTACAGTTACATACAGCTGACAAAAATGTATATTAGCTCATCCGCATTTTCCAATAAAGTAAAAAAATGCATATACTCTGTAGCCCAGCAGTTTCATTCCAGGCATATACAGTGAAGAAAAGCTTTTCCATGTGTACCAAAAGGTGCATGCAAGAATGTACATAATAACGTTGTTCATAATAGAAAATCAGAAACAACCTAAATAATCAACATAACACTAAATAAATTAAGTTAAATTCACCGAATGCAATGCTATAGGACAGTGAAAATGAATGAATCACACTAACTACAGCTTTCACACTTCAACATAGAAGGTTCTTGTAAACATGGTATGAAGAAGCAAAATGCAGAATCATTCCATTTTGTACAGTTTACAGACATGCAAAACTCAACCATATATTTTTTAGGGATGCATGCATATGGAGTCAAATTATAAAGAATGATAAACTCAAAATTCAGTATAGCAGCGACTTCTATGGTGAAATGAATTTTTAATTTAATTTTTTAAGCCAGATTTTGAGATACGGTATTTATTTTATTGTTATTCTGTATCCCTTCATATCAGGATTCCCAAACTCTGACAAATATTTGCTATGGGTGGCAACTGAGGCCAGGAGTTGAAGGCTGCTGTGAGCTAGGATCACACCATTGCCCTCCAGCCTGTGCAACAGAAGGAGACCCCATCTCCAAACAAAAATCACAACACAAAATAAATAAATAAGGCATAAGCAAGCAATTGTGCAATTGTAGGATGGTCAGCAGTACCATGGCCTCTACTGACTGAATGACAGTAGCACCATCCTCAAAGTTGTGACATCCAAAAATGTCCACAGGCATTGCCAAATGTCCCCTAGGGGACAAAAATCACCCCCAATTAAGCCATTGCTCAACGAAATAAGAGAGGATACAAACAGATGGAGAAACATTCCATGTTCATGGTTAGGAAGAATCAACGTCGTGAAAATGGCCATACTGCCCAAAGTAATTTACAGATTCAACGCTATCCCCATCAAGCTACCAATGACCTTCTTCACAGAACTGGAAAAAAACACCTTAAACTTCACATGGAACCAAAAGAGAGCCCGCATAGCCAAGTCAATTCTAAGCAAAAAGAACAAAGCAGGAGGCATCACACTACCGGACTTCAAACTATACTACAAGGCTACAGTAATCAAAACAGCATGGTACTGGTACCCAAACAGAGATATAGACCAATGGAACAGAACAGAGGCCTCAGAGGAAATACAACATACCCACAACCATCTGATCTTCGACAAACCTGACAAAAACAAGCAATGGGGAAAGGACTCCCTGTTTAATAAATGGTGCTGGGAAAACTGGCTAGCCATGTGCAGAAAGCAGAAACAGGACCCCTTCCTGACACCTTACACCAAAATTAACTCCAGATGGATTAAAGACTTAAACATCAGACCTAATACCATAAAAACCTTAGAAGAAAATCTAGGCAAAACCATTCAGGACTTAGGTGTAGGCAAGGACTTCATGACCAAAACGCCAAAAGCAATGGCAACAAAAGCCAAAATAGACAAATGGTACCTAATCAAACTCCACAGCTTCTGCACGGCAAAGGAAACAGTCAGTAGAGTGAATCGGCAACCAACAGAATGGGAAAAAATTTTTGCAGCCTACCCATCTGACAAGGGGCTGATATCCAGAATTTACAAAGAACTAAAGCAGATCTACAAGAAAAAAACAAACAAGCCCATTCAAAAATGGGCGAAGGATATGAACAGATACTTTACAAAAGAAGACATACAGGAGGCCAACAAACATATGAAAACATGCTCATCATCACTGGTCATCAGAGAAATGCAAATCAAAACCACACTGAGATACCATCTCACACCAGTTAGAATGGCGATCATTAAAAAATCGGGAAACAACAGATGCTGGAGAGGATGTGGAGAAATAGGAACACTTTTACACTGTTGGTGGGAATGTAAATTAATTCAACCATTGTGGAAGACAGTGTGGCGATTCCTCAAGGACCTAAAAATAGAAATCCCATTTGACCCAGCAATCCCATTACTGGGTATATATCCAAAGGATTATAAATCATTCTACTACAAGGACACGTGCACACGAATGTTCATTGCAGCACTGTTTACAATAGCAAAGACCTGGAACCAACCCAAATGCCCAACGATGATAGACTGGATAGGGAAAATGTGGTACATATACACCATGGAACATTATGCAGCCATCAAAAACGATGAGTTCACGTCCTTTGTAGGGACATGGATGAACCTGGAAACCATCATTCTCAGCAAACTGACACAAGAGCAGAAAATCAAACACCGTATATTCTCACTCATAGGCGGGTGTTGAACAATGAGAACACATGGACACAGGGAGGGGAGCACTACACACTGGGGTCCGTTGGGGGGAAATGGGGGAGGGGCGGGGGGTGGGGAGGTGGGAAGAGATAGCATGGGGAGAAATGACAGATACAGGTGAGGGGACGGAAGGCAGCAAACCACACTGCCATGTGTGTACCTATGCAATAATCTTGCATGTTCATCACATGTACCCCAAAACCTAAAATGCAATTAAAAAAAAAAGAAAGTTTAAAACACACACACACACACACACACAAAAATCACCCCCAATTGAGAACCACTGCCCTACACACATATCTTTCATATATATTCTTTTGCTATGTATGAAATTACATTTTTTAATTATAAAGAAATTTTAAAGCTTTCATGGTTTAACTCATGTAACTAGCTTACTGATTAAATTGGACTTCATAGGGCAGGAAGAAATGGTCTATGCTTTCTCCATTGTTTCTTCAACTCACTATGTGAACTTGATCTTTTCCTTTCTCTAAATGATACCTCAGACAGGTTCTGTGTCTTTTTCAATCTACAAAAAATGGTATTTTAATATGGTTAAACCTAATAAATGGAGGAGATTTATCATGCTTTTGGATAGAAGACTCAGCATAATGAAGATGTCATTTTTTCTCAACTTAAAGCACAGATTTAATAAAATTCTAATCATAGTCTCAGCAGCAATTTTGTTAACCTTGATAATTATTCAAAAATCCATTTGGGAAGATAAAAGGACAAAAAAAGATAAGAAAGAGAAGGCGGATAGAGACTTGCCCTATTAGAAAGCAAGACTTTACACAAAGCCAAAATAATTAAGATAATGCAGTAATGGTATTTGGATAGACAAATGAACTGGTGGAAGAAAATAGAGAGCTCACAGTCAGAACCATAGAGTATTCATCAAGGTAAGCTACAGTAACACATTAGTCCTGACATCTCAGAGGTTTCGTACTTGGGAGTTAACTTCTTACTCACACAGGACTTGATGGTAGTAAAGACGACCACAAGGTGATGTAACAATCCAGGCAGCTCTATCTTGTGTGGGCTTTGTCAACCCAACATACATTCTTCATGCTTTCCAACACAGGAGAAGAGGGAAACTGAATGACTGAACAAGGCTGTTTCACAGTCTCATCCCAGAGTTACACACATCATTTCTGCTCACAGGCCCACTGGCCATTTCTAGGTACATGGTCCTGGTGAAGAGCTGAGAAGTAGTGGGATATCCAGGAAGACAGAATAGCCAGATATTGGTGAGCACTAGTAATGTCTACCTTATATGAGAGCTTGATATATGAAAGAGGTGACATTATAGATCATTAAGAAAAGATGAAATATTCAAAAAGTGATAATGGCAAATTATTTTTCCCATAGAAAAAAAGCATTAAATTAAATCCTTAACTTACAGTATGGTCAAACATTCCAAACAATTAAGGATTTAAATGAGAAATATAAAATTTTAATATTTTAATAGAAATGAGAGATTACAATCTGTACTAAATTTTAGAAGAAAAGATTTCTTTAACAAGACAAAAACACCAATTATAAAGGAAATGTTTGATTAATTTGATTATAAATAAAAGAGAGCACAGTGTTTAAAAATAAAGCATACACTTTAAGAAGATATTTGCATTATATAACAACAGCAGATTGTATTTGAAAACATAAATAGCTCCCTCAAGTGAGTAAGAAAAAGAAAATTTAGAAATACAAAAAAATGGATTATATGAATAGGTAATTTTACTTCCAGGTACCAAGATGTTTACTGAAACTTTGTTAGTAGTAGACAAAAATTAGAAACAACTAAAATGTTCAAGAATAGAGAAATGGATAGATGAACACATCATGGTATATCTCAAACAATGGAATTCTAAGCTAGAGTTAAGTAAGACTTATTTAACCAGATAAAAAGCACATGATCAAGATGTGCTTTTATTGATGTGGATAGGTATTAGAAAACATAACGTTTGACAAAAAAGCAGGTTGTAGAATATGTATAGGAATGATGCCATTTATGTATATTTCTATTCCATATGACATTTATGCATACATATGTTTGAAGTCAAATATAAAATCATGAAAAAGAAGGATACACATCAACTTTGAGATAAGAGTTGCTCTTGGGGAGAGAGAAAAATGAGCTTAAGAAAGTCCTTCCTGGATTCCCTATTCAATAAATGGTGCTGGGATAACTGGCTAGCTATATGCAGAAGATTGAAACTGAACTCCATTCTTAAACCATATACAAAAACTAACCGGAGGTGGATTAAATACTTAAATGTAAAATGCAAAACTACAAAAACCCTGGAAGACAACCTAGGCAATACCATTCAGGACACAGGTACAGGCCAAGATTTCATGATGAAGACGTCAAAAGCAATCACAACAAAAGCAAAAATTGACAAATGGGATCTTATTAAACTTAAGAGCTTCTGCACAGCAAAAGAAACTATCAGAGTAAACAAACAACCTACAAAATGGGAGAAAATATTTGCAAACTATGCATCAGACAAAGGTCTAATATCCAGCATCTATAAGGAACCTCAACAAAATTTACAAGAAAAAAAGAAATAACCCTATGTAAAAGTGGACAAAGGACACAAACAGACATTTTTCAAAAGAAGACATATATGCAGCAAACAAGCATATGAAGAAAAAGCTCAACATCACTGACCATTAGAGACATGCAAATCAAAACCACGATGAGATACTATCTCACACCATTTAGAAAGGCTATTATTACAAAGTCAAAATTAACAGAATAACAGATGCTGGCAAAGTTATAGAGAAAAGGGAATGCTTACACACTGTTGGTGGGAGTGTAAATCACTTTCCACAGCCATTGTGGAAAGCAGTGCAGTAATTTCTTAAGAGCTAAAAACAGAACTACCATCATATGCCCAAAGGAATAGAAATCATTCTGCTGTAGCCACATGCACGCATATATTCATTGCAGCACTACTCACAATAGCAAACACATGGAATCAACCTAAATGCACACAAATGGTAGACTGGATAAGTAAAATGTGGTACATATACACCATGGAATACTATGCAGCCATAAAAAATAATGAGATTATATCCTTTGTGGGAACATTGATGGAACAGGAGGCCATCATCCTACACGAACTAACACAGAAACATAAAACCAAATTCCACATGTTCTCACTTATAAGTGGGAGCTAAATGATGAGAACACATGGACACAAGGGGAAAAATGAACACTGAAGCTTACTTGAGGGTGGAGGGTAGATGGAGGGAGAGAACGAGAAAAAATAACTATTGAATATTAGGCTTAATACCTGGGTGATGAAAAAATCAGTACAACAAACCTCCATGTCACGTGTTTAACTAAATAACACACCTGCATTTGTACCCCTGAACCTAAAATAAAAATTAAAAAAAAGAAGTTTTTCCTAACTTTACCTAGAATGTTTTGTTCTTCCCATTGTCCCTAACCCCCACCCCAAGATCTGAAGCAAACATGGCAAAATATTAATATTTATTAAATCTTGGTAGTTAGTAACTATGTTTGTTTTATATCATTCTTTATACTTTTCTAATGTGAAATAAAAGGAAGCAGAAAGTACTAGAAGATCTGATTTATTAAAATATGTAAGCTTCTGTTTGATCAAATCAGAGATCCAAATTCAGACTAATGTACAGCCACTATATTTATCAATAACATGATCATTGGAGATAGATCTCTGAAACTAAATTAGGAGTTAAGAAGCTGACTATTTCTCTTAGAAATATGACCAGGTCTTAGTTTTCTCATTGGCTTCCTTTTAAGGATACAGCAAACATTGCATTGTTTGTAAGCACAGATTCTGCCTGGGCACTGGAAACCTTCAGAAGTGCATTTATGTTTGCAGGTCACTGGAATACAGTTTTGTCCACAGGAGCAATAATTTAAATAAAGTATCCCGATGTCCTATGCAAAGTAAGCAATCTCACAAATAGCATTATTTACTAATATGCATGGGTCATGTTACTGGTAATATGATGTTTCAAATTCTGAGAGAAAAAATAATTATAAAATATGATTTGACATACGTTTTTTCTATTTTTGGAGATCAATGGCATTTTAATAGCTGCCATCATTCTAGTGACACTATAAAGTCATCCATATATCATTTCTGTTTATGAGGCTCCCTGGACATCTGTTTCTTGCATTAGGTAATTAGTTTATACCAAGTTATGGTGAATGACATATACTCAGTTGACCATCTGCCTCCATAATATAGCTCACTTTCAAGAGCCAGGCTCTTGTTCTGTCATACCATCAGTATTCCCTGCATAGATATATGGCTCAAAGCTCCACTTCCACTCACTGGCCATTTGTATCTTAACTCTTTCCAATAAGATTTACAGGGCAGACTCACAACTAACACAAGAGAGATTTCATTTTAGAGAGATTTAGTAGATGTGATCAAATCCCTTTAAAGAGAGACTAGCCAAATGGTTACAAATGGATGTTTTTATACGTAATGTGGTTTTCCTAAATCAACAAATCTTATTTTCCATTATACATCACCATAACTATGACATCTAAGAGCACCGCTCTAAAACAATTCTGAAGTGTCATGGCCAATATTTGGCATTTCTTCTTGGAAAAAACAATTGGTCTCAGCATAATGCAGTGACACCAGCTTTGAAATCATCTTGAATGTCTTGTAATTCTCAAATCGGCCTCACATGCGCTAGTATAGCACATGGCTCCTTGTTCTCTAAACCTTGTAAAAGTGATTTCATCTTATTCACAAGGGGTTAACTTATTGAGAAAGACCAAAAAGGAGGGGAGGAAAGAAGGAATGAGGGGGCAAGATGTCTTATTACTGTTTATTACTGTTTTCTAGAAGATTGATCAATTGTTAATTGATAATAGAATGCCGTGTGTATGTGTGTGTGTGTGTGTGTGTGTCTGTGTATCATAACATTAAAAAGTCACTTCATGGTGGCATTGTTCCAAATTTCAATCACCATATTGCTCTTCCTACCTTACCAAGAAGTATACATGAATAATTCATCCTAATCTTCATTTGTCCATATTTTCTAAATTTCTTACAATGTGCTTGTATTAATTCTATAAGCAGAAGAAAAAAACATTTTAAATGAAAAAAAAATGCTTTAAGGATTCCCAAAATTTTGTGATTTCATCATCTAATGTAGTTTCTTTCTTATGTGGTTCTACTACTCACAAATATGAACTGCAGTGGTAACTGGGAATTACTTTATCTCTATCACTTTACTGTGAATTTGAGGTAAGCATGTAATACTGGCTACAAAATTATTATTTTGTTCCTGTTGTTACTAGGAGATGACAACACTCCACTGGCAAATGTTAACAAGTAGCAAAGCAAATGTAAACACCATTTGCTTTACTGATATTTTAATAGGTTTCCCTTGCTGTAAGGTCTCTTGACACCATAACATGATATATATGCAAATATCGTTTAAATTGTTAAATAAAAATACAATGTAAGTGGATCAATAATTAGATCCCTACAAATTTAATACACTATGAGACTCAGCTAAAACAAAGAATGGAACAGAAAAATGTGATTTTTATCTGCCAGATTAGACCAGCCTAAATAGATAAATATAGATGCTTCAAAGGTCAACAACCAGAGAATCACACACATATGTACGTGTGTCGTATTTTTTTTCTTTAAGGCCCTATTCAAATTGTACCTCTCCCCTGAGGTTTTTCCTATTATGTCTGGAACGGTCTCTCTTTCCATGGCTATTGCCGTATTTTCTCGATTTTTATCATAGCATTTATTCCTGTCTCTCATACTGCATTGTTCCCTTCCTGAGACACATCATTACATACATTTTAACATTTCTGAAATTGAGATGCATCCTATAATTTTTAAGTATATTTAATGTGGTATTGTTCTCCTTCCTTCTTTCCCTCCTGCACTCCTAACCAGCTCTCATTACGTTGGTGGCAGGATTAACAATTGATCAAGCTGGGAATAGCCTTGCAATCTGCCTACCTGGAGGACATGTAACACATCTGCTGATGCTTGTATTCTCTAAGAAGATGGAACAGAGTGTTTTCAGAAGAGAAACCTGGGGAAACTGAGATTAATAACCACAGGCTTAGACTGAGAAAAGAGAAGACTTTTAAAGAGGTAACCACCATCAGGAGACACTTTTGGATTAATATAACTAAAATGTACTCTAATGATTTCTCCTTCATCTTTCCACATTTATATTGGCATGCTAAGTTTTTGTTGTTGTTGTTTTTTTTTTTTTTTTTTTTTTTTTTTTTGAGACAGAGTTTCACTCTTGTTGCCCAGGCTGGAGTGCAGTGGCGTGATCTCAGCTCACTGCAACCTCCGCCTCCAGGGTTCAAGCGATTCTCCTGCCTCAGCCTTCTTAGTAGCTGGGATTATAGGCATGTGCCACCACACCCAGCTAATTTTGTAGTTTTAGTAGAGATGGCGTTTCTCCATGTTTGTCAGACTGGTCTCGAGCTCCCGACCTCAGGTAATCTGCCTGCCTCGGCCTCCCAAAGTGCCTCAGGACTGAGGCACTCATTTTCCCAGCTCCTGGGAGTACTGGTAGTTGACAGCTCATAAGTGAGTCCTGCTACAGAGATTGTTCTCCTCTAAACCTAAGCTCATCAGCTTCCTGGGAGCAGCCCCCAGTGAATAACTGATGAGGGCTATAAAGGCTGGGCCCCCTGCTCAAATGTGTGATGATGATACAGAGTGGCCACAGCTGCAGAGCAAACAATGGGACTGGCTGAGGTCTTCGTTGTGAATGCATCACAGACCAGTTTTTTCCTCTATCCACTTTTGCTTTCTTTTTCCCACAAAGGTTGATCCCAGGGAACCTGATCTGCAGCAGGTAGGGTGTTAGGAATGGTCAAAACAATGACTCACAAATAAGATGTTGGAGCTGGATCACCCATGAGCCAGGGAGCAATAATGACTCCTGTCACTAATGGCAGTTAGATGCCAGCATGAGGGAAGACGTTCACTGATGGTGAGCCAGCACCATATATTTGTGAAATGAAATGTTTAGCAGTTCCAATGTATGAGGCTTTTGAGAAACATGGAGGAAATCAGCATCATATGGGTAATTCATCAATAATTAAGATTAAGTGCAAAAGCCAAAAACGGCTTTGCAGCATTATCAAGTGACTCTCATTTTCTGCCACTGCAAGGCAGACAAAATTGAGGATCAAGCCCAAGATTTATAAGAATAAGAATTGCATCACTCCATCAAGATTCCTGCCAGGTCTATAAATCCAGATCAAGGTCCCGATTAGAAAGGAATGGGATCTTGAGATATGAAATGGAAATGTTTGCGTTGATGCATTCAAACTGGGTCCCCAGATTCTTCTGAATCTTCTGCAGAAGTGGCGAACTCTTTCTTTTTAATGTCCTGCTTGATGGACTACAAGGCAGAAGGACTCTTCCCTTGCTAAACAAGATAGATTCCACTCAAGATCTGCCCTGACCACTTTGGGTTTTTTTGATATATACTTCCCATATTTCCATAGGCAGCTTCAAACCCATGTTTTGTTACTGTGGGGAAAAAGTGGGGAATCAATTAAATGAAGGAGAAAGAGGAAGGAAACCTAAATACCACTAAAACAGTAAGTAAACCTAAAGAAAGAATTATCACTAAAACAGAGAGCAAACCTAATTACCAGTAAAACAGTAATTAGGTTTAACTCATAGCAAAATTTGGCCTAAGAAGTGCCGGACTTGCTAAGCAAGGGAGGACTGACAGGCCACAGGAGCTGTAGGGCCCATGTAGCATGGACCGACAGAGGCCAGGAGACTATGTATGGGACTGAATTCTAAGGATTAAGGGACTGGGTGGAACATAAAAGTGGATAAGGGAGAATTTATAGATGTGAGAGTAAAGTAGGACTCTAGTAACCCTTGGCAAGAACCCAGTTTTTTGAGAAAGTTTCACTCTTGTTGCCCAGGCTGGAGTGCAATGGCGGGATCTCAGTTCATGGCAACCTTCACCTCCCGGGTTCAAGCATTGTCCTTCCTCAGCCTTCTGAGTAGCTGGGATTACAGGCATGTGCCACCACACCTGGCTAATTTTGTAGCTAGTATAGATGGGGTTTGGCAAGAACCCAGTTAGACGGTGATAATATGCTACTAGGAGAACCCTTAATAGCTTAGAGAAAGCAATGGCTCACACTAAGTCGTGTAGAAATAGTGTGGCCTAGGTGAAAGGAAAGGTTAAACACATCAGAAAAGTGGCAATCATGGGTGTAGCAGATAAAGCTGAAAAGGCCACCAGATGACTCTGATCCACAAGAGGGCCCAGAAAGTGTTCTATTAACAAAAAATAAAATAAAATAAAATAAAATAATCCGTAAGGAATGGCCCAGTGTAAGGGGCAGCAGCATCAATGGGAAGCTTAGTGTTGGGCAACTCCTGTAGTTAATGGTTGACAAAAGGAGATGCTATTATAGAATTGAGCTCCCTGGCAGCAATGTAGATCACTGGATCCCAACATAATACAGATGTGAGAGGGGGGCACTTACACATCAGGGACAAGGTAGATGCTATTATTGAGCAATGAGCATCAAGAACAGAGTGGCTGTCAAGAAGGACCAACCCTTAGAAAGACATGGAGATGTTTAACAGAATAAGGCATCTCTAGGGAGGACAGAGAGTCATAGGAGTTATAACTCATCCCACTAAACTTCTACTTATAAGTCCCTCCTCCAGGAAAAGAAGGCTACGAAAATCTCAAATGGGCTGCTTCCCAAACATATATGAAGCAAGTAGATCTGAATGGCTCAAGGGGTCGACTGTAGTGGATGCTACCTTGTGCCATCCAAATCCTGCTTTCCAGCACTGAAGGTCTCATTCTCCCAGCTGCTAAGAGTATCAGCAATGGGCAGCTCATGCGAGTCCCTCTCTAGAGGTTGCCCTCCACAGAAGAAGGCCACCTTCTCCAAGATTGTGCTCCCCTCCAATGACTGGTCAAGGAGGAAATACAAAGGCCCATCTCCCTTACCCTAATTCTGACAAATATGCAGAGCTATTCCAAAGCTTTTCCTGGAATTGACCAAAGCCCTTTTTAATGATTGCTTTACAGCCTATTTCCTCTGCCATATTTTTTTCTCTTTCACTCCCTACAGGTGTTGTTCGCAAAAGCACCCCCAATCAACTTTCTTCAGGCAAATCTCTGTTTCATGGAGAACCTGACCTGCAGGATGCCACATCTCACCACACCTTACATCACCAGTTTCTCAATGTATGCTGTGGACTTGCTAGAGCAGAAATGACTGGAGAAAAAAATGTATGTTTCTCATGTTCACCTCATACCTACAAAAAACATAATCTCCATGAATGGGCCCCAAGAATGTGTAGTTTTTCAAAGCTGCCCCACCCAAACGCAATGAATCTAGTGTGTAGTTTGATGTAGAAACTACTACTACATCAAAGGCTCAGACTCAAATCCACCTACAACTTCTAGCTTGCTCCATCTTCCTGTTTGAGCTGATGATAGAATGGAGAAGCAATAAAAAGGTCAGAAGTAGGGAAATAAAATGTGAACCAGTATATAAAAGTTCTCCTGAGCAACTGGTATGTTTTTGGCTATTGGTGACTAATTCCCACTTTCTTCGTTACTCAAGAAGCTCAAAACAGACTTTGTGGCCAACCTCTGGCTTTCAAATAGAACTTTATCATCTCTCCTGCCAAACGTTAACCTCACCCCTGGCTGCTTCTCATTTTTATAATCCAATTTTCCTTTCACCCCACTTTCTTCATCTATTTCTTGTTTTGTTTTGTTTTTTATATTTCCTGTATTTCTGCAGGCAGCCTCAAACCCATGTTTTGTTAGGGTGGGGAACAATCAATTAAATGGAGGAGAAAGAGAAAGAAAACCAAGAGAAAGAGAACAAAATGATCCTCTCAGTCCTAGGAGAAGTGGAAGCAGGAGTGTGGATGTACAGGACTCAAATTATTCCAGAATACAGATTGTAATAAGCTGCTTGCATAACACCATTATTTTAAAATGAGAACTCACCACTGAGCATTTTTTAAAGTATTAGCTAAATTTGTAAGATGCATTCTAAGGTGAAAGGGGGAGAAGGAGTAGGAGGATGAATTTGGCCATGGTTGGTTTGTGCCCTGTTGCCCTAAGTGAAGTTTCTGGTTTCAGCATTTGTCCTCCATCATTACAGGTCCTCCTGCCTGCCATTGGTCCCTTGGACCCAGAGCACTCACAACATCTGTACACAAGGCAGCCAACGGGGGACAGAGGTGTTGGAGGGCAGGGACAGAGGATATGTTTAGAAATCATTCTTGCCTTGTCCGTAGAGTGATCTTTATTATAATTCCAGATCTTTAAATTCCCTTCTGATTCTGTCCTTTCTCTACCCAGTAGCCCCTGTGTGTTTTATATTAAAATTCTGTGTCATGGGAGGGAAAGTGAAAAGCTTTCTCTGGAACCAATCTGGAAAGGAAACTTAATAATGTTTTTTTCAGGCTGGATAAATGTCTTAGACGAAAGTGCCAAAAAGGCTGACGTTGTGTCCCTGATTACAAGCTTTTTCTCTCCTTCTGTAGTTGGTAATTACTAGAAGAATGAAGCCATAGTTTCCAAACGTATCCGAAATTTAGAAACACAGCTTGCACACCTTGGACTTCATTTTCTCCTTTCTGGAAGATAAATGATCATGATTAATAGCAATTCCACTTGTGGGATTCCTGGGCCACTTGGCCCCCTAAGGAAAAATGAGAAAATAAAATCAAGCTAAAATGCATTTGTCTTCATTTCAAGAGTGTGTGTTATTCACCTCTATTTATTTAATGGTGTGTTCTGCCTATCAGTCTTTCCAACATTCTTATGCCTCCTAGAGGACATGCAATGGTCCTGCTCCCTTCCAGGGCTTGCCCCTGGACTAACCTTGCCTGCAGCCTAGCTTCTCACCCTCAGGTGCCCTTTGGTGCTTTACGGACATCTGCTTTACAGGGAGAAGCAGGTTGCAGCCAGTTGGTCTGTACCTAAATATGGTGTGAACCTCAAGGGTTCTTTCTTAAGCCCACAAAGGTCCTTGACTGTATGTAAGGGCTACCCTAGTCTGGGGCTGGAGATCCAGAAGTGCTTATAAGAGCTGAGAAATCTAAATAAAGCCAGACGGCAGTTAGGACAGGGGATAAGCTCTTGTCCTGAGTGCAAATGACTTTTGAGAAAATTACCCAGAATTTGCCTCTTATGTAGAGCAAAGAGATGGCCTCACATGTGTATGGCACTTTATTATTTATCATGAACTTTACAATGTTATTCATGCCATCTAATGATAGAGCCATAAAGGTGGTAGAACTGGTGCTATTGTTTTGTTTACACAACCACCTCCCTTGCCTCAGCCCCAGCCATTTATGTCTCGGTCTATGACATGAATTTATATTTAGAATGTACAAAAGAATTCATTTCATTAGTCAGAAAGAATTCATTTCACCAGTAGAGGTGCTAAAATGTCATTACCACATGCCTTTGCATAGGATGATCATTCCTAGGCCTCAGCCTCCTCAGCCTTAAAAATAAGGAGTTAGTAGTTGGAACCAACCCAAATGCCCATCAATGATAGACTGGATAAAGAAAATGTGGGACATAGACACAATGGAATACTATGCAGCCATAAAAAACGATGAGTTCGGCCGGGCGCGGTGGCTCAAGCCTGTAATCCCAGCACTTTGGGAGGCCGAGGCGGGTGGATCATGAGGTCAAGAGATCGAGACCATCCTGGTCAACATGGTGAAACCCCGTCTCTACTAAAAATACAAAAAAAAAAAATTAGCTGGGCATGGTGGCGCTTGCCTGTAATCCCAGCTACTCAGGAGGCTGAGGCAGGAGAATTGCTTGAACCCAGGAGGCGGAGGTTGCGGTGAGCTGAGATCGCGCCATTGCACTCCAGCCTGGGTAACAAGAGCGAAACTCCGTCTCAAAAAAAAAAAAAAAAAAAAAGATGAGTTCATGTCCTTTGCAGGGACATGGATGAAGCTGGAAACTATCATTCTCAGCAAACTGACACAAGAACAGAAAATCAAACACCACATGTTCTCATTCATAAGTGGATATTGAATAATGAGAAAACATGGACACAGGGAGGGGAACATCACACACTGGGGCCTGTCATGGGGAGGAATAGCAGGGGGTGGGGGGATTGGGGAGGGATAACATTAGGAGAAATACCTAATGTAGATGATGGGGGGATAGATTCAGCAAACAACCATGACACGCGTATACCTGTGTAACTAACCTGCACAATCTACACATGTATCCCAGAACTTAAAGTATAATTTTAAAAAATGAAAATAAATAAATAAGAGGTTGTTTCCATATCCTGGCTATTGTGAATAATACTGTAGTGAACATAGTAGGGCAGATATCTGTTGAAGATGCTGATGCTGTGAGGTGAAAGACATGTTAGCTTGATTGTGGTCATTATTTCACAATGTATATGTACATCAAAACATCGAGTGGTACACCTTAAATACATACAATCTTGGTGTGTCATTTATACCTCAATAAAGCTAGGGGGAAAAGTAAGGGTTTGGAATTGTAGGGTTGCTTAGCATCCACGTAGCCCTAATACTCTATTTGCTTATAAAAAGGCCTAACCAGAGTGCAGATCTTGAGCTGTCAACAGCAGAAAGCACATGACCATAACAGGAATTAGGTTCAAGGAATTCCCCATTAAACACAGAAGAGCAGGATTAACTGGACAGGTAAATAATTCTCCTGTATAGGAAAATAAACACCAAGGAGAAGAGGGACACCATGTGGTCAGACTGTGAATGAGGCCACACATACCTTCTGGTTTGGGTGATCTATCCATAAAACTTGGAACAGTGACGGATTAAATCAGAGATATTTGGATACATAGAGAGGGCAAGAGTGAATCCAACTTCAAGACAACTAAAGCAGATTATCCATTTCAAGATTGAACAGGTATCCGCACAGGAGAAGATCTGGTACTGACAATAAGATCTAGCAGCATCAGCTCCTCCTCCTCCTCCTCCTCCTCCTCCTCCTCCTCCTCCTCCTCCTCCTCCTCCTCCTCCTCCTCCTCCTCCTCCTCCTCCTCCTCCTTCCTTCTTCTTTTAAGAGACAGTATCTCACTCTGTCATCTGGGCTGGAGGATAGTAATGCAATCATGGCTCACTGCAGCCTCAAACCCCTGGCTCAAGCCATCCTCCCACCCCAGCTTCCCAAATAGCTGGGATTACAGGCATGTGCTATGATGATTTTTTAAATTATTTTTTTGTAGAGAAGAGGTCTTATTTTGTCGCCCAGTCTCAGGATCTGGCTTCTTAGGCAATGGTGGGAAATTCCAATTTTTTTCATTTACCTTGCTGGCCTCCCTTCTCAGCCTCTTTACAGACTCCTCTTCCTCTATGATAATCTTTAAGTACAGCTGTGCCCCAGGGCTCAGTCACAGGGCTTTCTTTCTTCTCTACCTTCCATCTGTCCATATGTCATATTATCATGAGTCATGAGTCATAGGCTCATGACTTTAGCATCTCTATGCTGAAGATTCCTGTATTTATATCTTTAGATCCGACTGCCACACTGAGCTTCAGATTCATATCCAATGGCTGATTAAGCATCTCAAACATACCATGATCAAAATAGACTCATGATCTCCTGTCTTTCCTCCAAACCCCACTAACATGAATCTCCCTCCTCATACATTCTTCCAATCTCAGTAAATGGCTCCACCTTCTACTAGTTCTTTGAGTCCAAACTCTAGGCATCATTCGTGGTTCTCTTTCCTTTTTCCTTCCACATTCACCATCACTTCATTCTATAAATCCTAGTAGTTTCTATTAACATATTCACCAACTTTTCTCTGTCTCCACTGCCACTATCATTCAAATTACCATCATCTCCTATCTAGATCACTGTAATGGTAGTTACAGTACCTCTAGTTTCCAGACCCATTAACCAACCAACCTGTAGGTGTAGATATTTGAACTTATCTAAGTCAATCTGATTCTCTCTCCCAGGAGTCTGAAAAATTTTAAGTAGATAAGAACCTTTAAAGATCCATCTTCTTAGTTACTTTTTAAGTATCTAATGTAGCATAGCATTATCACCTATAGGCATTACACTCACTGTACAATAGACCTCTAGCACTTAACATCTTGCATAACTGAAACTGTGTACTCTTAAAGACATTTGAATTTTCATCAAGGAAACACATTGAAATCCCCCTCCGACGTATCTTCATTTTAGGAAGCTAGTGGGAACTGAGCCATTTCAAAGCCAGCATCAAATCCAAGGGTTACTGATCCTAAGATCCTAGAGCATTTTTGGGTATTGTTTCTCCAAGATTTTGTCATTCAGCTCTCCCTTTAAATTGGTGAGCCACCCAGTATCTCCCCCTAAGGAAAGGTGCAGTGAAAAGTTTCTTTTGGGGACCTCTGAGGAATCCACAAAATGAGCCCTAGCTGGATGTTTGCCATGACAGATGACACAAAAGCCTGATTTGAACAGCCACAGTCCTGATATTGGTAGACAAGGACTTCTCTGTTTTATTCACTACTCTGTCCTTAGCGCTTAGGATAATAGCTCCCTAATACTACAATTCGTTAACAACAACAACAACAACAACAACAACAAAGTTGTTAAATGAATTAACAAATGTTAGCCAGGCAAAGAAGGAGAGAAGAAAGAGATTTCCAGACAGAAGTGTCATGTTGAGATGAGAGGGAATGGTATGTTTAAGAAACAGAAAGGAGATCAATTTGGATGTGGCCTAGATTGCGGGGGTGGTGATGGGGAAGCAGGCTTCAGATAAGGCAGGAGAGATCATCAGTTGTCAGATTATAAACAACCCTATGCTGGGTAAAAGTGTAAACTTCCTGGAGAAGGGAAAGGGGACATCTTTTTAAAAATTTAAGCAGGAAAGAAAATGATAAAATTTGCATTTAGAAAGGTCACTGACTGCAATGCAGAGATCTGGGTTGGGAGAGGAGATAAGCTGAAAATAGGGAAACTGGTCAGAATCTGTTGAAGTGATACAGACAAGGAATTTTGGTGGCTAGCCTAGGGCAGCATTAATGTGCTGCAGTATTTTCAGAAGTTTTAAAAGGGAAAACCATGATGATGGGGAACTTGCAGGTTGGGACAATGCCCTCATTTCTGGCGTGTCTGCCCGACTTCATTCACTAAACTAGGGAAGATGGGGGAATCAGCAGGTGTCAAGGGAATGGTGATGAGTTGAGTTCTGGACATGAAGAATTTAGGACATGCAGGTGTAGTGGTCCAGGAAGCATCTGGAAATATTGGTGTGAAGCTAAGGAGAGGAAAATGAGCTGGAGATGTGGATTTGATAGTCATCAGTATAACAATATAACTGAAAACGTGGAAGAAAGAAGACCCAGGACAAAACCTTGAGGGACACCAGCACTTAAGATCAGGCAGAAAATAAGAGATAAGAGACATGGGAATAATTTGGAAGCCAAGAAAATGGAGTATTTCACAAATGATGAAGCAGTCAAAAACTGCTCTGAAATCAAGCGAGTAAAGGACCTCAAGTTTGCATTGCGTTTAGCAAGAGGGATATTGTGAGGACTTGTTGAAAATAATTTCAGTGAAGAGAATAGAAGGGGGTCAAGGGGTAAGGTCCAAAGGAACAGGAAAAAGTCAAGAAGTGAGGACAGAAACTCTTCTTAGGAGTTTGTCTTTACAGGGGCGAGGCGGAAGGCAATTTCTGGAGAGGGATTTGGGCTTGAGGGAGATTTTTGTACATTTAATCTGCAACAATGTGAGCATCTTTAAACAGTGAAAGGAAGAAACCAAAAGGGAAAAGAGAGTAATAAATAGAAGATGGGACAGAAAGTGAAAAAGAGTCTAAATACTGCAAGGCAACTCCCTGTATTTTCCCATCAACTGCCTCTCATATTTCCCACAGCAACTATTTCAAAGTTTTCTGCTCTCCCAAAAGTATTGGACTCCCCACCCCTCTCACTACCCACTGAAGACAGCTCCTTCCTCCCTCTCAGAGTACACAGAAGTCATCAGTCAGGGGCATCCTGGACTTTGATATCCATGCCCAACTTTTCCTTCTTTTGTTCTCACACACTGAAGGAAGTTTCCCAACTCCGGTTTAGGGAGACTGTCCCACTCTCCCTTTTCCATCCAGCTCACACAGCCTCTACTTTGTGCCAGTGCGTGATAGTCCCTGGAAACACAGAGAGGGAAAAGACAGCTTTCTTCCCCTCAAGGAGTTCAGGGTCTGTTGGAGGGAAATAGGTAACCACACTACAAAATGGATAACCAAAATAAAACATTGTTAGTGCTGCCGAGCGTGGTGGCTCATGCCTATAATCCCAGCACTTTTGGAGCCCGAGGCTGGAGGATCACTTGAGTCCAGGAGTTGGAGATGTGCCTGAGCAACATAGTGAGATCTGACCTTTACAAAAAAAAAAAATTAGCCAGCCATGGTGATGCATGCCTGTAGCCCCAGATACTCAGGAGGCTGAGGTGAGGAGATCGCTTGAACCCAGAAGGTCAAAGCTAAAGTGAGCCGTGATCCAGCACTGCACTACAGTCTGAGTGACAGCAAGATCCTGTCTCCGAAATACATTTATATTTTTATTATTTATATTTATATTGTTACTGCTGTGCTCAAAATGTGAAGAGAGTCCTGAATGACCTCACATGGTTCCTTTGGGCTCTCATATAGTAAATCTTGGGTGTCTCCTAAACATCCAAAGACTAGGCCTTTTTAATTCAGCAGCCCTAACACATCCAAAAGCATCATGGTAGTGCTAAGAAAGATAATTGTAATATTGCAGAAGAAAACAAAACTCAGAATCTCCTGAGATGCATTTGACTTAATAAAAACAAAAATTTCTGTAATATTTTGAAATACAAATGTACTCAATATATTTCCCTTCAGTGTTAAACATAGAAAGCCTCTAATTTCAAGTGTTGTCATTATTTATTTCTTGGTAGCAAATCTTAATCGCCAGCTTCCAGGGACAGAGCTATGGAATAACAAGAAAATTCTCAGGGTACACTCAAGCTTCCCTTGAATATAGTTTAGGGTAGGGAGTTAAGTATGATAGACAATGTAATTACCACCACATTGAGTCTGTTACATTAAGAGTAAAGTGTATTCATGTATGAATAAATGTACGAAATATTCAAACTGTGTCAGTTGAAACATGACATTTGAAATATATGGTTTCCAATGGTTTCTTTTGTAGTCATAAATAGTCACCATCTGGGCATCATCAATAAGATACAAGGACTCCTTCCCAAACACCCATAAAATGAAACTTGAGAAAGAGAGCAGTCACTAAAGCAAACCAAAAGGACTGTGTGGCAGAGACTGCTACAGGCCTTCCAATATCATTTTCCTCAGCTTTCTTTTCGTATTAGATAACTTTGAGTTTTAGCTGGAGACACAGCCATCCAGCTAGAGACTTTACTGTCCAAGATCCCTTGCAAGTAGGCCAATGGAACGAGCAGCTTTTGGGTTATGCCATTAAAAGAAAGCTGGTTGCCCTTAATTTTCTCTTTCCCTCTTCCTTTGGGTTGGCAAGAGGATGTGATGCTTATGACTTGACTTTGACCCCACAGCTGAGGATAATAGACTGGGAAGGGAAAGCAACAAGTTCGAAGAAACTCGAAACACAAGATGGCCAGTGGAACAGAATCCTCTTCCCACCCTGGACCTCTGCTCATCCCCATCTCTGGACTGTTATGTGAAAGAAAGGTAAATTTCTAGCTTACATATGCCATGGTATGTTTGGGTCTCTTTGTGAAAGCAGCTTAGTCTGATCTTGACTAATAGAAACTTGTTCTAGATAACTATCTCCAAAAGAGGAAACCCTGCTGGTATCTACCACAACCAGCTGAAGACAACCACACATCCTAGTGGAACCCAGTGATCTCCAGAACCTAGAGGAGATCACCAACTCCCTGGAAATGGTCACATCTTCCTTGCTCTCCTATGTACCCTCCCCACCCAACTGGAGTCTATGGAAAGCACCGAGACAAGGACGCAGTAGCGAGGCATACACAGAGCACAATGGTTTTGTGTGTTTCTAATTACAGTCAATGTCATTTAAGGGAGAAAAAGAATCAGGTATTGAAGGTAAAGGTACACTTCATCTCTTGCAACTACATTCCCACAGTCCACCAATACAGACAACAATCTAACAGTGAGGGATGTTATAGGCAAAGCTTATACAGAACAATGACTTTTAAAAGCCCAGCCCTTGTGTACACTAACTTGACAGCAATATGCGACTATTTGTTCTAAGAACTATTAGCACTGTGCTCCCACACAAGGGAATTGTTCGCTATTTTCCCTGGTGACGTCCTCTATATTTTTCCTATTATCCATTGAATGTTGTACTAAATACATATTAAAATACATATTTTTATGAAAAAGAAGCTCCTATAAACTGGTACACCAAAACATTTTCATTTTTTCATAAGAGTTAGGATTTGTTGTTGATTATAAACCCAATAAACAAGCATCCCTTTATTGCCTCATTGACAGTTGCACAATATCTCTATCCTCTTACCTACTGAGTTTTATAGGAACTATTTCAACAGAGTAGACATTTATCATCACAGGAGAAACTCCCATTTAGACATTAACTACCTTAGCTGTACTAGAAACTCATTTTCCACAGATGTCCAGCTATGATTTGCTCCTTTTTAATCAGGAAATAAATAAGATCTGGTAATAGCTTCCTGTGGCAGGGGTTACATCTTTATTTTACCCCAAGAAATAGATACCAACCAGTCAGAGAACAGCCAGAGGGCTTGCCCTTCTTACCAATAAAATTGGATTTTCACTAAGCCAATTGCTATCAAGCTAATTTTTAAACAGAAAACATAGATTGTATATTTAGTGTATTTAGAATACTTATAAGAAGCACTAAAATATATAATCTATGAGATTTTTAAATTTGCACTGATGCATATTCAAGTATGAATACCACTTCTTCTGCTATCTTCTGGCCTAAGCCAAGAATCTGGGCATCTTCCTCATCACCAAGCCAATCAATTATCAAGTCAGATCAGTTCCATCTTGTATTATCTTCTGAATTTGTCTACCATACCACATGTTAATGTAGTCACCATTATCTTGTACTTGGTTCATTGAAACAACCAACTCCCATCCATCCCCTTTTTTCTCCACCTTGACATCCCAATGATCTTTTGAAAATGGGAGCTTGCTCCTTTTAGGAAAGAGTGGAATGTGTAAGTGTGGTTTTAAAAGTCTGGATGATCTGTTCCCCTGCCTAGTATTCTGGCCTCATGTAGTACGTCCATCTACTCCCCATCCTGACCTCTGACACTATGTTCTGTTTATTTATAAAGCACTTACAGTTCCCTCAAACAGAACAAGTTCACTTTGCCTCTGCATCTTTCCAAACACTGTTTCTTTTGCCCATAACACCCTTCCCCCATGCTCCCTTCCACCTTCCTTTAGCTGCTTTGCTTCAGTTTTCAGCATGCATGTCACCTTCCTAATGAAGATGTCTGTGGTTTTTCAAGACTACACTAGGTCCCCTTCCTACGTTCTTTCCAGGCATCTAAGTGAATGCTCAATAAACTTTATCGATAAACAACAGCATTCCTCATATTATCTAGTTAATCTTGTGGGATCTTGCTCAAATGATTCCCAGTGGGTTGTGTTCAGGCATGGTTATTACTCTGATTTTCATTTCTGATACACACACACAATGCCAGCCCAGTGAACTTCATGATCTCACTAATATTGCTAGGGGCATCAGCTAGAAACTGCAATAAGCTGCTAGTATCAGAGAACAGAACTAATAGGGGCTTAGGCAAAAGAGAAGCTTATTGCTTTTTCACAGGAAGGAAAGTTTGAAGGCCAGGCGTGGTGGCTCACGCCTGTAGTCTCAGCACTTTGGGAGGTGGAGGCAGGTGGATCACGAGGTCAGGAGATCGAGACCATCCTGGCTAACATGTGAAACCCTGTCTCTACAAAAAATACAAAAAATAGCTAGGCGTGGTGGTGCACACCTGTAGTCCCAGCTACTCGGTAGGCTGAGGCAGGAGAATCACTTGAATCCGGTAGGCAGAAGTTGCAGTGAGCAGAGATCGTGCCACTGCACTCCAGCCTGGTGACAGGGAGAGGCTGTCAAAAAAAAAAAAAGAAAGAAAGAAAGAAAGAAAGGAAAGTCCGAAGATGGGCAGTTCAGGGCTAGTGCTGCAGCACACGAAGACATCAGGGGCTGCAGCTCCATCATCTTGAGTGTGTGACTTCCATTCTCAAAGCTGCAAATGCCTCACCTTCATTCTACATGAGAAAAAGGGATAGATAAAGGAATTCTTCCTGATGCCTTACTTACTGCCTTGAGTTTATATCACACTGGCCACCCCTACATGCAAGAAACACTGTGGAACGTCGTATTTTAGTTGAGCACTCTGGTGCCTCAAATAACAACTTCCTAAGAAAGAAGGGGAAAGTGAACACTGCATAGAAAACTACCAGTTTATCCCACAGTCACTCTAGTTTCATAATTCATTCTTTAAGAAAATAATTACCCTCTTTTATAAATTCAAACTTATGTAATCTAAGAAACAATAAATTGTTTAGCAAGAGTCACAGCAAGGACTTTTAAAACAACACACTTCAAATATGAAAGAGGCATTAGACAATTCAAATCACTTATGATCTTTCAGGAACACATCTCTTGTGTATAGAGAGGGACATCCTCATACAAATATCTCGCTTGTTCACTCATGTGTTATCCACACTGGACTCTTATTAATGGGGAACGGTGCATGTCCCACCTTATTTGCTCCTTCCCTTACGTAGCAGGATTACCATCCCCACTTTGTAGATGAGAATTTTTGTATTTTTAGGCAAGAGGAGGTTAAGTACCTTAGGCCGAAGAACATTGCTGGTGACAGCATCACCATTCAAAACCAGGTCTGTGCAACATACTCTCCACTGTCATAAAACTTCCCTACATAGCCCACTCTCCCAATTCCTAACAAGAACTAATGATTCTGTCATTCCAAGAATAGCATTTCCAGAGTGACACCCACTAACTAAGCCCATGCTGGCCTGTCCTTAGTGGAAATTATTGGCCACTTTGTTGTGCTGAAGTATATGATGGGCAGCTGACTTAGGTGACTCAGGGTATTAAAGGTGGAAGGATCTGTATAGATCATTTAGCATCACTCTACTCATTCTTGAGGTGAGAACATTAAAACTGGCCAGAGTCACACCAATGAGTTGTACTGCTAAGGACTGAACCTGGGGCTCAAGACTCATTATTTCTAGGGGCTCTTCCTCTGCAGCACCTCTCAGTTTTCTCTTTCCAAATTCCAGCTTAAATTCCAACGTGTCCTTACGGCATTCCAAATTAGTTGTTCTTTGCTTTCAGCTTACATTATATTTTAAACCTCCGTTTTAGCACTTCATTTCTTCTGCTTTGTATTAATTTTATATGTTGGTATCCCCTTCTAGACTATAAACCTGTTAAGAACTTATTTTTGGCCAGGTGCAGTCACTCACACCTGTAATCCCAGCACTTTGGGAGGCCGAGGTGGGTGGATCACCTGAGGTCAGGAGTTCAAAACCAGCCTGGCCAACATAGTAAAACCCCGTCTCTACTAAAAATACAAAAATTAGCCAGGCGTGGTGGTGGGCACCTATAACCCCAGCTACTTGGAAGGCTGAGGCAGCAGAATCACTTGAACCTGGGAGGCAGAAGTTGGGGTGAGCTGAGATTGTACCATTGTGCTTCAGCCTAGGTGACAGAGCAATATTCCATCACAAAAAAATAACAACTTATTTTTATATAACCTTCAAGTGTCTAGTTTATTATTTTGTCCATACTAGGTGTTCAACATGTATTTATTGAATGAATAATGATTTAATAATATTTTAGCATTTCTTTAATTCAAGTGTTTCCATCAAAAGCTGTCTCTCTCTAGGCCTAAAAATAAGGAAAACTGTGATTATTTGTTCTTTTTGTGTTGTACTTTTTCGGTTTGTTTTCCCATTTGAAGCATCCTCCAGTAGAATACAAGGTCTGCACAAACAAACTTATTTACGTTTGCCCTCCCCTCCTCCCTAATGCTCAGCATTGTGTCTGATACAGAGTCAGCATCCAAACACCCAATACATGATAAACAAGTGAATGAATTGTCTCTTCCATTTCATAGACACTCAAAGTTTTTGCAGTTTTGATCCAAGTCTTTCAGAAGCCTGAACTCACCAGAGACAAATACTGCAAAACAGCCATTGCATTCTTCCAAAGAAGTCATTGTGGGATGTGTGAGAACATCAAGTTGGCAGTTACACAGCATGTCTTAGGAAGAATGGGAGTGTGACTGTCAAGGAGAAAAGATGAGAACAAGAGTCTGAAGCTGTATCATTAACTGTTCCCACAATAATGCTTACTATCAACCAACTACAATACTTCAATGGCATACAACAATAAGCAGTCCTTACTCATCCCTCTGGGACAGCTGATTAGGCAGCTCTGCTGATCTTGGCAGGGTTGAGTGGGTGGTTCTTCTGGCCTAAGTTGGACAATATCACATGTTTAAGAAGATGTATTGATGTACAGAGGTCAGCTGGTTTTTAGCCATTATAGGTTACACTTGGCTGGAACGACTAGGCTAATTCATCTCTTTTCCAAGTGTCTCTAATCACTCAACAGACCGGCACAGATATTCTTATGGTGATGAAGAAGGTAAGAGTGACAACAAGCCTGATTTTGCAAGTGCTTTCAAGCTTTTGCTTGACCAATGATTTGATTTTCAACAAGTCATTGGCCAAAGAAAGTCTTATGGCTGAGATCAGAGTCAGAAATGAAAGAGCACTATAAAGTTATGAAGCAAAGAGGAAGAGGTAAATAATTGAGACATTTTTGCCAATCTACCACAAGGGCAAAGATTGAATATTACTTGCTTAATATCTTTTGCTCCTATTCCATACGAGTAGGCTTAATGAATAGTTGTTGAACAGATACACAGATTAATGGATGGATAGATGGCTGGATGGATTAATGAAGCTAGTTTACAGAGCTCTTCCCAGAGACAAGTCATCAATAACTCAACTATTATATTGATGATGCGAGCAGGAAAACATTTGTCCATAGATATCCACAAGATCTTACAAAAACAGAAACAAACACGAAATTACTGGGCCCATCAAGCAGCTCTGGGGATGGGTTTTCCGGAATCCTTCTAGGAGGAATATGAGGTTTTTGCAAGGTGTCCACCTTCTTTACCTATCACCAACCTTCCTGTACAACTAAGCTGAGTTTTTCATCACAGTGGTATTAAGGACATTCTAATATCCCCAGTTCTTGTTCTCCTTACTAAACAAAAACAGGGCATCAGAGAAGTCCTTTTTTTTAATCTTAAAGACAAGCTCTTACTGCAAGGGCAGCAACACTAAAAGCCTCCAGAATCATAGGTAGCCTCTGAAAAAGCCATGCAACATTTTCTGAAGCTTTCAGGTTGATCTCTGCACAGGAACTAAAACTGGAGAAAAAAATTCTCTATTGGTGATTAGACTGCAATAGAAAATTATAAACTTAAATTCAGAACTGTGATAGCCTCCTCTGTATCCCCTTTCTCTAAACCCAAGGACAGTAAGTAGCATTCTGGTAAAATAGATTTAATAAAAAAGTAATTCATTCAGGTGGAAGGGCTGGGATAGCAAGACTTGACTATTGTACTTAAAGGAAACAGAAAAATGGCACACATGTTGCAAGAAGTAAACCCAAGAGCTTTTGGTGAGTTATATATGATAAGCAAATGGTAGCTACCAATTATCAATACTATTTTGCATTTTAGATTGCCCTGAAGGACATGAAAAGTCAGATATGTATTCACAACAATAACTAACATTTATTGACTTAGTATATGCCAGGTTGTATACCAAACACTCTTTATTATCTCATTTAACCCACAAATGCCCCCTGTAAGATGGCATTTTTCAAATTTTGCCTTACACATTTTACAGAAGAAAGAGCTTATTCTGCTAAGAGTTGGGTGACCATGCATTCTGATTTATACAAGCCAGTCCTGATTTTTTATACATGTTATCCTGGCATAACTATTGATAACATTACTATTCACTCTCAATAGTATCCTAGTTTGGCTGATTATTATGTTCACCCTGGTTAAGAGGTTTGTCCATATAGCTTGTAAATGGCAGAGTCAGGGAGAGAAGCTGGGTCAGTCTGACATCAGAGCTAGCAAGTTCACCGCACTGAAACCTTCACTGCCTTAGCAGTTCAGCCATAATGATGACTCACTCAAGACTATTCCTCTAGTATCTGCCAGCTTATGTCTGGAAACTGACTTAAGATTTGGAGATGCTTGTGTATTAAGACTAGAAAATAAAACTTCAGTAATTCAGGTTGTATTTCAAAAAGACTGGAAAAAACCTGAATTGCCCAAAAACCTGGGGACAAAAAACAGGGAGAGCGAGATGCTATTCAAAGCAAAGTCTGTGAAATTATTGAATAGAATTTAAAACAATCATTTTACCTACTTAAATATCAATTTATTTACTTAACTGCTGTTGCATTTATTGAAGTTGCACACTGAAGAGTCATGACTTCCTGCTCTCAAGTAAAAGGAACAAGTTTACAGTTGGAATATCCTTGCTCTTCCATTTATTTAACTAACAGTAAATAGCAACATTTATCTCCTTTTATGCAACAGAAAGATAGTTTGTATTTCCAAAGAGGGTCAATTTGGGCAAAATGGAAGTCAACAAAAACATAAATTCCCTCTTTCACATTTCTCCCTTCTCCCAGCAGTAGGAAATATATACATTAGCAGCATAGAAATGCAAAGGACATAAAGATGAAAATTGTAAGGATCATGCAAATAGGATTTCTTATATTTACTAATTATGGGTAGATTTCTTGAGAAAAGAAGCAATCACCTGGGTTCTTTAGCTTATATTAGCTGTTCTTTCTCATTGCATAAGACTAGAAATTCAAGCACATTCCCTTTAAGCAAATCAAATTGGAAAAAATAAATGAACTTAGAGAGGTTGTTGTTTGCTTTTATAAAATAATCACCATTAAATTATTTTGATAAAATATATTGAATAAATCAAAGGAGGGAGAAATAACTAGTCAAGAAAAATGCTAATAAAGTCATACCAAATTATACAAACAAAGATTTCAAAAGATTCATGGGGCAGGGAAGCAATTCGAATAAACACATAAATGTGAAAGAAAAGAACAAGTGGAAATAAAGCCTTCTTATGGAATAATTAGATTGTGGTGGTGACATTAAGAAATTCCTCCCCCAAACTAGAATATACTGAGTAAAGTCAGAGAACCTGTAATTCATAGGGGATGAATCCATTTTAGACAGTGAAAAACAGGTGTTTTCAGTTGCTTGATTGCCCTGGAGAGAATTGTGGGAGCAATAATGTACACCCCACCTAGGAGACAGTTCTACTGAGTCCAGGGAGAATTTAAAGAAAGAGATAGGAAATTCACTGACTCATAAGTGAAGGAAGGCATTGGGTGGCCTCTCGGCCATCTGCCTAACATTACCCAGAGCCACACCTAAACCATCCCAAGCAGATGAGACCTCCAGAGATATAGCTCCATGCTCTCCTCTGGTCACTGTGTTCCAGGGTGTAACACTGGTCAGAATGTTTTCCTTCTTACTAATAAACAGTCATGTGCAGGTTATTCTCTTTCATTCTGTTTGCTTTGGAAAGAAAGAACAGGCATGTCTCTGGTCATCTTATTTTCTTATGGGGTCTAACAGGCACTGGCATTATTCTCGATTGTTGAGATACCATTCCTGGATGAATATTATCAAGAACTGCCATTACCATCTCTAGGTTTATTCATTTGAGTCCTTTAAGGCTTTCCTCCTGAAGGGGAATTCCTAGGCTTTACAAACTAGTGCATTTTGAGAAAATAATTTTTAAAAGTTAATATGAATGAAATAAAGCCTCTCATAATTAAAACCACATTAAGACAAGACACTTGGGAAATGAAACTTCATCCCAGTGGTGGCTCTTCAAGTATGGGGTCCAACTACGGGTCCACCTAAATCTGTTAGAGTTTGATTGTCAGACAACAGGGACACAACAAAGAACTCCAGGCAGGCCAACATTTGATTAAGGTGGCTGTGGATTTTGACAGCTTTTTCTGTTGTCTCAAATCCTGTTTTGAGCTCCCCTTTTGGTAGAGTAAGGACTACTTTTACTAATCCTATAAATAATAATGATAATGATAATGATAGAAAATTACATAGTTATCATTTATTAGTGCTTATTTGTGCATGGTAGGCAAAATAATGACATCCTCTTTCACCCTAAAGATATCCTAATTCTCAGGAACTATAAACATGTTATGTTACATGGCAAGAGGAACTGAGGTTGCAGATGGAATTTAGTTGCTAATCAACTAGAAGCTTTCCTGCTAAGATAAGGAACAAGGCAAAGATGTGCCCTCTCAGCCATGTTTTTCAACTTTGTACATTTGTCCTACGTGATGCTCTAAGACAAGAAAAGGAAATATGTCGTTTGGGAAGGAAGAAATAAAACCATTTTCATTGGCAGATGATATGATTGCCTATGTAGAAAATCTGCAGGAATCAACATAAAAAATCCTGGCATGAATAAACTACTGTAGCAAGGTTGCAGGACACACAGTTAGTAAAAGTCAATCATTCTCTTATATACCAGCAATGAACAAATAGAATTTGACATTCAAAACATGTTATCATTAACATTAGAACCCCAAAAATCAACCACTTAGGCATAAATCCAAAAATATTTGTATAAGATCTATACAAGGAAAATTATACAATTTTGATAAAGATATCAAAGAAGAACTAAATCTATGGACAGATAGTCTATATTCATGGATAGGAAGACTCAACATTAACAAGAAGTCAATCCTTCCCAAATTGATCTATAGAGTCAGCATAATCCCAACAAAAATCCCACCAAGTTGTTTTGTAGCTAGTAACAAACTGATTTTAAAGTGTATATGGAGAGGCAAAAGACCCAAAAGATTACAGGTGGAATTGAGGCTGCTAAACTGACTTTAAAATAGGGAGAGTATCCTCAATTATAAGAGTGGGCACAATGTAATCACAAGGATCCTTAAAAGTGGAAGAGGGAGGCAGAAAAATTAGTGACAGAGTGAAGGGATATGAAAGACTCCACTAGCCACTGCCAACCTTGAAGACAGAGAAAGCGGTCGTAAGCCAAGGAACGCAGGCAGCCTCTAGCAGCTAGAAAAGGCAAAAAACCTGATTCTCTTAGAGATTCCAGAAAGGAAGATGGCCCTGCTCACACCTTAATTTTAGCCCAGGTACAGAAATTTTTTACTGCTGACCTTCAGCACTGTGAGACAATTACTACGTTGTTGTAAGCCACTAAATTTGTTACAACAAACATAGGAAACTAATACACGGTGCCAAACTTTGAGCTACACTGTTCATGTCCAATTAGCTATAATTCTTACAAACACTGCAAGGAAGGCATAAACATCTGGTTTATGAAAATGAAGCCACTGAGGCCTCAGAGGGTAAGTGACTTGCCCAAGACTTCAGTTAGTAAAATGCAAAGCTAGAGTGTAAGTCCCAGCTTGTTGGACTCCAAAGCCTATTTCTCTTCTTCTCTACTCAAAACTAACCCATGTGGCATCATACCCCGAACAACCTTTGCTCCATGTCCAGATATGTACTGCTCCACCTCAGCTGTTAGACTCACTCCCTAGAAGCTAAAGGAATAAAAGAGAAAAATCCAATTACCATTTAAAAATAGCTCCCTATCTAAATGGCCAAATGAAAGTTTTATTTTAGTCTAATTGGTCCAACTGGCTCTGTTTGATACTTCACTTATTCAATATATAGGATTCTTCTGAGGAAAAGTATAGAGGGGCCAAGGGGTGACTCGTGAATGCAGGCTAAAAGCTTGGCTGAAAGCACTTTGAATCAATAAGCAAGCCAATGCATTGGGAAATTTACTAGATTCGAGTTTGAAATGGATTTTTGTTTTTGCTTTTATAATTAATTACTGTTGCTAATGCTTTTTGTTATTATTTTTATAATTAATTGCCAAGTATTGAGAGTAGCCAGCAACTTTTCACACATTGCTTAAACATACTGAGATAAGAAATCAGAATCATAACTGGAGTGCATGTTTATGGATTACTAAAATGCTCACATAAGAATTACACACTAATTCAACTATAATAAAAAAAATTACACTTGAAGAGCTTATTATATACGATTCCTTCCCCTTCTGAGAAACATTTGAGCAGAAGTCTAGCATGGTTACCATAGCAACTATAATGCAAAATTGGCAGTAACTTTATGAATTGCAAATTCCTCTAAGGGTGTTGGGAATTTTTTTTTCTACTTCCATTTTTAACCATCTCATATGCATTATTCCAGCAATATGTTAAACAAGGTTTTTGGGAACTCATGCATCACTTGAAAACAAGCTATGTTTTAAACCTTCAAATTTCATTATTCTAACAAGAGTAGACTTACCAGGAAACACCCAATTTACTGTTTTTTAAACTGTCCATTGTTTTTATTAATAACTGAATTCTTAACACATTGGATCACTTTTTCTGCAGAGAATCGAGGTAGTCAAATAAATGAAATCACTATCTCCCTTACCATCATCTGCCCTTGAATCTCTCTGAGAATGGAGAAAGGGGATAGTCCTAGTTTAAAATAAACAAACAAAACAAACAAACAAAACAAACAACTAATATTACTTAGAGGGAGAAACAGATTGTGAAAAACCCTTGTAATTTCACCATCTGTTTCTCCCTCTAAGTAATATTAGTTGGCATTTTGCATCAAAACTTTAATCAAACAAATGGTCAATCTTAATTGTTTTCCTTTCTTAATCCCATTTTCCCTCCTAAATGCTCATGAGCATGAAAATGACCCAGAGAAGCAACTTGAGCAACTAGGGAGCTAGTCCCAGCATGAATTGTTTGCTTGGGTAGTTCAGAGACTTGCAAAGGTAGCCAAAACTATTGTGCTATATACTACATGTGCATGTCTAAATACGTGTAATTGAGAGATCAGGTTATTCACATAATCATAAACGGTGCATGTCTTATCATTGCCAATTTCCTAGCTCTCTGACTTTGATAAAGTCATTGGTGAGCTTTAGCTTCCTCATCTATAAAATAGGAATTTAAATTTTTGCCCAGTCCATTTCGCAAGTCTGTTACAAGAATCATGTGAGAAGGTATGCTTGAATATTACAATGTCCTTTAAAATATTGCTATCAATTCTTCTGAATTTTTATTTCAGATATTCAATACTAAGAATCTCCAAAATATGAAGATTCTTTATTTTGACAATATAGTTTTGAGAAGAAAGATGCTAATTCATGGATTGGGTATCTCAGGGTTGAAAATAAAGGTAACTACAAAAATGTCAGAATTAAACCCTATTATGTAAAGATCTAAATTATTGCCTCTGGCCAGGTTCCCATTTGGGAGACCAATTTGTTTGCGAACAGTAACACAGAAAATGACTGCATCCAAGGGACATCTCTCAGACAAGTGTTCATCCAGATGCTTAACGAGTTCAGGGAGTCTTTTGTGAAGACAAGCAAGTCTACTGACTTGTTCTTTTTCTTTTTTTTGAACTTTTATTTTTGGTTAGGGGGTACATTTTCTGTCCTTCTTCATAGCAACTCCCCAAGGTCACAGGAACGTTAGTTGTTTTCCTGCTTTTGAACTGTAGCCTTCAAAAAGGATGTATGTATGGCCTAAACCTGTGATGAACATAAATTATGATATGCAACATAATCAGAGAAATATAGTGAAGAAACATTAAAAGACTGAAACCCTGCTTGGCTTCTGAAGACTTTGTTTATTCATACACTCCGTCATTTGTTCACTCAACATTTACTGAGAGCCAACTATACTCTGCTTCAGTAAAGAAAGGGAAGGATCAGACACATATTTACTCCTGAAGAGATTCCCAATTTCTTGAGGGAAGATACAGCCCTTCTTTCTATCCCTCATGCATCTAAGGGTCATGGGAACACAGAAATGGCAAAAACTAACCACAAGTGGGGCAAAAACAGGTGAGGAGAGAACTCAGAAAGTATTGTTCAATCTACTCTGATATAGGAGAAACTTTCCAGGTGGAGAAAAGATAGCTGGGATTCCTCAGAGTAGATAGCATGTGAAAAGGCTCCGAAAGATGAAATCTGAGTGCGGGGGAAGGCCTCTGAATAGCTGGAGCACAGGATGCCAAAGATGGAGAATAATGACCAAGGAATCTAAAAAGTGGGTCAGGCCCGACTGGACAGTATGTGCATAAAAAATGATGAGTCCTGAATTGTTTAAATAAGGGAGAAGAATAACATTGTCAGATCTGGGTTTTAGGCAGAACCTTTTAAGGGTAGCAGAGACAACCAAAAGAAGTACAAGCAGTCAATCAAAAGTCACTGATACGTCTGACAGGGGAGCCTGCTCTTCCCAGGGCAGAGCTAAAGACCAGTGGCCCCATGGGCATGAGAAGTCTGGGAGCGCTGCAGGAAGGAAGTCAGAATCCGCTGGACTCCACAACTTCCTGATGAGTGAGAAAATTTTTGGAAAACTGTCAGCATTATCTCAGAAGGTGAGCACACAGATTGTAGAGTATTTCTACCTTTCCAAGCTTGGCAGTAATACAAAAATGCGGTCGATTCTCTTCACTCCAAGTAACTCACACCAGATGCTGATGCCCTTAGACTCTTCCACAGCTACAGTTCCCCAAATCATTTCTATCCAGAGGTCAGGCATATGGAGCTCATTAAATTCCATACAGCAACATTGTAACTGTGTGAAACTTTTTGTTTGCAGTGCAATTTAATGTTGAATTTGATTTACAAAACTCTGCATAGTCTTAGTGCTACGATGACAGCATACCCTTCTATAAGCTTAAGTTATGGTTTGGGGCAAGGGGGAAGACCTTTGACCAGATGTTGGAATTGGAAATCTGGGCTTGTGCTAAGCATTTGCAAAGAAGGGAGAGGGTCACCTCTTAGAGAAGGTCTGTCCCAACTTCATCGTTACACCACTGAGGAAACCATGACCCAGAGAATTTACTTATTTATTATTTATTTGAGACAGGGTGTATTTGGAAACATTTGGGTGCACTTTTCTTCTGCAACTGCCTTCCGAGTTAGTTTTTATCTGAAGAGAAAGTTAACTCTTCATGCCTACATTGAATCAAAAAGAGTGTAACTCAGTTTTATCAACTTCATTCACCAAAGCTAGCTGGGAGGTACTTTTCATCATTTGTTTAAACCAAAGCCAGATACAAAAAATGAAGATTTGCCATGATTGAGAATTTGCCCAAAAAAATTTTGCTTCCTTAAGCAAAGGGGATACATATTTTACTTGCTGGACCAAGCTCAGAAACCCTGGGAAAGTCATAAGTCACAGAACCAAACCCTGTTCCAGAGCTGAGAAGGTGGAAAACGGGTGTGTTGATGACTCAAGGTCAGCCCTTGGGAAGGTGGAATTCTCTGGAACTTCTGAGAAAGAAAGACGGCCTCTCCGAAACAATTACATGTGAATTTTCACAAGCGGGGAAGATCCTTGTAGCTCTAACCAGGATTTGTTCTCATTCTGTGGGAGGAATGGAGAGAAAGAGAAGTCTTTGAGAGCCCTAAACTCCTGAACTTGAATGCAAAGCAGGCTTTGGAAATCAGAAGAGCATTGGGCCACTCCTATCTCATCCTTGTTCAGTATAAATGTATTCCCTATAACATGCCTTTCCCCCAACACACCACACAGGCACACACACACACACACATGCACACACACCCCCCATTAAAGAACAGATTGCCTGCCTCGGTGCTCCACCAGAAACTTTCAGCATCTAGGGTTAGCACCTTGCCTTCCATTTATACCTCAAACATTTCATTCTTCATATTGTTATCATTATCACCCTATCATTACACTGCTGGTTAATCATGATTAAAACAATAAACAAAGAAATAATTTTTCCCTGGTGAGCATAAATAATTGCAGAGGAATACATCTTGTTCGAGCCCCTGTAACATTGTATGCTATTACAGACAGTATTAGAGGATGTTTTATTGTAAGAGATAATTTTTTCTAATTGTAATGTTTACTCCCTTCAGATTCTAACCTCCTTCTAAAGGCCCTAAAAGGCACCTAAAGGGAGTCTGCAGCTGTTGCCTGCAGTTTAGGGGAAACGTCACTTTTCTACTTGGTGACAACTCTAAAGTGAAAATGTGAAACCAAGTGGAAGAAGCTGGGGGACATCTTTTCTACCAAACGTTAAAAGAAAAAGAACACATAGAATCTAAACTCCAGAGTGAGTCTCACTGTTGGGGGTGACAGAGCAAGGAGGAGCAATCCAGGTGTTCATTCAATTAACTCGGAAGACTTGTAAGAGGGGACACTAGCTTATTGAATAGGCTGGGTCAGTAGCTCCAGCAGGCTGGCAACAGCTCCGTCTTCTTCCATCCCCTACCCTGCCAGCTCTCCCTTCCCACTCCAGCGAGGCCACCTCTATCATATGCCAGAGTATTTTTGGTTGCACATGGCTATTAGAAGAGCCACATCTGAAGGTATTAAAAAGCTCATCACCTGATCTATTCTCAAAATATTCAACTCTCACCCAATTTAAGATTCCTTCCTTGCTTAGCTCAGTAATGAGCAGCAGGGGGAGGATGCTGTGGAATCTTCTTTTGCTGTTTGCCCACCTTGTTCTGTTTTCTGCTCCTCCTGCATTGCTCACTGTGCTGCCTCTGATGTCTCCAGGGCCAGGTGGGGAGGGGGGACTGGAGGTAAATGGGTAAGGTCTATTCACCAGTGACCTGGCAGTCTGCAAGGATGCCCTTTGTGTGCTAGATGCCCAGATGCTGGATTCTCCTCACACGAGCGACTTTTGTGGGTTTGTAAGAGACACCTCCACTCCCACCTCTCTTTCCACGGAATGTCTTTCTTACACCACAGTGTTCCCTGGCCTGACCCCACAATGCACTCTCAGGCTAACTGTGAAGACCCCATACCACTTCTTTTTGCTGAGATTTCTGAGCTTTGGCAGGACATCCTCTAGGACAGGTGCCTTTCAGGATGACTCAAGCCTGCTAGTTACTTTGGCATTCGTTTAATCCACAGGAAATATTATGCATCCATGCCATCCCTTCTCCCCTGCAAAACTTGGAAGCCAAAAGCCCTCTTATGGCCACCTGTTTTTGCTCTGCCATCAGAAGCAGCTCCACGCAGCCTTCTGCCTTTGGGCTTTTCCAGGCAAGAGTCAGGCTTCTATCTCCAGTCACCTCACCTTCCCACACCTCCTACTCTCACTCTACACTCCCACCCCCACCAATGTTTGAAGGATCTACATCAAGCTTTCAAAGGAACTTGGAGTCCAGGCTTCTGGGTATCACTTCATGAGTTGTGCCTCTACCTTACGGAAAGAACAAATCGAAGCCTCTGGACATGCCCCCTGGGATTGGGGTCATGCCCTCACCTTCCTCTCCATACGCTGGGCCCCATGCATGGCAAGTGGCTCTGTTAAAGATTACAGATCATTTTTCTCTTGAGACTATTGCAGCTTTTGCATTGCTAAAAATTTTAAGCATAGCCGGGCACAGTGGCTCATGCCTGTAATCCCAGCACTTTGGGAGGCTGAGGCGAGTGGATCACAAGGTCAAGAAATCGAGACCATCATGGCCAACATGGGGAAACTCTGTCTCTACTAAACAATACAAAAAATATCTGGGCATGGTAGTACACGCCTATAGTCCCACCTACTGGGAAGGCTGAGGCGGAAGGATCACTTGAACCCAGGAGGCGGAGGTTGCAGTGAGCCGAGACTGCGCCACTGCACTCCAGCCTAGCAACAGAGCAAGACTCCATCTCAAAAAAAAAAAAAAAAAATGTAAGCATAACATCCGTTTCTACCATCATCTTAGGCAATTTACACAGACAAATTTACGATTTTGCATCTATAGCACACGAAGTATGGATTTGTAAAGATTCATTAGAATGTATAATTCTCACATAAAAACATTTATATTCATAAACAGTATTTCCATAAAGATGATAACATTAGATATACAGTAAAGTTTATCTCTGATGAATTAAAGTTAGTCCTGAAAATCACGTCAACCGCAAATAACATATGGTACCTAATGTACCTAATACATTCTGAAATGGATGAATAAGTGGATGGATGGATGGATGAATGGATGAAATATTTTTAAAGCACCACATATAGTAGAGAATTAGAAACAGATTTTATTTCTTATTCTTCAGTATAGTAATTGGCGACCTTGAGAAGTGCCATTTAACCTTTTCACTTCTCAATTTTCTCATCTATAAATAGATCGAGTCATCACAAAGACCTGCTGTGAACAATAGATGAGATAATCTTGGGAGCTCTAAAGCTCTGCGTATAACAGAAAGGCATTAGTGGGATTAGGGCAGAGGATCTTCGGCTCTGCTGTTGCCTTGAACCATTTCCATGATTCTGTGACTCACTTTTACTACCTGCAAAAAAACCGAAGACTTCTCTCCAGTTTTTCTTAGAAGACAGGCTGTATAGGAGAAAAAACTGATTTCAGGGTGCAGCAGATTTAATTAGCTGTACAACCATGGGCCAACTCTCAAGTGTTAAAGAGGATAATGATGACTACTTCATAGGGTTGTTGTGAGACTCAAATGTCTTAAAGTAGAACAGTGCTTAGTACATAGATAACAGTGCTCAGCCTGTACAATTGTTAGAATCAATATTGGGTTTCCACTGAAAACTACCATGGGGTTACCTCGCCGTTTACTGCCTAGGTCCAGTCATTTCTGAGTAAGATTAGTTGCTATGGTTACCTTCCCAAAACACCACAGTTGAAAATGTGTTGGGAGATGGGAATTGATGGCAGGAGGCTTTCATGGCGGACACAAAGCAACTTCAGCCACGGAGACATTTCAATACATGCAAACTCCTTCCCTTGGAAACCAAAGTCACATTTTGCCAAAATGGAAATGAACTCAGGAAATAGAGTTTCAGAAGTTCTGCATTTGGCCAGCCTCCTTCCCCCATCACCAGGCCCTCAAGGACAGGTGTATTCTGGCCCTGAATCAGCTCCAAAGCATCTCAGTTTCTTCCCCCAGGATCTGGCAGTTCGAAAGATGTTGGTTGCCAGGCAGAATTCATCAGATTCATTTCCCAGATGCTATCGCTTCTGATGCCGAAAGAAAAATAGGTTGCCCAGCAATTGAGGTTGGAAAGGACAGGTGTAGCTGAGAAACACACAGTGTGGCACAGAAAACAATAATGGATTATTTTTGTTAAAATTCATGAGCATGTGTATCTGTATATTCCAGGGGTCCTCATATCCCTCAAACATAGTCTCTGGAGGTGCTAGTACTAACACCCCCAGTTAAAGTGCCCCCACAGCAGTGTTATAAATGATATTCGATCTGTCAGAATCAGTCACAGCTCCAACAGTTCTCAGCAAATGAATACAAGCGAGCCTGACCCTGCTTCCTGTTTTCCAACTAAAGCAAACCTAAGACCCGGGGGCCTCAAAGGCAAGAGTATTGTGCACCAGCTCCTACTGAAAAGGCTCTTTTCTGCCTGGTCTTTTTTCCCAGACATCCCAGGGAGCTGTCCTGCTCTTATTTGAAATTCAAACCAGAGGGAAGTCACCTCCACAAATACCAAGTGTCCGGCTTGCACTTCCATGATGAATCAGCACCACCTAGGGGCCATTGTCATTCATTTCTTGCCATATTCACTTATTGTCACAATAGAATTCCTTTTTAAGTATTGAAGCCGCACCCGCTACTGCCCCCTCACCACTGCCATCCACATAAGAAAAGTATAGAAGCTTCTCTACACACACTTTTCAAGACTCAGTTTCAGATCTGCTTTAGCTAGAAACCCTGGTCCACTAGCTTAGCACATAAGGATCACTGCTAAGGAGTGTGGTTCACATTTACAATACACCATGGGGACTTTGCTTTATTACTAGAAGAACTGCTATAAGCATCTACTATATGACAAGGTATAGTTATTTCTAATATATACAACTGTCCTTCAAATTGGGTATTAATGTGTCCACTTTACAGATGAAGAAATTAAGGCTTGAGAAGAGATTTATTCAGATCCCAAACCAGGGTTGACTTACTCTTTCACTGTAAAATGCTGTCTCTGATCTTACTGTGTGCAGAGGCTACGTGGCAGTGAGGCTGTTCACTTTAAGGATTCAAAAGCAGAACATTCAAATAAATCCTGTCATTCAGAGAAGTCACATTTAAGCCTATTCTGTCATGCCAATAGCTAATGCTCATAACAACTGAGTCTCTGCTATAGGAACTGCCTTCAGAGCTACCTGTGAGCTACACAACCTAATCTTATTACCTTAGAAGCATGTTTTATGTTTAAAAATATGGTATATACCATTGGAGGAGTGAAGGATGTGCCATCCCAAAATTTGCCAAATTGGTATGTTGATTATTTCAAAAGGAAAACACTGGAGAAATTCTAGTTTCAGAAAGGAAGAGCTAATCTGTCTCTTTCCATATGGAGCAAGAGATAAAGAATCCTCTGGGATGGATACTCTTCAGAGGCCCTGAGATTTATCCACACCAGCATGAGAAAGTAGCCCTTTTATCACTAGAGACTTGGGAGACTTGGAGGTTACAATGAATCCGAATAAACAAACTTACAAAAAAAAAAAATAACCTTTATCTTCCACTTGCTTTACACTCTCTCATATATCTCCTAGTGACTCCCCTAGAAAATTTTACTGTCCTAGCCAGATTTTCTTTCTCCTGTTGTTTCTTCTCAAATTTCTCGGTCTTTGTCTAAAAAAGTATAAGAACATCTTACTTTGGCCACTTTTTCAGACTTCACTGTCTCATGAAGATCACCATGTACATGCGAAACTAATAACACTTATATACTTTTCTCTTGTTAATCTGCCTGCTGTCAATTTTGGCTTCTAGATCCAGCTGACGAGCCCGCTAAGAGCTAACAGAAGCATTGGAGGTGATCTCTGGTTCCCCAATATCATGCTGTCAAGCAGCATAATCTCCCAGGTCCCTCCTCTGTAAATTTCAATTCAGTATCGCTGGGAAAGACCCAGTAGTTTGTGGTTTTGTCAAGTACATGCGACTGTAATCACCAGGAAGCTTGAGAAACACTGATGCAATGATACAAGCGTGAGCTCTGGGGTCAGAAGAACTTGGGTGCAGATCTGGCTCTGCCTTTTGTCTAGTTGTGCACCCCTAGGAAAGGCACTTAAAGCCCTGAATATCAGTTTCTTCATCTATAAAATGAATATTAGTAATTATTAATAACCTCCAAACAGGCATGTGGTGAAGACTGAATAATATAACGTGTGAAATGCTAGCACAGTGCTTGCCACACGGTAGGCACTTAATACACGGTCATTACTATTGTTAATCACCCATTCCGCTGAATGAATCTGCCCTATGTGACTTTTTGTTATTTCTAAAAATTAAATCCACAGTGAAAGGATATGAGGATACATAAAAATATGATCATAACACATATTATATTTCATTAAAAAGTAAGTAACTAAAGATCCTTAGGAGAAATGATAGATGACAGATAACTAGATAGATAAACTTTAGGATAAGAAAATGTTCTACAAATGAAAAACCAAACACTTAAAACACTTTAACACTCAGGAGATTAACAAGTGTCTAAAAATACACACACACACACACACACACACTCTCTCTCTCTCTCTCTCTCTTTCTCTCTCTCTCTCTCTCTGATACAAAAGGTGGAAACAACCCAAAAGTCCATCAGCAGATAAACAAAATGTGGTATATATATACAATAGAATATAATTCCAACTTTAAAAGGAAGGAAATTTTTTTTCTTTGAGACTTTGTCCCCAGGCTGAAGTGCAGTGGCATGATCGTGGCTCACTGCAGCTTCATTCTCCTGCGCTCATGTCTTTTTAATTTTCTGGTAGAGATGGAGGTCTTACGATGTTACCCAGGCTAGTCTTCATCTCCCCACCTCAAGTCATCCTTCCATCTTGGCCTCCCAAAGTGCCTAGGCGAAGGAACTACTGACATATGCCACAATATGGATGAACCAGAAAACATTACGCTAAGTGAAAGAAGCCAGTCAGTAAAGGACAATACTGAGCAATTCCACTCTGTAAGGTGTCTGGAGTAGTAAAATTCATAGAGACAGAAAGTAAATGGTGGTGGCCAGGTACTGGGAGAAAGGGGAAATAGGAGTTCTTGTTTAATGTGTACAGTGTTTCTGTTTTGCAAGTTGAAAAGATTCTGGAGATGGATGGTAGTGATTGTCACACAACAATGCGAATGTACTCACGGCCACTGAACTGTATACTTAAAAATGGTTAAGATGATAAAGATTATGTTGTATATTTTGTCACGATTTTTTAAAAAATTTAAGAAAATCACATTGATATCAAAATCACAGTTAAATATGAGTTTCAGAAATATCTCGTTTGGTTTGTGTTGCTAAAAAGAGCCCCATGTGAGTGACATACTTCTGAGGAAGTGTACAGAGTACGTCCTTTGGAAAAATGAGCGAGTAAGTTCACAAGTATTTTTGCATCTGCATTCTCAAAAAATGTAACTGCACTGCTTTGGTTGCCTGTTTTTCTTTCAAGCTATTCATTTACAAGATCACTCAAGAAATGTTACTGAGCTAAATAGGATGCTATGACTGGAAAACCTGTCTGCCTTAACCCCGGCCTGGGGGGTGCTTTGAAAAATGACTGCGGCTTATGGAGTACTCTAACGAAGTACTGACGGGTGTTATCATCCTCTCTTAAAGCACTGTGGTCTGTGCAGAGCTCTGCCCTGGGGTAGCTGGGTAAAGAGCAGGCGCATCCGAGGCTTGGCTTGTGGACTGGATGATGTGGAACCCCCATTACAACAGCCTGCACCAGAACAGGAGCAGTGGTCGTGGGGGGAATGTTATGTGAACCCAAGCTGGTGAACGGGGCTTTGCCCCTCTGTTTCATTAACCTTGAATTGATTTTCTTCAACACTAGGCTTTCTTCAGGACAAAGGCTGGGCATGGTGGTTCACACCTGTAATTCTAGCACTTTGGGAGGCTGAGGCAGGTGGATTGTCTGAGCTCAGGAGTTCAAGACCTGCCTGAGGAACACAGTGATACCCCATCTCTACTAAAAATACAAAAAATTAGCTGGGTGTGGCAGTGTGCACCTATAATCCCAGCTACTCGGGAGGCTGAGACAGGAGAATCACTTGAATGTGGGAGGCAGAGGTTGCAGTGAGCTGAGATTGCCCCACTGTACTCCAGCCTGGGCAACAGAGCAAGACTCTGTTTCAAAAAAAAAAAAAAGGTTTTCTTCATAGAAGGAGTATTTTTCTGATGAGTATAAGCAACATCTGAGCACTTCAAAGGTTCCCAAATAGAATAGCATTGGCTCTAATTTAACTTAAAAGTTATGACAAGATGAAAACTCTATTTATATATTTAATATATTTCATGTATTTCTTCTAGTATGCAATTTTTAAGCAAAAAGGAAGGAAAGAAGGAAGGGAGGAAGGGAGGAAGGCAGGGAGGGAGGGAGGAAGGGAGGGAGGGAGGGAAAGGAAAGTATTGCCTGAAATAATTGGGTGAAAGTTTGATGCTATCTTCTTCAGAATTATGAGGCCCCTGGTGTAGAGATTGCCTGAGAGGAGCCTGGGAGAGTTGTAGTAAAAGCATGGGGAAGTGTGGTAAAAACTGTGTGCAAGAACAAGTAGAAAATAAAGGCAGGTGGGTTGGCTTCTCCCTTCCTCTGCCTGGGAAGCTCTACTGCTGCCTAGAGAAACCTGCTCAGGGTGAGGTCACACGTAAAACCAGCCAGCAGTATACACAGGTGATCCTAGTGGGTCTTAGTAACGTTATATGTCTGTAACGCTGAGTGAAATTCTTTTCAATTTTTTTTTCTTTTTCTTTTTTGAGACAGGGTGTCACTCTGTTGCCCAGGTTGGAGTGCAGTGGCATAATCTTGGTCCACTGCAGCTTTGACCTCCTAGGCTCAAGCCACCTCCCCACCCCAGCTTTCTGAGTAGTTGGGACCACAAGTGCATGCCACCCCACCCAGCTAATTTTTGTATTTTTTGTAGAGGTGGGGTTTTGCCATGTTGCCAGACTGGTCTCGAATTCCTGGGTTCAAGCAATCCTCCTGCCTCGGCCTCTCAAAGTGCTGAGATTATAGGTGTGAGCCACTGTGCCCAGATCTGAGGGAAATTCTTAAAAAGCAAAATTCACAAACTTTTTTTTTTTTTTTTTTTTTTTTTGAGACGGAGTTTCGCTCTTGTTACCCAGGCTGGAGTGCAATGGCGCGATCTCGGCTCACCGCAACCTCCGTCTCCTGGGTTCAGGCAATTCTCCTGCCTCAGCCTCCTGAGTAGCTGGGATTACAGGCACACGCCACCATGCCCAGCTAATTTTTTGTATTTTTAGTAGAGACAGGGTTTCACCATGTTGACCAGGTTCGTCTCGATCTCTCGACCTCGTGATCCACCCGCCTCGGCCTCCCAAAGTGCTGGGATTACAGGCTTGAGCCACCGCGCCCGGCATTCACAAACTTTTAAATAAAATAATCCATTTTTTTTTTTACTCTATAACGTATTATGTGCAAATATTGTAGTATCAGGATTTACTTGCTGATAACAGAAACCACTGTAACCTAGCTTAGACACAATGTGCTTCTGTTAGTTTATGGCCGTGCACAGAAGGCTCCCACTTACAAGACGAACGGAAGGGCAGAAGGAGCAGCCTTTAGTCAGACTTCAGGAATGACTCTCAGGACACCATCACAGAATGGCTGTCCAGAAGAGATGCTACTATCTCTGCTTACAGCCTGGATGCTGGGAAATCAGACGATGCTGCCTAGTTGCTAGCTCCAAAGTCACATTACCTTAACTACAACCCTCACCAGCAAAGCGGATGCTCCTTGTCCTGCCACACCACACCTGGGGGCCTCTGCTGTTGCTATTCTAGAAAAATCCAAGTTCTGTTGGCTGTTTGTTGGCAGAAACATTATCTCCATCTCATTTGGCCTTCCCAGTTTCAAGTAGGTACATCTGCAAGGAGGAAACCAAGTCACATTTGGAATTCAAGCTGAGAGACTCCGCTTTTTTTGGACCCAGAGTGAGTCACAGCATACCTGTGTGCACAAATGGGTTACAAGTATGTTAAGAGATAGCCATCTTCTGTCTTCTGGGCAGCCACAGCCCTCCTGGTCAGCAAGCTCCACACCTAGGTCTCCCTAGAAGGTAGCCCAAACAGGGTAGTCTGATGGTCCACTCTCAGGCTCTATGAATAAAGAGTATGAGAGAGAGAGCTGATTTGAGAAATGCCAGCTCCTTGTAGGTACAGTTTCCAAGTAGATGCCCCAAATCTCTATCTTACAGAAGCTTCTATTTGCTTAGAGATGTCCAAGACAGTTGCAGGGTGACTACTCTCACAACGCGTAACGTTCTATAAATTGGAATGTCATTATTATTTGGAAATACGTGATATGAAAAGTTCAATTGTATTTGAGGTCCATTTGTATTATCACAAAAAATACCATCACATTTCATCAATGACAAGAAGAGTTGTTAAGCTATATATATATAAAATTTTTGATTTTTCAATGTTTTTTAAAAGTTCTAAACCGTTTCATCAGCTTTGTATAAAGGGAGCTTCTATTCAATGGTAACTACTGAGAATTCAGAGAACTGAATGAAATGTCTCAATCAAGAACTGACGTGGGCACAGTGCTTACACCTATAGTAAGTACTATCTACTTGGGGAGCTGAGGCAGAAGGATCCCTTGAGCACAGGAGTTGGAGGCCAGCCTGAGTAACATAGCAGGACCCCATCTTTAAAAAACTAAAGATTAAGATTTAAAAAAATAACAAAAATGAATTGCATGTAGCCAGTTAAAGAATACAATTTTATAACTTATATCTAAAGCAAGATCAAGCTTCTCATTAAGGATTCTGAAAAAAAATATTGGGGTATCTCACACAAAATTAGCATTTAATATCTTTCCTAAAACTTTTCCTATGTGTGCCATAGATCAGTGGTTTCTAGGAGACAGAGGAAAAACCAAAGACAGGAATCTTTTAGAGGTGATAGATATATTCATTACCTTGATTGTGGTTTCATAGCTGTGTGTCTTAAAACTGACCCAACTGTATACTTTAAATATATGCAGTTTACTGTATGTCAATTATACTATAATAAAGCTATTTTTAAAATTATGGGACAAGAAAACCCCACAAAGTACATTCTAGAAAGGTATTTACATTCTACCACCAGCTTATGCAAATGCTCACCTCATTGTCAGCACTGTAATTCTTAAAAAGAAAAAAAAATACTGCTAATTTGAAAGACAAAACGATCTCATCTGTTTGAATGTGCATGTCTTTACTAGTAGACTGAACCTTTTTTCATGTTGATCAGCTGTTTGCCCACTTTTCTTTCACTGTTGCAAAGCGATGAAGAATGCTAACACTAGAATGCTAGCAAAAGAGGGGTGCCTTTTTACCTGCCAGGTTAAGTAGTACAAACTGAAAATTACTACCCCAAAAGTGGTTTTAAGTATTCATAAATTTGTTAAATCCTTTGAATAGGAGTCCTAATCAGTCACTAGAAACTAATGCACATTTAACATTTAAAGAAAAAAAAAAAAACCTTAGTTTCTTTAATAACAGAATATTTTCATCTTGTTCTGAAGCTTATAAGGCTAAATCACTTGGCCAACTACACAAACCTAGAGGATGTCCAATCTGGAACCTGAACCTTCAGGGATCTTCTGGGACACAAGCTGAAGAGCCGAGAAGGATGAAATGATACAGAAATCAATGGCATACCTAAGACTTAGGGAAAGGAAAATTCTTTCAGCTTTACTTTCCTCATCCATAAAATGAGGGAACATTAAATAATCACTAAATTTCCTTTCAGCTCTAACCTCTTCTAAATGCAAGCTGGGTAAATTGATACAAACTGGCAGCTGTTGTCAGATTGCTACAGTTTTTGTATTTTCTTGTCAGCCCATGTCAGCTCACATTCAAACCCTAGCCCTCCCCTACTCTGTGTAGTCTTGGGCCAATAACCTATCCTGATTTTAGAGATAAGGAAATGAAGACCCAGAGAGAATCATAATAGCAGCTACACCTCAAAGGGCTAAGATCACGAAAAGACAGCACACAAATGAATACTTAGGAGTGCCCATCACATATTAAGATATCTAGCAATTCCAAGTCTGTGTGTGTACTTGGGGGTAGAAAAACACCGACTTGCATGGAACCCCTGCTATAAGTTCCACAAGAGACCATGCCTATTCATCACCATAGCCCCAGCAAATCAAATACCAGGTAGACAGGTATACTGAACAAAATAGTTGAACTTGGACAAATATTTGAACAAAGAATGAACAAAAATAATTGAAAAAATAGTCCTCAGATATGATTCACAATTCAGCTATATATTTAATTTAAAAGACTTCATGAATTGTGGGAGGGGCAAGGGGGAAAAAAGGAAGAGAAAGGAAGAACCCAAACACAGCAAGGCTTCAGGGTATTAGCAACTCACGGCCTGTCGGTGTTAAAAAATTTTGGACTCCTTGCCATCTACATATTACCTTATCTGTGATTCTCTTATAACCCATGAAACATCTATACCTGCAGTGCTTATTACAAATGCAAATGCCATCTTCACCCATTTTCAACAGGCCACCTCACTAATTCTTACACACTTGACAATGTTAGAACCTGGTCCAATTATTACCTGGCTAATGCTTGAAAATGATTTAAAGGCATAACTCCAAGTCTTAGAACAGCTTATAGCAGTATAAATATTCAGATTCCAAACACAAGGACTACCCACATCAACCTGCCTGTGACCCCTCCCAACTGAGAAATCAGTTTTTAATAGATCAAAGACGAAAAGGTGAAATGCACAGCTCACAAATTTCTCAACTATCTGGGCACCAGAGGGAATAGGTGTGGTTGGAAAAATAACCCTTCTGGAATTTTCTCAGCATATTTTAAAATGGCAGTAACACTTCTTCCATTCTTAAAATTAATTTTAATAGCGCACTAACATTTTTTTTTGTCTTAGCGAGCAGATAGGTTAATTCCATTGACAACTGGATAGTGGTCTTTATTAATTTTTACAAATGCATGTCTCCTAATACAAAAAGGTTGATTTTCATTTTATTATGTGCTTTGCAAATTTACAGCAGCAGCAGGAAGAACTTCTACTGAATAGATTTTGGTCTTCAAAAATGTGACTGCATCTTCCTTCTCTAGTTTGTCCATCTCCCAGTTATTGACCTTACCAAAGAAAGAGGAATATAATCAGTTTGTGAGACGATGATAACATTAAGTGCTAGTTTAGAGATCCAAACACAATAAAGTAACATGAGGACAATAGCTTTTTGAAAGCAAATGTTACCTTAGAACTACTTACATTTTAAAGACACAACACTACATGTTAGGGTTGAAGAAAGCTCAGTGAAAATTATAAAAATTTTAAAGGTCCTCTAAATGGTGCAAAAAGTACCTTCTTGAGAAAAACCTTCCTTAGAATATATATAATCAGTAATATAAAAAACAAAGTCTTAAATAGTAGCCCACCAAGAAAAAGGGGTCATCTTAATCTCAATAGTCCATACGTAATCCATTTCTAAATACTAAAGCATAATAATAGAAGATTTGGAACGTTTACATCTTACATTATGTGCAGAACCAAATTAGTGGCATCAAGATAGATCCCACAGCAACATATATATAAACGTATTTGTAAGGTTTCTGCTACCTAGAAACACCTGAGGAGGCTATTCAAGAGACGCTGTGGTGCACAAAAGCACATTGAAGCACAAGAGAAAAGAGGAAGACCCATCCTCTTAAAACCACTCAGCCTTTTTGGCAACAAACATCCTATAACAGCTTCACACAGGCCATGAAAACAAAGCTTTAACATCTTTCCTTTCCTCGTTCAAGATAATCTGGAAATTAAACATGGTTTCGTGCATCTTAAATACAAAAATATATTATTTGTATTCTTCCTCTTAGCAAAAAATGATTAAAGTGGACCTAAACAACATTTGTAAAAGCTCTAGTAAGTGACAGTAATCAGCTGAGCAGAACCCAAATCGTGTACTAGCAATGTTCAAAGAAAACAGTAACCAGAGCACTTATTCCAGTAATGCTGACAGTTCCTCTAGGCCTAGTAACCAGTCTCAACCACAAGATCCCTGGCAGCTGGTAGAATGTACATCAGTAATAAAGAATATTTCATTTGTATTTTTTCTTACCAAGATCACACGAAACCCCATTGCATTCAAATGCCGCATTTTCATGGCAAGGAATCCTCTGGGATGGCTTGAACCCAAACAATAAGCAGATTTAGGAACACACAGCACAGCTACTCTGAAAACAAAGATATGCAAAACAAGAACAGTTACTGATATTACAATTGACAGTCTCGCTGCATCCCTGTTCTCCGGAGATGTCCAAGTTGAGCTGTCCACTGACCACAGTCCTCAATATTCCTGTCTTAGTCCCTCACTTCTTCTACTCAGCCTCTGCAGATAAGTCCACTATACTAGGCTACTTTATAAACCAAAAATACACAACACTGTACACAGTTACCTCTCAGTTCCCTTTAAGGATGGCTACATTTTTTAAGAGGAAAATTTTCAGATATGAGAGCACTAATTTTAAGGGTTTTCTGTGCAGTGCTGATTTCTGATTTGAGTGTAATTATTTATTCTAACAGTAGAAGTAATGATATAAATAATACCAAGTAGTGAATGCTCCTCTTGAATATATTATCTCCCAGAGAAAGTACCATTTAAAACACAGAACCAGGAGTTGAAGTAGAAGGAAGAAAACGCCAAGAGAAAGGCAAGGCAAGACTGTTAAAAAGATAAAACCAGTAAATATTGCAAAAATGTGGAAGGCGTAATTTGTGTTTTCACTGTTTCTGGCACTTTGGAAATACTAAGTTCACTAGGAGAAAAAAATAAAAAAACCAGACATTTATATCCTTACTGCCTTCTATACTCTGGCTAAGATAAATTTTATATTTTTAAAGGTATGCTCAGATTCTTCACATCTCATGACTTTATACTGAGAACAACTATGTTATTTTATTATGTCAGAATAATGGAGTACCTGAAAAAGAATGATGATCATTGGATAGGGTCAGAGAGAAAGCCTTTTCTGAGGGGAGATGGGTAACATTGATAGTAAAGACAGCAGTTGAAAAGATGGCCAAGAAAAAAGCTAGATGCATTCAGAAAGAGGTGAAAGTCACAGAACTGTGTGAATGAAGAGGGATGGGCAGGTAAGAGTGTGGATGCCTACAGATTTTTTTCCTGTATCTTTCTATCATATTTATGTGTGTTTGTATGTGTGTGTCTAGTGGAGTAACAGGAGATATAAGTTCCTTGGGGTCAGGATCCATGTAGCAGAGCCTTTCCATAAAGGCTAACTGGCCCATGGCTGTGTGCAATGATGGCATGATCTTATGCATCTACTGAAGAGGCAGAGGCAGAATGTTCTCTCATGGTATAGCATCATATTTCTACCCAGAGACACTCTATTTGTAATGTGTGAGCCAAGGAAACAACTTATGATTAGCTTCAATGGGCTCTGACCCATACAAACAGAGTTTAATTTAAAAAACTAACCATGGTTTCTCTACCTCTGGAAAAGTCTTGGTGATAGAGCAAAATAGTTACTGAGCATTTGATTTTTGTAGAAGCCTCGAGTCTTTATTCGTTATGATCACTATTATAGTATCTTGTCCAAAGTTTACACTGAACTGATAGTTTCAATTATATTGTTTTATTAAACTGTAGCTTCAAAACCTAATTTTAAAAAAATATTTCACTAAATGGCCCAACTGTAGTCCGCTGTATTCGACCACAATGCCCACGTTTACATCTAAGGAGTACACTGATGGATGAGAAGTCTCTTGCTGTGCTGCAGGCTCCATACAAATATCAAGTCTTAGCTTTACTACTGCTGTTTAATACGAAGCCTTTTAGAATTAGAATTTAAATTCAGAAAGCCCAGCAAATGAAATATATGTAAGCAACCTTTGAATATCTGTAACAGAAGTTGTATCCACATCAGAAGGTGAAAGCACTTGATTCCTGTTAGTGTCCATTCTGATTTCAAAATCTGAAAGGAAAGAATTCATATTAATTTTTCAAACATTGCTCCAAATAAATGACTTGCTTTTTCTTTTCTTTTCTTTCTTTTTTTTTTTTGAGATGGGGTATCACTCTGTCATTGAGGCTGGAGTATAGTAGTGAGATCTTGGCTCACTGCAGAAATTTCCCAGGTTAAAACGATCCTCCCACCCCAGCCTCCTGAGTAGCTGGGACTACAGACACACACCATCACACCCACTTGATTTTTGTATTTTTTTTTGTAGAGATAGGGTTTTGCCATGTTGGCCAGGCTGGTCTCGAACTCCTGAGCTCCAGTGATCCACCTGCCTTAGCCTCCTCACACATGCTGGGATTACAGGTGTGTGCCACCACACCCAGCCCCAAGTGATTTTCTGTTTTAAAATGTTTAATAGTACTATGAATAGTGATAATAGCAGTAGCTAAAATACACTGAGTGCTAACTATGTGTCAGATACTAGAGATTTTAGACACATAAAAATGTGTAGAATTTAATTTATTGGTTATGAGGCAAGAATCAGGCCAATTTCAGAGTCAATGCTGCACTACACTGAACTGCTGCCACAAACACCTAATGTTTTAGTCAGAAAAAAGGGAAATAAATACAATAAAATGAAGAGAAATCATATAATGTCCCATACCAATATGATAATTGGGTGGCAAGTACACATTTTTTGAGAAGTGTCCTTCACCTCCCAGAAGGCTGCTCAGCACTTCTGTCACCTTTGCGTTTGGAAGTGATGGTGGCTCCTGTGGAAGCTGTGGGAGTGACAAGTCTATGTCCTTGTGATAAACAATATCATCAAGTTTTAGACAAGTATCCAATATATGCAGCTTGTGGACATTCTTCCCTGTGTCATCTAAAATAGGGAGAAAATATATCATTAAGAAGAAACAAATGCAACATTAAAAAACTATATTAATATATATTTAGTAACCTATATAAAATAATAAATATATATATAAATACACCTGTATTTCTAATTATCTCTTTCTTATCACAAGGACTTTCTCTGTGTCTCCCTGCTTTCCACAGTGTCTAAATCAAAGCCCTTTAGTTGATAATGTTTTGAGGCTTCAGAGGTCATTTAGTCTAAACTTCTCATTTTCTAGATAAGGAAATGCCTAGGAATGTTAAAAAGCCTCATGATTAAGGCAAAGTTGGAACTAGAATCCACATTTTCTGGCTTCAAGGCTGTTTCTCCAGTATTATACTTTGCCTGAAAAATTAGCATGTGATAGTGACTGATTCCTCACAACTCAACTCTGGGATTTTATAACATTGTTTTTTAAAAGAAATTTTGAACTACTCTATTCTATAGACACATCATCAAATTTTGTACATCTACCTGGGTATTGCTTTGCATTGTTTAATATTAAAGACTAAAAGACAACAGTTAATTTGGTTCCAAGAGTAAATGAACTAATCAGTTTGGTGGCTATTTGGTTGCCTGATCTAACAGATGTGCCCTGATCACAGGCGAGGAGTGAGTGACCAAGTGTTTACAGCTGCAAAAGTTGACTTAGGTTGGCTTCAAATGTGGTAAGTAAGGATTAGGAATTACAAACAGCTCTGATCAAAGCATGAATAACAACCTGAACATTTAGCCTTCATATAGATGGATACAGTGTACATAAAAGGAATAATAATGATGCATTCCTTTTTTTCAACATGTAGGCTTGTCATTAAAAGGTCCATAGGTTTGCTGCTTTGAAAGACTATCCTTTGACTTCACCATTATCAGCTTTTTCCACAGTAACACCTATTCTGCAAATTTCAACTAACGCTGCTCCAACTAAGACCCCATTCAGACTCATGTGGTAGCTTGTCAGTGCCTTATTTTGGTCACAATTGTGCAGTGATGTCCTACCTGATGTCAGTAGCTCACTGATGACGTTTTTTTGGAGAAGACGATCAACAGGAGCCAGAGGAAAGTAATTCATTAAGCAAAATGAATACACTGCATCCAGTAAGTTTTTAGAAGAAATACAGTGAAGATAACCAGTCAGAGCACTAGCCATAACTTCTAGGAACTGTCTGTGGAACAAATAAAAGTCAATTTCCCAATATATATAGAAGGCCATTATCTTCAAGGATTCCAAAGAAAAAAGAAAATCAAGCTTGCAAATAAATGTCCACACATTGTTCTGGACAGTGTGTTATCTCATAATAAGTGTAGGCATTCAATAAATGTTAGCTATTGCTACATGTCTTGCATGGGACAAACATTTTATAGACTATAACTCATTTAACTCACACTAAAAAACTCTATGAGGTATTACTATTATTCTCTTCATTTTTTAAAAAATGAGTAAATGGCTTAGAGAAATTGAGTAACTTGTCTAAGAACATACAGACAAGGAAATAGCAAAGATCATATTAGAACACAAGTTGTCAGGCTCCAGACCTTTTAATAATTATGCTAAATTTTCTATAACGCCTGGACCACCATGATAGTTTTATAACGAATTAAAATTATCCAGCTATCAACACTACGGGTTAAAAGAACTGCAAGCCTAATTCTACCACTCTGAGCTAATGTTACACAGTGTAACAATGTGGTTAAGTACAAATGAAGACAGAAATGATCAAAAGCAGGTGCAGTCACTTGCCCAGAGTGACACTGCTAATGAAGGATAGATATCCTTTGAACACACATCAATCTGACTCTCAGGGCATATGATACATGTGGTTATATAAGCAAAGAAATACATGCAAAGTATGGTGATCTCACAGAGGAAAGAAAATAAACAGAAGCTTTCGGGAGAAGGAGAATTCACATGAGTAGGAAACGTGGAATAGAAGAAGATCATTTGAACAGAGCCCTGAAAGTGCATGCTACTTGCCTGATAGTGAATAACTAGTCAGATGAAGGTAAAGAGGAGTGATTCTTAACAGTTGAGGCAAATATGCTTGGATGCAAGCCCTTATTAACAATGAGCCTGAAATGAATGGAGAGGTCCATGGGTAGAAGCAGAGGGTTGGGGAGGATGAGGGGCTGTGATAAGGCCAGGAAAACTATAGGAATTATGATGAAATGGGAGGAATGTAATGGATCATACAGACAACAGCAAGGCACCACTTCTGAAACCAGTAACTGCTTTTGAAACATGCAGTCGGACGCGGGGGCAGGGGGTGCTGTGGATAAGGAAGTTGGGAGCTTGGGTAGTGATCCCCTCTCTGGTCTTCTTTGGACCCACTCCTCACCATGTAACTCATGCTTCAACAACCCAAAATGTGTGCTTTCCCTACACATGCTCTGCTATTTTTTTCTTCCGGGCCTTGCATACAGAGGGCCTTTCACTTGGAATGTTCTTTCCTGCTAATCTTTCCATGGTAAACCCCCATCTCTCCATCTTTTAAGATCAGCTCAGACACCATCTCCTCTAGGCAATAGTGCCTGATATCCCCTGACCCTCCTCTTCACCAGGCTAGCATCCTGACATATCCCTCCTCTATTTCCAAATATCCTAGATGATATGGTTTGGCTGTGTCCCCACCCAAATCTAATCTTGAATCTCACTTTATTATCTTGAATTATAGCTCTCATAATTCCTTTGTGTTGTGGGAGGGACCCAGTGGGAGATAACTGAATCATGGGGGTGGTTCCCCCATACTCTTCTTGTGGTAGTGAATAGGTCTCACGAGATCTGATGGTTTATGAAGGAAACCCCTTCTCTTGGCTCTCACTCGTCTTTTGTCCGCTGCCCTGCGAGAAGTGCCTTTCACCTTCCGCCATGATTGTGGGGCCTCCCCAGTCACATGGAACTGTGAGTCCATTAAACTGCTTTCTTTTGTAAATTGCCCAGTTTCAGGTATGTCTTTATCAGCTGTGTGAAAATGAACTAATACACTATATCACTTGAATTTTCATGCTATATTTAATGACCAATTTATGTATCTACCTTATCCATTACACAGAATCCTCGGCAAAAAGGACTATCTTATTCATCTTTCTCCTAAGTGTCCAGGTGCTTGGTAAATGGTGACTAAATGAACAAATCAACTTAGATGACGAAGACAGAAGGAGGAACTTGTCATTGAAAAAGGATGAGTCAAGAAAAATGAGCTGACTTCCAGAATTACTGAACTTGAGACACTTCTGGGAGGTACAGAGACTATATGCAACCCACAGAGACTCTACTCTGGAGTTCTGGAGCACACTAATGACCACAGATGCAAATGTGGGATTATCCACAAGGGGTAAATATAGGTCAAAGAGAGAAGAAACCAAAGGACCAAAGTGACAGAGTACAAATGTTAAATGTTTCTTCCTTGGGTTTCAAACCCAGCAAGATACTCTGGATTTAACATACCCTCTCCCCAATGAGCCATCATAAATGAAATAGTGATTAACGTATAACATGTGGATATACAATATGCTAAACCAGATTTCCTACCACTCTCCTATCTAATGCATCTCTTCTAGTCAACTCTCTTCCCAAATACTTTGAGTTATTCAGCTTCCAAAGCCTTTGCCACTCCGGCCTAGGTAGTCATCTTCCTTTCTCCTTCCTCCATAAAGCACTTACTTGGTGCCTATCATGCCTTGCCTTCCTCTGGATATACAAAAGTTGTTTTCATAAATGGTCTAGGAAGAACAGGGAATACAAACCTTTCTGTAGTCCTCAAAACACCAAATTTAGGCAACTGTACATTCATGGGCATTCAGGAAATGGTGACTAATCTTACTATATCTGCCATATTGCCCCTATTTCTCCTTTGGAGAAATGTTAGGTGTGAAGCTTAGAATTAGATAAGGGTTTCTCAATCTCAACACTACTGACATCTGGGGCTGGATAATTCCTTATTGTGAGGGGCTATCTCATGCATAGTACAAGAGGATGTTAGATAGAGGATGTTAGCAGCACCTCTGGCCTCTATCCACTAGAGGCCAGTAGCACACAGCCCCGTCCTGTTGTGGCAACTAAAAACCGTCTCCATACATTGCCAAATGTCCCCTGGGAGGCAAAAAATCATCCCTGTTTGAGAACCACTAGGCTAAATGAAAGCAGAAGACAGACAAAAAGACAACATTCAGGATTCTCCTCCTGTACTAAATCTACTACTGCCATTTTATTAACTGTCTCAACCTTTGTTACCTTTGTTATCTCCCTTCTATTTCCAACATATTAATTTTGTTGGAACAAGTTATCACTCAGGCTGCCTAGACTCACCTGAAAAACTCTTACCCACCCAGCGCTTATCCTCTCAATCCCACTGGGGCGGTTTCTGGAGTTTTAATTGCCACTTAGCTTGATATTATTTATCTAGAAAGTGCAGGACATCGATGGGAGCCAGCCTCTGCCAGGGGAGTAAAGGAAGGTTGAATTTGGGGGATATTTTTCAACCTTATTGAATGTCTACTCTTTGTCAGGTCCTGTACTAAGTTCAGGAAAACAGGAAGCTGGGTCTGACTCTGAAGAGCTTACCAACTGAGGAGCAGAGACAGACTTATTGACACAACAAATGACACAACTTCTCAAGTCTTACACAGTCTCTGGTGAAGCCTTGACAAGGCGGTAGTCAAGAAACCTGATGTGGACAATTAGGGAAGACACAGGAAATGTAGTATGAGCTGAATCTGTCCATTCAGTGGACAGTACAGTGGGAAGCTGCTTTTCAGTTGGCCTAACACCACATCGTTGATTAACTGCCCTTAAGGGATGGGCATTTGACTCAAACTCAGTCCATCAGATGTTCTCTTTTAGAAATCTAAATCTGGAGAAAAAAAGCTAAAAGGATATAGAGCAGCTGGAGTCAAGCCATTTGATGGCAAACAGATGGCCTGTGCACCTTGCCACTGAAACACTCAGAACTGCCCTAGTTTGATTCCCCAAGGCTTCTGTGACCTACGCTCTAATTTTTTTTTTAAATTAAAAAATTACTGTGTGCTGGGCATTGTTTTAAGAACTTAATGTAGATTAACTCATTTAATCCTAATAACAACCCAATGAGACTGGACATAGTTCATCTCCATTTTAATAAGTGAATAAACTGAGGCACAGATAAGTAACTTGCCAAAAGTCAAGTAGCTAATAAACGGCAATGCCGAAACTCAAACCTAAGCAAGCTAGCTCTAGAGTCCACACTTTTAATCACTCTTTTAACAAATGGCATTTTATATGCTTTTCTGGTTTTTAATGAACCTTGACTGATCCAAAGAATAAGAGAAGATGTTCTGGGTAGAAAGCAAAGGTATGAAATAAGCTGGCACATTTGAGAAATTGCTGTATTTAATAGTAGAAATGCATGGCTATGGTTAAAATGAAAAGAACAGAAAGCAGTAGCTTGAGACCAAATGAATAATTAAGGTCAAAACAGAACTAGAAGAAGGTCCAGCTCTCACAGCTTCTCAGAAACACTGATTTAACAAAGACATATAGACCAAAATATCTTTATGAAATGTCCAGAAACCAGTTAAGAGATTATCATACTCCAGACAAGAATAAAACCAAAAAGACTGAACTGAAACAGGTAAGAACATTTTACCCAGGTCGACCCCTCCCCAAAGCTGGCACAGCTCAGCACCAAGAGAGATCACCTTGACCTAGGACTTCTCCCTTAGAGGAAGAGAGTAGAGTGTGCATCCAACATATCACTTTTCGATGTGCTCCCTGAGTGACCCATTTCTGTCTCAACTCACAAGGAATACTAACAAAACCAGGAGGGTTCCGATGCCTGAGGGCAGTTAAGAACAAAAGAAAAGGAGTGGACAGCTTCCTGCACTCAGCACAACTCTCAGAGATTTGAGAGAAAATAAAGAACCTGAGGATTCAGCCTCAGGAGGAAATGAGAGGAGTGGAACATATCTTCAACATCCCAGCCTTTTGGTGAGCTGTCCAAGGAGCTGGTTTCTGTCTCACCTTACAAGGAGAGCTGATGAAACCAGCATAGTTTGAATGTCCAGGAGCAGTTAAGAAGAAAGGAAAAAGGGGTCAGTGGCTTGCAGCAGACTTCACAACTCAAGGCTTCTCTAAGGCAAAGGAGGGAAAGAAGTGGAGCATGCCTCCTTTGTACTTGCCTGTAGTACAGTAGTCAGACACCAGAGGGAGCAAGATATTCCCTGAGCCTTAAAAAAAAAAAAAAAGAAAAGAAAAGAAAAGAAAAAGAAAACAGTAAATCCCTCTGCTTAGAAATCCATCAACACATTCATAGGAAAAGTTTCAGAGCCCTCCAAAATCTCCAGCTAGGCTGATGAGGGTCTCTCCCTGTCAAATCCAGTCTGTAAAAACAGGGAGAGGAAGCTGTTTCTTCAAATGTGCAGAAACCAGTGCAAAGCTACAAGGAAGAAAAAGAATCAGGGAAATGTTACACAAAGTACCCAAATAAATGTCCAGTAACCAACATTAAAGAGAGGAAGATCTATGAACTGCCCAACAACGAATCAAAAATAATTGTCTTATAAGAACACAGAAAAGTAAATGAAATTAGGAAAAAGACATATAAACAAAATGACAACAACAACAAAGAAATAATAAACTATAGAAAGAAATAAAAAGCATTCTGGACCTAAAGAATATAACTGAACTGAAAAATTCACTAGAGGGCCATAGCAGCATACTTGAGTAAGCAAAAGAGAATGAGAGAACTTGACGCAGGTCATGTGAAATTATCCAGTCAGAAAAGAAGAAAGAAAGAAAGAAGAGTAAGAAAGCCAAAGAGACTTATGGGACACCAACAAGCAAGCCAATATGCACACTATGGTGTCTCAGAAGAAGAGAAAGAGGAGATGAAAGCTTATTTAAGGAAATAGTGGCTGAAAAATTCACAAATCTAGGAAGAGTAATGGACATCCAGATTCATAAAGCTCAAAGGACCCCAAATAAGATTAATCCAAAGAAATATACATCAAAACACACTGTAATCAAACTGTTAAAATTCAAAAACAAAAAGAACTTTAAAAGCAACTCAATTCTCCTACAAGGGAGAATAGCAACTCTCCCTGTAGAAGGGAGAGTTATACAAGGGAGTCCCCATCAGACTAGCAGTGACCTTCTTAGCAGAAACCTTGCAGGCTAGAGAAGGCACTGGAATAATGTATTCAAAGTGCCAAAAGAAAACTTGCCAACCAATAATCCTGTACTTGGCAAAACCGTCCTTGAAAAATATAGGTGATCAAGACTCTCAAATGAAAGCTAAGGAAAATTGTCATTAGCCTTTTCTTACACTAAATGCTAAAGACAGGTTAAATGAAAAAACACAAAACATCAATGTGAAAACACAGGGAAGTATATAACTCACTAGTAAAGATAAATATGTAAACAAATATAGAATACTGTAATGATGGTGTGCTTTAGTATAAATGTTAAAAAAACCAAACTATTAAGGATAACTGTAACTATAAAAATTTGCTAATGGATATACAATAGAAAAAGATACATACTGTCACATCAATAACCCAGTATGGGGAGACAAATGTATTGTTTTTGTAAGCAATGGAAGGTAAGTTGTTTTCAGCTTAAAACAGACTGTTATAACAATAAGATAGTTTATGTAAGACCCACGGTAACCACAAATGAAATATCTTTAGAGACAACACAAAAGAGAAAGGAACTGAAACATGTCACAAAAGAATCAACAAGTCACAAAGGAAGAGAGCAAGAAAGAAAAAGAAGAACTGTAAGACAGAAAAAAACAAAACGGCAATAGGAAGTCCTTCTCTATCAATAATTACTCTAAACATTAAGTGGATTAAACTTCCTGATATGGTTTGACTCTGTGTCCCCACCCAAATCTCATCTCAAATTGTAATCCCCTTGCATTGAGGGAGAGGGGAGGTGATTGGCTCATGGGGGGCAGTATCCCCCACGCTGTTCTCATAATAGTGAGAGTGCTCTCACGAGAGCTGATGGGTCTAAGTATGGCACTTCCTTGCACCTTCTCTTGCTATCTCCTGTCACCTTATGAAAGTGACTGCTTCCCCTTTGCCTTCTGTCATGATTATAAGTCTCTTGAGGCCTCCCCAGTCATGTGGAACTGTTAGTCAATTAAACTATTTTTTTTTTCTCAGATGGAGTTTCGCTCTTGTTGCCCAGGCTGGAGTGCAATGGTGCAACCTTGGCTCACCGCAACCTCCACCTCCCATGTTCAAGCAATTCTCCTGCCTCAGCCTTCTGAATAGCTGGGATTACAGGCATGCACCATCACCCCTGGCTAATTTTGTATTTTTAGTAGAGACAGGGTTTCTCCATGTTGATCAGGCTGTGTTGAACTCCAACCTCAGGTGATCTGCCCACCTTGGCCTCCCAAAGTGATAGGATTACAGGCATGAGGCACCACACTTGGCCAAACCTCTTTTTTTTATAAATTACCTAGGCTTAGGAAGTATAGCAGTGTGCGAATGGAATAATACATTCCCCAGTTAAAAGACACAAAATAGCTGAATGGGTTTTTAAAAAGACCAAACTATAACCTGTCTACAAGATACTCACTTTAGATTGAATGATATGTATACTTTGATAGTGAAGAAATGGATAAAGATATTCCATGCAAATGGTAACTAAAAGAGAGCAGAGGTAGCCATACTTATATCAGACAAAATATACTTTCACATGCACAGTTCATGGTAGGGTTCGGGCTCCTATAAGAATCTAATGCTACAGCTGATCTGAGAGACAGGAGGCAGAGCTCCAGCAGTAATGTTCGTCCGCCACTCATCTGCTTCTGTGTGGCCCAGTTCCTAACAGGCCACAGACCAGTACCAGTCTGTGGCTTGGGGGCTGGGGATCCCTGCTACAGATGAAATTAATATAACAGACATATACAGAATATTCCAGTCAACAGCACCAGATCACACATTTTCCTCAAGTGCACACAGATCATTCTCAAGGACAGACTATATGTTAAGTCACAAAACAAGTCACAACAGATTTAAGAAAACTGAACTCAGACCAAGTACCCTTCACAATGGAATAAGAAATCAACAGAGGAAAAACTAGAAAATTCACAAATATGTGGAAATTAATACACTCTTGAACAACCAATCAGCTAAAGAAGAACTCAAAAGGGAAATTATGGGATGCAGAAAAAGCAGTACTAACAAGGAAACTTAAAGCAATAAATACCTATCTTAAAAAGAAGAAAGATATCAAATAATAAACCTAAATTTACACCTCCAATAACTGAAATAAGACAAACTAAGTCCAAAGTTAGCAGAAGGAAGGAAATAAAAAGATTAGAACAGAAATAAATAAAATAGACAATGAAAAGTAGAAAACAACTAACAAACCTAAGACTTGGTTTTATGAAAAATGAACAAAACTGACAAATCTTTGGCTTGACTGACAAAGAAAAAAAGAAAGAAGACTCAAATAAATAAGAGACAAACAAGAAAACATTATAACTAGAAATAAAAACCAATGCCATAGAAATAAAAAAGAATCATAAGAAACATTATGAACAACTGTATGCCAATAAATTGGATAATCAAAAATGAATAAATTCCTAGAAAAATATAACCTACCAAGACTGAATCATGAAATAGAAAATCTAAACAAACCAATAAGGAGTAAGGAAATTTAATCAGTAATCAAAAACTTCCCAACAATGAAAAAGGCCAGGACCAGACAGCTGCACTGCTGAATTCTACCAAACATTGTGAGAAGAATTAATAGTCCTTCTATTGTGCTTAAATTTTCCAAACACCTGAAGACAGAGAACTCATTTTTTGAGGCCAGCGTTACCCTAATACCAAAGCCAGACACACACATTATGACATAAGAAAGCTATAGGCCGGGCCGGGCACAGTGGCTCATGCCTGTAATCCCAGCACTTTGGGAGGCCGAGGCAGGTGGATCACAAGGTCAAGAGATTGAGACCATCCTGGTCAACATGGTGAAACCCCGTCTCTACTAAAAATACAAAAAATTAGCTGGGCATGGTAGCACGTGCCTGTAATCCCAGCTACTCAGGAGGCTGAGACAGGAGAATTGCCTGAACCCAGGAGGCGGAGGTTGCGGTGAGCTGAGATCACACCATTTTGCACTCCAGCCTGGGTAACAAGAGCGAAACTCCGTCTCAAAAAAAAAAAAAAAAAAAAAAAAAAAGAAAGCTATAAGCCAATATCCCTAATGAACAGTGATGTAAAAATCCTCAATAAAATACTAGCATTAGAAGGATCATACACCATGAATAAAAAGAGATTTACCCCTGGAATGCAAAGATGGTTCAGTATATGCAAATCAATTAATGAGATATACCACATTAACAGAATAAAAATCACATAATCATCTAATTAGATGCAGAAAAACCATTTGATTAAATTCAACCTTTCATGATAAGGGCTCTCAACAAATTAGGTATAGAAGAACTGTGCCTCACCATAAGACCATATATGAAAGGCCATAGCTAACATCATATTTGATGATGAAAACAAATATTTTCTTCTAAGACCAGGAACAAGACAAGAATGCCTATTCTCATCACTTCTATTCAACAAGGAGCTGGAAATCTTAGCCAGAGTAACTATGCAAACAAAAGAAAAAGAAAGAAAAAACAACCAATCAGAAAGGAAGCAGTAAAAATATCTGCTGTGATCTTACACATTTATAACAAACTATCCAAAAAGGAAGTTGAGAAAACAATCTTATTTATAATAGTATCAAAAAGCATAAAAATACTTAGGAATAAACTTAAGGAGGTAAAAGACTTGCATACTGAAAACTACAAAAAATTAATGAAAGAAATTAAAGACACAAATAAATGGAAGGACAGTCCACACTCACGGACTGAAAGACATAATACAGTTAAAATGTCCATACTACTCCAAACAGTCTATAGATTCAGTGCAATCTCTATCAAATACCCAATGGCTTTTTTTTATAGAAATAAAAAAAAAAATCTTAAAATTCATGTGGGACCACAAAAGAATCTGAACTGCCAAAGCAATTTTGAAAAAGAATAGAGCTATAAGTATCACACTTCCTGATTTCAAAATACATTACAAAGCTATAGTAATTCAACAATACATTATGAAGATTATTCATTGGCTGGGCACAGTGACTCATGCCTGTAATCCCAGCACTTTGGGAGGCCGAGGTGGGTGGATCATGAGGAAAGGAGTTTAAGACCAGCTTGACCAAGATGGTGAAACCCTGTCTCCACTAAAAATACAAAACAGCCAGGCATGGTGGCAGGTGCCTGTAATCTCAGCTACTCGAAGGCAGAGGCAGAGAACTGCTTGAAGCCGGGAGGTGGAGGTTTCAGTAAGCCAAGATGGCACCACTGCACTCCAGCCTGGGTGATAGAGTGAGACTCCTTCTCAAAATAAATAAATAAATAAATAAAAGAGGAGAGGATCCAAGATGGCCCAATAGGAACAGCTCTGGATTGCAGTTCCCAGTGAAAACACAGAGGGTGAGTGATCACTGCACTTCCAAACAAATTTTTACTGCCCACAGACCAGGAGATTACCAGGCAGAAAAGCGCCATGAGTCTCCAGCATAGCTGTTTCAGCTGGCGCAATGGTCTCCACCCAAAAACTCACATAAACCCAGGCGCCGTTTCAACTGGAGACTGGAATGCCTGAGAGACAGAGTCATCCATTCAACTGAAAAAAAGGTGGCTGAAACAGGGAGCCAGGTGATCTGGCTTGGCTGGTCCCACCCCCACAAAGACCAACAATCTGAAATGCTCTGGATTGAGAGTTTCACAGCAAGCACAGCTGGACCCGGGATGGTCCAGCTCAGTGAGGGGAAAGGGCATCTGCCATTACCGAGGCAGTCCACCACTAAAGAGGCAGTCTGCCACTACAGAGACAGCCTGCCATTACTGAGGCAGGCCATCATAACCAAGGGAGTTCTAACTATACCCCTACAAACAAAGCTGCAAGGAAGTTCACACAGCAGCTGGGCAGAGCCCATGGCAGCTCAGCAACACCTCTGTTGGCAGACTGTGACTAGGCTATCTCCTGGCTGGGCAGGCACCTCTGAATAGGGTAGCAAAATGACACGAACTTATAAATAAAGCCTCACCTTCCCGGTACAGAGCACCTGGAAAAAAAAGGTGGTTATGAGTTCTGCTGCAGCAGGCTTAAATGTACCTCCCCAGCAGCTCTGAACGAAACAACAGAGCTCACAGCTCAACACCTGAGCTCCTATAAGGGACAGACTCTCTCTCAAGCAGCTCCATGAACCCCGTATAACCAAAGAAACACCTCATAAAGGAGAACTCAGGCTGACATCTGGCAGGTATCCTTCCAGGACAAAGATAACAGAAGAAGAAACTGGCAGCAACCCTTAATTGTTCTGCAGTCGCTGCAGGTGATCCCCAGGCAAGCAGGGTCTGGAGTGGACCTCCATCAGTCCTACAGCAGGGGGGCCTGACTGTTAGAAGGAAAACTAAAAAACAGAAAGAAATAACTTCATCAGCAACAAAAAGGATGTCCACTCAAAGATCCCCATCTGAAAGTCACCAACCACAAAGACCACAGTTAGATAAATCTACAAAGATGGGAAGAAACCAGTGCAAAAAGGATGAAAATACCCAAAACCAGAAGGCCTCTCCTCCTCCAAGGGATCACAACTCCTCACCAGCAAGGGAACAAGGCTGGATAGATTGACAGAAACAGGCTTCAGAAGGTGGGTAACAACAAACTTCTCTGAGCTAAAAGATCATATTCTAACCCAATGCAAAGAAACTAAGAACTTTGAAAAAAGGTTTGATGAAATGCTAATGAGAATAAACAGCTCAGAGAGGAATATAAATGAATTGAGGGAGCTGAAAAACACAATATGAGAACTTTGCGAAGCATATACAAGTTTCAATAGCCAAATCAACGAAGCAGAATAAAGGGTATCAGAGACTGAAGCTCAACTCGATGAAATAAAACAAGAACGCAAGATTAGAGAAAAAAGAGTAAAACGAAATGAACAAAGCCTCCAAGAAATATGGTATTATGTGAAAAGACCTAATCTATGTTTGATAGGTATACCTGAATGTGATGGAGAGAATGAATCCAAGCTGGAAAACACTCTTCAGGATATTATCCAGGAGAACTTCCCCAACCTAGCAAGGAAGGCCAACATTCAAGTCCAGGATATACAGAGAACACAACAAAGATATTCCTCAAGAAGAGCAACCCCAAGGCACATAATCATCAGATTCACCAGGGTTGAAATGAAGGAAAAAGTGCGAAGGGCAGCCAGAGAGAAAGGTCAGTTTACCCACAAAGGGAAGCCCATCAGACTCATAGCAGATCTCTCAGCAGAAACCCTACAAGCGAGAAGAGAGGGAGGGCCAATATGCAACATCCTTAAAGAAAATAACTTTCAATCTAGAATTTCATATCCAGCCAAACTGAGCTTCATAAGCCAAGGAGAAATAAAATCCTTTATGAACAAGCATTGCTCAGAGATTTCATCACCACCAGGCCTGCTTTACAAGAGCTCCTGAAAGAAGTACTAGACATCGAAAGGAACAACCAGTATCAGCCACTCCAAAAACGTACCAAATGGTAAAGAACATCGACACAATCAAGAAAATGTATCAACTAATGGGCAAAACAACCAGCTAGCATCAAAATGGCAGGATCAAATTCAAACATAACAATATTAACCTTAAACGCAAATGTGCTAAATGCCCCAGTCAAAAGACACAGACTGGCAAATTGGATAAAAAGTCAAAACCCATCGGTGTACTGTATCCAGGAAACCCATCTCACATGCAGTGATATATATATATAGGCTCAAAATAAAGGGACGGAGGAAGATTTACCAAGAAAATGGGGAAAAGAAAAAAAACAGGAGTTGCAATCCTAGTCTCTAATAAAATAGACTTTAAACCAACAAAAATCAAAAGAGACAAAGAAGGACATTACATAATGGTAAAAGGATCAGTGCAACAAGAAGAGCTAATGATCCTAAATATATACACGCCAAATACAGGAGTGCCCAGATACATAAGCAAGTTCTTAATGACCTACAAGGAGACTTAGACTCCCACACAATAATAGTGGGAGACTTTAACACTCCACTGTCAATATTAGACAGATCAATGAGACAGAAAATTAACAAGGATATCCAGGACTTGAACTCAGACCTGGACCAAGCAAACCTAATAGACATTTACAGAACTCTCTACCCCAAATCCATAGAATGTACATTCTTCTCAGCACCACATCACACCTACTCTAAAATTGACCACATAATTGGAAGTAAATCACTCCTCAACAAATGTGAAAGAATGACAATCATAACAAACAGTCTCTCGGACCACAGTGCAATCAAATTAGAATTCAGAATTCAGAAACTAACTGAGAACCGTATAACTTCATGGAAACTGAACAACTGGCTCTTGAATGTTGACTGGATAAACAATGAAATAAAGGCAGAAATAAAGATGTTCTTTGAAACCAATGAAAATGAAGACACAACGTACCAGAATCTCTGGGACACATTTAAAGCAGTGTCTAGAAGGAAATTTATAGCAATAAATGCCCAAATGAGAAGCAAGGAAAGATCTAAAATCGACACCCTGTCATCAAAATGGAAAGAGCTAGAGGAGCAAGATCAAAAAAACTGAAAAGCTAGCAGAAGACAAGAAATAACTAAGATCAGAGCAGAACTGAAGGAGACAGAGACACAAAAAACCCTTCAAAAAAATCAATAAATCCAGGAGCTGTTTTTTGAAAAGATCAACAAAATAGACCACTAGCCAGATTAGTAAAAAAGAAAAGAGAGAAGAATTAAATAGATGCAATAAAAAACGATAAAGGGGATATCACCACAGATTCCACAGAAATACAAACCACCATCAGAGATTACTACAAACAACTCTATGTACATAAACGAGTAAACCTGGAAGAAATGGATAAATTCCTGGACACTTACATCCTCCCAAGCCTAAACCAGGAAGGAGTCAAAACCCTGAATAGACCAACAGCAAGGGCTGAAGTTGAGGCAGCAATTAATAGCTAACCAACCAAAAATAGCTCAGGTCCAGATGGGTTCACAGCTGAATTCTATCAGACATATTAAGAGGAGCTAGTAACACTCCTTCTGAAACGATTCCAAACAATCCACAAAGACAGTATCCTCCCCAAATCTTTTTATGAGACCAACATTATCCTGATACCCAAACTCAGCAGAGACTCAACAAGAAAAGAAAACTTCAGGCCAATATCCACGATGAACACATATGCAAAAATCTTCAATAAAATAATGGCAAACCAATTGCAACAGCATATCAAAAAGCTCATCCATCACGATCAGGTAGGCTTTATCACGGGGATGCAAGGCTGGTTCAATATACGCAAGTCTATAAATGTAATTCACCACATAAACAGAACCAAAGACAAAAACCATGTGATTATCTCCATAGATGCAGAGAAGGCCTTTGACAAAATGCAACAGCGCTTTATGCTAAAAACTCTCATTAAACTAGGTATCAATGTACCATTTCTCAAATTAATAAAAGCTATTGATGACAGACCCACAGCTAATGTCATATTGTAACAGGCAAAACCAGGAAGCATTCCCTTTGAAATCTGGCACTAGACAAGGATGCCCTCTCTCACCACTCCTATTCAACATAGTATTGGAAGTTCTAGCCAGCGCAATCAGGCAAGAAAAATAAATAAAGGGTATTCAGTTAGGAAAGGAGGAAGTCAAACTGTATTTGCAGATGACATGATTGTATATTTATAAGACCTTATTGTCTCAGTCTCAAATCTCCTTAAACTGATAAGCATCTTCAGCAAAGTCTCAGGACACAAAATCAATGTGCAAAAATCACAAGCATTCCTATACACCAATAACAGACTTAAAGAGAGCCAAATCAATGAACTGCCATTCACAATGGCCACAAAGAGAATAAAATACCTAGAAATACAACTAACAAAGGATGTAAAGGACCTCTTCAAGGAGAACTACAAACCACTGCTTAAGGAAATAAGAGAGGACAGAGACAAATGGAGAAACATCCCATGGCATGGTTAGGAAGAATCAATATTGTGAAAATGGCCATACTGCCCAAAGCAATTTATAGATTGAATGCTATACCCATCAAGCTCCCAATGACCTTCTTCACAGAACTTGAAAAAAACATCTTAAACTTCATATGGAACCAAAAGAAAGCCCGCATAGCCAAGTTAATTCTAAGCAAAAAGGAACAAAGCCGGAGGCATCACACTACCTGACTTCAAGCTATACTACAAGGCTGCAGTAATCAAAACAGCATGGTACTGGTACCAAAACAGAGATATAGACCAATGGAACCGAACAGAGGCCTTAGAGGCAACGCCACACATCTACAACCATCTGATCTTTGACAAATCTGACAAAAACAAGCAATGGGGACAAGATTCCCTGTTTAATAAATGGTGCTGGGAAAACTAACTAGCCATGTGCAGAAAGCAGAAACTGGATCTCTTCCTGACACCTTACACTAAAATTAACTCCAGATGGATTAAAGACTTAAACATAAGACCTACACCACAAAAACCTTAAAAGAAAACCTAGGCAAAATCATCCAGGACATAGGCATAGGCAAGGACTTCATGACTAAAACACCTAAAGCATTGGCAACAAAAGCCAAAATGGACAAACAGGATCGAATTAAACTCCAGAGCTTCTGCACAGCAAAAGAAACAATCATCAGAGTGAACCGGCAACCAACAGAATGGGAAAAAATTTTGCAATCTACCCATCTGACAAAGGACTTATATCCAAAATCTAAAAATAACTAAAACAGATTTACAAGAACAAAAGAAACAAACCCAATCAAAAGTGGGCAAAGGATATGAACACTTTTCAAAAGAAGACATATACGTGGCCAACAAACATATGAAAAAAATGCTCATCATCACTGGTCATTAGAGAAATGCATATCAAAACTACATTGAGATACGATCTCATGCCAGTTAGAATGGCAATCATTAAAAAATATGGAGACAACAGATGCTGGAGAAGATGTGGAGAAACAGGAACACTTTTGCACTGTTGGTGGGAGTGTAAATTAGTTCAACCATTGTGGAAGACTCATTGTGGTGATTACTCAAGGACCTAGAAATAGAAATTCCTTTTGACCCAGTAATCCCACTACTGGTTATATATCCAAAGATTATAAATTGTTCTATTATAAGGACACATGCACACATATGTTCATTGCAGCATTGTTTACAACAGCAAAGACTTGGAACCAACCCAAATGCCCATCAATGATTGACTGGACAGGGACAATGTGGCACATATACACAATGGAATACTACGCAGCCATAAAAAACTATGAGTTTGTGTCCTTTGTAGGTATATGGATGAAGCTGGAAACTATCATTCCCAGCAAACTGACACAGGAACAGAGAATTAAGCACCACATGTTCTCACTCATAGGCGGGTGGGTGTTGAACAATGAGAACACATGGACACAGGGAGAGGAGCACCACACACTAAGGTTTATCGTGGGGTACTAGCAGAGGGACAGTGTGGGATAGGGAGTTGGGGAGGGATAAAATGGGAGAAATGCCAGATATAGGTGATAGGGATGGAGGCAGCAAACCACATTGCCATGTATGTACCTATGCAACAATCCTGCATGTCCTTTACATGTATCCCAGAACCTAAAATGCAATAAAATATATATTTAAAAAAAAAAAAAAGGCCGGGCGCGGTGGCTCAAGCCTGTAATCCCAGCACTTTGGGAGGCCGAGGCGGGTGGATCACGAAGTCAAGAGATCAAGACCATCCTGGTCAACACGGGGAAACCCCGTCTCTACTAAAAATACAAAAAATTAGCTGAGCATGGTGGTGTGTGCCTGTAATCCCAGCTACTCAGGAGGCTGAGGCAGGAGAATTGCCTGAACCCAGGAGGCGGAGGTTGCAGTGAGCCGAGATCGTGCCATTGCACTTCAGCCTGGGTAACAAGAGCGAAACTCCGTCTCAAAAAAAAAAAAAAAAAAAAAAAATCCTTGAAAGAAATATATATGTTCTTCATTATGACCAATTACAATTTATCACTGGGATGCAAGGATGGTTCAATATATGCAAATCAATCAATATGATACATCATATCAACAGAATGAAGGATAAAAAAACCTTATGATCATTTCAACCGATACTAAAAAGCATTTTGTAAAAGTAGAATACTTATATGATCCAGGGATCTCACTTCTGGATATATTTTCAATTCATAAGAATTAAGATGAGAATCTCAAAGAGACATCTGCACTCCTATGTTAACCTGTAGCATTGTTTGCAACAGCCAAGACAGGGAAACAACCTAAATGTCCATCAACAGATGAATGGATAAAGAAAATGCAATATATACATATAATATTATGAATATTATTCAGCCTTAGAAGGAAATTCTGCCATATGCTACAACATGGGTTAACTTGAAGGGCATTAATTAAGTGAAATAAGCTATTCATGGAAGGACAAATACTGCATGACTCCACTTATACGAGGTATCTAAAAAGATCAGTCATAGAAGCAAAGATTATAATGTTGGTTGTCAGGGGTGAGGAAAGAGGGAAATATGGGAGTTGCTATTCAACAAGTATAAAGTTTCAGTTATGCAAGATAATTAAGTTCTAGAGATCCACTGTACAATATTGTTAACTATATTGTTAATAATAAAGTCAGCAATATTGTACTGCACACTTTTACATTTGCTAAATGTTCTTACCATAATAAAAAAAATCAAAATTAAAAAAATATATGTTTCTCAATTTTTTAATAAAGTTAAACTGAACTATGAACTTAGGAGCTGAGAGGATAAGCTGGGAGAGTTTGAAATGAAAACTCCTATAATGAATTAACTAATGTATTATAAAGAACAGAAACAAGGGCAGCAAATATAAAATGAAATTATGTTTAACTTCATATATGAGTAAGGAACACTATGTTTTATTTACCGGCATGGATAATGACTATGGGTGTGTTCACCCACAGTGATTCATTAAACTTATGATTTATAACCTCTTTTGTAAGTAAGTTATATGGTAATAAAAAAAGTAAAAAAATAGCAAGTACATACTCTTTGTTCTGGCATTTGTAGACATGATTGAGAGTAGAATAAATATGAAGAATAGATATAATGTTTTTCATGTTTAGGGATTCAGGTTCCTCTAGTATTCTCTTCATAAACAGATCCATTAAATCAACAGGTTGAAAACCAAGGTTTTCAAATGAAATGAGAAGAAAAAGAACCTTAAAAAGAGAACATTGAGGAAAAACTCTTTAATAATTACAGTTTGCTAACAGTAATTTTTTGGATCTCAAAAAATCTAACTAGTAATTCAACTGTCCTGATCAACGGGAGATATCCTGAAAAGAAACAATGATCTCTCCCTCACAAAATCTGTACCATTAATTCTTGAATTGTGCATCAAGTTAATAAGCAATCATTTTATAAGCAGAGAACCAGAGCATATAATGGTTTCTATGTTTCCATTTCATTTAAAAATAAACTCTTTCCTACATCATTTTCATACAACAGATCTGAAAATTACTTTTAAATAGGCCTTTTCTGAAGGTTTTCAAAATGACCAACTCAATCTTGAACTCCTCCCATTCCCCAAACTTAAAAACTTCCTAGATTCTAACACGTAAGACATAACCCCCAAATTTCTAATATTTAATATTAATATCTATAAGTGAGAATGGAACTGAAACATCACGATTAAAATAGGCTCTCAATCTTTTTTACTTAGGATTATTACTTCTCTTTCCATAACCAGTTTCCACAGTAAACTCAATATTCACCTTGCTCTCCAAAATAAACTGAACCTAGAGATCTAACAGTTATCATCTATTTCATTGCAAAAAGAAGTTTTTGCCAGCTGCTTCATTTAGATGTTTATATGCTTAACACAGCTCCGGATTTTAAAGGCTTTTACTCTGGACAAAACAATGGACATGACCACAAGTAGTGACATTTAATTCTTCAAAAACCATAAGCCTGTCACATCATCCATCTTTATTATTCAAAATCTATCAAGAAAAAGTATAAACACAGAAATGATGCTAAATATCTAATCAAAGTACCCCATACAACCCTTTAAAACCAAATAGAAGAGCAAACTTTGGTCAATATTATTTTGTTTCAAATAGAAAGATGACCAAAAGATAGAATACTATACAGATGATCCCTGACTTATAGTGGGGTATATCCCAACAAACTCACCATAAATTGAAAATATTGTAAATCAAAATGCATTTAATACATCCAACTTACTGAACATCATAGCTTAGCCCAGCCTACCTTAAACATGCTTAGAACTTACACTCACCTATAGTTAGGCAAAATCAGTTAACAAAAAGCCTATGTTATAATAAAAGTGTTGAATATCTCAGGTAATTTATTGAATACAATATGCACTGTTTACCCTCATGATGGCACAGCTCACTGGGAGCTGCAACTTGCTGCCACTGCCCAGCATGAAAAGAGAGTATCATACAACATATCACTAACCCAGGAAAACATCAAAAATCAAAAAATCATTAAGTGAAGCCATCCTAAGTTGGGGACTATTCATATTAGCAAGTAGCCCCCAGACAGGAATAATAAGGAACTAATTTCTCAAAAGTCAATTTGGCATTGGAGTATTTGGATATCTTAACTACTATAAAGGCGAAAGAGAAATATTTAAAATGCTAAATGAATTAGCATGTGTTTTAAAAGTTTTGTGAGGCTTATTCTAAATTGTTAATATACTCACTTTTTTGAACTTCCAGATGTCAAAAGTTGTAGCCACATAATCCGCTAGTCCCTTGAAGAGATCTAAATTATGGTATCGGAGGTCTTTGCAGGACTGCAATATGTTGATCATTATTTTTAAAGGACACCCGTGGATATTACCTTTAAGAATGAGTTAAATAAGCAAACAAAGATTACCAGATTGTTTTGAATGCAAGCTACAACATGCTTTATCCTTTTTTCACATAAAACCAAAATTTTTAAAGCAAAACAAAAATAGTCTAAAATAGAAGGTCAGGTGTTACAGTGATGAAAGAAAAATTCCCCTTACCTAGGACCATCTTACTGCATTCATTCAGGAGTATAACAGATCGATAATTCATGGTAGCTAGTACCTCAAACATGCGCTGGCTATTCACAACAGAAAATCTGTCTAATTCCTTCAAGGCTTTCATCTAAAGAAAAACAAACAAATTTAATTTACTATCTGTGGCAAAATAAATTAAACTTTTATTGAGACAGGGTGTTTCTCTGTCACCCAGGTTGAAGCCTCAACCTCCCATGCTCAACTGATCCTCCTGCCTCAGTCTCCCATGTAGCTGGGATTACAGGCATGCACCACCACGCCTGGTTAATTCTTTGATTTTTTTTTTTTTTTTTTTTTTTTTTTTTTTTTTTTTTGCAAAGACAGGGTCTTGCTCAATTAGCCAGGCTGGTCTCAAAGTCCTGAGCTCAAAAAATCCCCCTACCTTGACATCCCAAAGTGCTGAAATTATAGGTGTGAGCTACCATGTCTCACTAAACTTTTATTTTTAAATAAAAAAGATGATGTTTGGGTAAAATGACCCAGACAAATAGATAAATACATACACATTTATAAATACACATATAAATAAATATAAGGATACTTCTATTAATTCACTTTAGCAAAGCTACACCTAAAAGCCCAACAATGCCCTCTTAGAAAATTGACTTCAGGCAGTCATAGTAGTTACAAGAAATAATTTTTCCAAATCTCATCCACTAGAGAAAATTCATGTGTTTACCTCCAGTTTCCTCTTAAGAGCATTTGGTGCATCTTTTCCAACACATTTCATCACAGCTTGTAATGTTAAGACATCTCTTATTTTCCAAACTTGCTGATCAACTAGTATTCTGTTATCAAACACAGTAAATATTACAATCACAGAATCTTCAAAGCAGAAGACAAATCTTAAAATTTCACTTGATCCAGCTCCTTCTTACAGGAAAGGATTATGAAGCCCAGAGAAATGATCTACCTCCCCAATAGAGTGTAAGTAGTAAAAGATTGAGAACCAATCTATTAATAGTGCTATTTTCTCTCACATTATCGTACTGCCTTTACTAAGGAACAAATTAAATTACATCAGGAGATTACAGTAACATATCCTATGCATAGTCAATGTAAAAGGGAATTAAGTGTTACTCTCACCAATCTATGATGTTAGATCAGTTGTATCAATTTTATAAATTCCTTTTCAAGCTGGGCCAGTGTCAAATAACCCTCAAATAGTGCCTGAATAACTCTTCTGAATATACATATCAATTTTCTCCCACCCACATCAGTACTATGTTTTAAAATAAATTAATTTAGATGTCAATGTTACTCACATATTTGTTATTATGGACCCTAAAAGAAGCATTTCCAGCCTTATGTCATCCAGAGTCAGGATTTTAAGCTTAATAAGGCATTAAAGACTATAACTAGTAAAAAGCCTCCTCAACTCCTCCCCTCAAGAAAGCAGTTTAGTTTTCATCTCAATTTTTTATTCCAGATTTAAAAGGAACAAAGAAAACCACAGGAAGAAAGCATAAGAGAGTTCTCACCTGAATCCTGCTTGTAGAACATGAACATTCCTGCATGGCTCCATTGCCTCTAAAACACTTGACAAAACCGAAAGGCACACGTCATCACACTCATTGATACGTTCCTATTGAAACATAATTACAAAAATACTACAGGTGATGAGCCCATAGTAAATTATCTCATCCAAGCAAAACCACTGAACTGACGTACTGAATAAAAGGACTAAGTATCAAGCCAACAATTCCCACAGTCAGTCCACAATTAACAGCATCTTCAGGAAATAAAAAGTCATACTTACCGAATTTTCCAGCTAACTAATATACATCCTTTTATGTATCAACACTTTTTTACCTTCACCATTATCACTGAAAACATATTTGATATTCATTATATTCCACTGCTTCTGAAACAACTTCTATTCAACATTATTTTTACCTCTTTTTGGAGCCCAAGGTCATTACAAAGGCAAAACCAGTTAAAGTGCAGGAATATAAGAACCACAGAGGTATAGAAGGTAACTACCATCTCTAAAGATCCTTAAATGGTTGTGCCCTTACGATTTTCCTAGATCCATTCCTAAGCATCAAGCTGAAACTCTACTTGCGAACCTTCTAATTCAAATCTCCTGCCACATTCTACCACTACTATCTGGGTCTCAAGGGAAGCCTACACCCCACAGATTCTTCTTTCAGGTCCCTTTACTTAGAGTACTAAATTGGATTCCAGAAATAACAGTGGGCATAATTTGGAAAGTGAATAGTAACAACACAGCTTACCTAGTACTGCTCTACAGTTTAATCACAACTAGTCTATACACCTCACAAAAGATCACATCTGAGGAAACTTAGCCTAAAAAGAGACATGCTCTTTTGCTAAAATTACATAACCAACCAATCACAAAGTTTCAAGTCAGAACCAGATAAGAAATGGATATGGTTAGAAGAAAAAAACAGGTTTTTTTTCCTATGAAAGGATTTCCTTAACAATTTTACAGCATTCCCTTCAATATCTACTATGTAAGAAAACACCACTTGGTTATGTGTTTGAAGGGCAGATTCACTGATGGTACACTCTCCTTTCACCTCTATCTAAAATAAATGTCTTTGTATTATTCCAACAGTCAGTGAGACATATCATCCATAGAGATGTTTTGACTACAAAAATCCACTACTCAGACCTCACCAACACAGATGTCATCCCCGTGTGAGTCCATCTGTCCAAAATCTAGTAAGAGTATCACTGATCAGGTAAGGTGGCTTATTATAGTCACTTTTAAATAACTATATAGGGAACTAATACACAGTCTACAAATAGACATGGATATTCTGTGGTTTAAACAAATATACACACATACGCTAAATAAAAGTTATTGCTTAAGAACATATGGATCTTTAGCTAGAGTTACAGACTTAAAAAGAGAACATATGGAAATCACAGAATGTAAAAATTTAAAAATTTCCAAATAGCTAGAACCCAATTCTTGAATTTTATAGCAAGATAGGATACATGCCAGAATTATCCCCAAGAAATTCCTGTCTTTTAAAAAAAATTATGATTTTCAGACAGGGTCTGGCTCTGTCACCCTGACTGGAGTGCAGTGGCACAATCATGGCTCACGGCAGCTTCAATCTCACAGGCTCCAGCGATATTCCCACTTCAGCCTCCCAAGTGGCTAGGACCACAGGCAAGTACATCACACCCAGCTAATTTTTGTAGAGACAGGGTCTCCTTACGTTGCCCAGGCTGGTCTCAAACTCCTGGGCTCAAGAGATCCTCCTGCCTTGGCTGCCCAAAGTGCTGGGATTACAGGTGTGAGCTACCACACCTGACTAAAAAATTACTTCATTATCATTTTTAGAAGTCAGAAGTGTACACTCTTAAAACATAAATGATTAAAAAGCTAATCTCTCCTTCCTTACATCTGGCACCATTTCAGTTACATTAAACAGGACATTGACATTCTTGCTTTAGACTAAAAATGACTCCCTCCATCCAATTTCAACCTTCTTCCAATCCATTTTCCACTCATTCAGTGATCTAAAATACAAATTTTGCAATGGATTCCCAGTGCCAGGATAAATGCATACCCCTTAGCTAGCCACAAGAGGCTTTTTATGATTTGGTTCCTGTTTTTCTACCCTCCTGTCCTGCCCCCCTGCCCCCCTGCCCCCCAAGCCTCTTGCCCCTCACTCCTCTCCTTTGATCACCACGTACAAAATTTCTTCCCATCCCCTCAAACATACATCTCCATTGTTCTGTATTTCAGCCAGGCTAAATTACTTTCATCTCTTCAAATCTGCCAAACTTTTCCTCCGGGAATGTTAGGGCATGCAATCCTCTCTACTTAAAACACCAGCCCCTTCACTATCAATGTGCTCATTAGTTTAGGTATCATCTACTGGGCCTGAATCCCAGTTCTACCATGGACTAGATTATCTTCCTTCCCTTTCCTTTCTCTCCTTCTTCAACTACCCAGCCTTTCTGAGTATATCTTGCATCTCTTCTCATTTTAGCTTCTTCATCGCTGCTCAACTCTGGAGATGGTAAATGGGGAAGGTTTTCATAAATTTCCACAGCAGAAGGAAGAAAATAACTAGCTAACTTAAGGCCTCCAAATCATATAATATATATGCAAAAATAAATAAAAGGAAACTACCATTCCATTTGACAGTCTCTTTTAAGGAGGTTACATATCTATTTCCCATCATTCTTTCAAAATACTATAAATCAAGTAAAAGCATGTTTAAATCTCCTTTTTATTTTACCTGGGTCACCCTCAGCAAAGTCTGTACCAAAAGAGTGTTCTGAGGGATTCCAAGCTTCACTATTGCATGAAGACTGAACAGCAGGTACTTGTATTGCATGATCTTGGCTTCTCTCATCATATGTTCACAGAGCTGATTAAACGCAGGGTGGCTAAACATCAGTTGTTTTTCAAAGCGCTTCTGTTCGTCAGACAGTCTTTTGGCAATTGTCCACATTGCTGTGAAATAGTTGCTACTAGGAAATGTAGGTGCTTTTGAAAATGTATCTAACACATCACTAAGAGAATTACACTCCTGAGACAGTGTGCTATTGCTGTTACGATTTGGTTTTGTTTCGTTGTTAAGAACATCTTCATTGGAGACTTCATGATGAAAGTTTACTTTCTTCAAGCCATCATTAGATTTATCAACAGAGACAAGAGACTGCTTTGAGTCAAAAGACAATCTTCTAGCACAAAGTAGTCTGTCAATTCTACGGGCTGTTACAGTGCTTATGCCCTTTCTTTGAAAGCCAACATCTGATTTTAAAATGAATGCATCCTGAAAGAGATACCTAATGATACCAGATGATTGCATTCTCTTATGAAAGTCATTTAAAGTGTTCCAGTATGAATAAACTATTTTTGGTTTGTAAAGTCCCAAGGGATATAGCCTCATAGTTCTGCTTGTTGGAACTAAAGTCCTGAATTGTTTAAGGTTCCATAACAAGGAGCCTGCTTTGTTATTCATTTTGTTCTCCACTGAAACACTTCCAAAAAACTTTAAAGTTGTCAATATGAAACCAACGTCACTTTTACTAGTGAAAAAGAAAACGTGCTGTGGTTTTCCTGTAGGGGAAGAAGTAATAAAAAGAATAAAAATTAAAGCAAAACTTTTACTTAAAGAAATGGAATGCATTTAACAGAAGAGAAAATGGGGAACCTATGGCGCTATTAAAGATTTACATAATTTTTTTTTTTTAATCTATATGGACTCCCTCCAATATACCACAATGTGTCCAGTTTCAAAGAAGCCAGGTCACTTTCGAAGTAGTCATTGTATAAATGAGTTTTGTTTTTTTTTTTTTTTAAGTGAATTTCTGGTGCAAAAGCCTTCCGAAAAGCTTCCTTTGTAGGACAGATTTTTGTTGGCATTGTTATGGAAATATCCTCAATGAAAATTAGGGGATTAACACTGATGGATCATTTTCAACATGAGGATTTAGCAACGGCCGAACGCAGACCATCAAGAATATGGATTTGGGCCGGTACAACGGCTCGGTGGAAGAAGCAGAAAACGAAAGCGATGTTTGCATGTTACTTGCGCTTAGGAGGAAGATCTTACACAACTAGCCGGCCTCAACAGGTCCCGGGACCAACGTCAAAAGCCTGTCCTTCCGCAGCTGGGCCGCCCGGCATTAAGCTACCTCCTTTAAACTTAATTCCGGGACAACGCCTGAGACCTTGCTCTGCAAGGTAAAAATTCTAGGATGTGATACGTTCAACCACTCAGCCCAGGCTCGTTCTTCACTCACCTTAGGGTAGAACCCCGCAGCTACATACAGGCGCGGCCATGACAGCTTCTCCGAGAGCTGAGAGTCTCACGAGGTTTTACGGATTCCCTCAAAGGTCAAAAAGCATACGTTCGCGGTTGTAGCTGAAGAACTTAGCTTAGAAGAAAGCCTACGGAGGAGAATGACTAATTACCCTGGATACAGGGATGGGGATCAGGGCTACTACAGCGCTTATAAGGGCAATGTTTGATCGTATATCGCAACATAACCCATTCAAGTCCTAACTTTAAACATCTAAGCTCTGCCGGGCGCTAAACTTTGTAGTGCGCTTGCGCCTTGCCGTTGGCTGCGTGGTTGCTAGGAAACCGCTAAGCCGCGGTCCAGGCTTCAAGTCTCTCCACCATGGCCAAATTCGTGATTGCGGGTGAGTGATCCCCGCGTCTGCCCGCAGATTGCTCAAAACGCCGACAACAGCTCCCCTCCCACGGCCGCTTGGCAGTGATGTTCTTACTGGCTTATACCAAGTCCAGGTTCTATGTGGACCGCTCCATGCTTTGCTATGGCTTTATTCAAAGATATTGACTGGACCGTGACGGTGTGCTAAGCACGGTGGGACGCTGGGAATACAATGGAGGGAAACATATCTCTGCCTTCGAGGAGCTTTCAGTCTCATGGGGCACAGAACATGTACTTTTGATACGGTGTGATTAATGCAATGAAGGAGACATGCATAGGCCCCTGGGAGCATAGACTCCTAATCAGGATTTAGGGGGTGGGGGAGAGGTGGACACAAGGAACTGGCTGGGGAAGATATTGCAAGAGCTGAGTTATGAAGGCGTGAGGGGAGGAGCCTAGTCCAGATCAAAGCAGAGAGGCTAGAAGCCTCATGGCCTAACCAAAAATCTGGATATGTGAGGAGTGACAGGACCTGGTTCTAGAACAGGAGCAGGAGCCAGGTCATTGCATTTCATGTACGCCAAGGGAAGGTATTTGAATTGTATCCTGAAAGCAATGAGGAGTTATAGAAAAATTTTAAGCAGGAGGGTGGTCTTAATGAGTTTGCATTTTAGGAAGCCTGTCTTAGCAGCAATGGAGAGAATGATTGAAAGTGCTGGTTGACAGCAAGGACCCAACTGAGAAGACTTTTATTACAACAATCCATGGTAGCTGCCTCCTTTCCTCATAGTTTCTTTTTTGTTGTTGTTGTTGTTTGTTTGTTTGAGACGGAGTTTCACTCTTGTTGCCCAGGCTGGAGTGCAATGGCACGATCTCGGCTCACTGCAACCTCTGCCTCCTGGGTTCAGGCAATTCTCCTGCCTCAGCCTCCTGAGTAGCTGGGATTACAGGCACACGCCACCATGCCCAGGTAATTTTTTTAGTATTTTTAGTAGAGACGGGGTTTCACCATGTTGACCAGGATGGTCTCGATCTCTTGACCTTGTGATCCACCCGCCTCGGCCTCCCAAAGTGCTGGGATTACAGGCTTGAGCCACCGCGCCAGGCTTCCTCATAGTTTCTTGAAAGAGTAGACTGCTCTTCTATCTCCAGTTCTGCCTTCCAATTAATTTTGGAAGAAGGCCTCTAATTCTGCTTCCTGACAGAAACTGCTGTCATCAAAGTCACCAATGACTTTCTTAGAAGCTGTTTATCCTTTGACTTATTTGATCTCTTTGATGCATTGAACACAGCTGACGTCTACCATCCACAGAAGAATTTTTTTTTTTTTTGACAGGGTCTTACTTTGTCACCCAAGCTGCAGTGCAGTGGCACAATTATGGCTCACTGCAGCTTTGACCTCCTGGGCTCAAGCAGTCCTCTAGCCTCTGCCTCTCAAGTAGCTGTGACTAAATGGGGTTTTGTCATGTTGCCCAGGCTGGTCTTGAACTCTTACACTCAAGTGATTTGCCCACCTTGGCCTCCCAAATCGCTGAGATTACAGGCATGCGCCACTGCACCTGGCCCAGAAGAATATTTTTGCACGCTGACTAACTGTATGCTGGGAAGTCAGAGGAAAACACACTTACAGAGAATGCTGCATGTATGACAGTGGCAGAGCAGAGTTCTATAGGAACAATAGCAGGGGACCTTACTTAATTAGGTAAGGGCTTCCCAGAGGGAGAGATTTTAAGCAGATACCTTAAAGATGATAACAAATTACCTAAGAGGGAAGAGGTAGAAAGGAAGGGAGTAATTTAGGCATGGGTAACAGGGAGTGGGGTTAGAGTGAGGAGAACTAGTTTGGTGATAATTGAGAATATAAAATAAGTACAAAATTGAAATAAGTTTATTAGGACTGAAGCAAAGAGTACAAGGAAGAAAGTGTCATAAAGTGAGGCTAGAGTTAGGTAATGTAGATTCTTGTGAACTATCTTCAGTAGTTTAGACTTTATCCAGAGTTTTGAAAGGGGAGGAGGACCTAATCAAATTTGCATTTTATCTGAATGTTATAGCTATAGTGTGAGAGATAAAGACTGGATGCTGAGAGACTAGTTAGGAAAATAGTGCTGTAGTCTAGAAGGGAGTTGAAGGTGACCTGTCCTAGAGTGGCAAACAATGGAGATGGAGGTAAGTGAATGGATTAGAGAGATACTAGGGAGGCAGAATCTATAGAACTGGATATCTAAGTGAGTGGAGGAGGGCAGATGAGAAAGAAAAAGGAGTTAAACATCATTCCCAAGCAGTGGTTTGAATAACTGCAGAGATTAGGAGTCACTGAAAAAAAAAAAAAAAAAAAAAAAAAACAAGCAGAAGAGTAGGCTTAATACTCTGGATACTCTTACTGCTCTTAGATAATTAGGGAAATTGGCATAAAAATATAAGTGACTAAGCAAATTTAGTAGGGAAATGGTGACAAAATTCATCATGGACCTTCTGAGTGCCTATGAGACATTTTGAAGGATATGGGAAAATACAGGAGGGTGTAGGCATCTAGATAAGGAGATAGATCTGAGCTGGAAATACAGATTTCTACTTGAAGCCAAGGGAATGAAGCCAATTGGCCAGAAAGAATCTGTAGGATATAAAGAAAAGATGCTTCTCAGAATGATACCTTTTAATGGGTTGTTAAAGGAATAGGAACCTACAAAGGATAGAAAGGAGTGACCAGAGAAGTAGGAGAAGAATCTGGAGAATGCCCCCACTATAGCAGGTGTTTTAAAAGCATGCAAGGGGGCAGTAGTGGCAAATACTGCCAAGGGTCAACAAGAAAAGGATCGCAAAGTATCCATTGGATTTAGTGGCATGGAAGTCCCCAGTGACCTTCAAGAGAATTGTGGGGTCTACTACATTGCAGTGGATAAGAAATAAATGGAAGTGAAGAACTGAGGATGGCAAGTATAGAGAACTCTTTCAAGATATTTTAATAGAAAAGGACATATGAAAGGCAATAGCTAGAGGGCGGGATGATGTTCCTCAGGACAGGAGAAACAGTATAATGAGTATATTTAAATATGACAGAAAGGGACTATTAGAAACACATAAATCTCTAGAAAGAGGATAATTCACTAAGCAAGGTTCCTGAGAAAGCAGATGAGGGTGGGATTCAGAGCATAAGTGGTGGGATTAGATGTAGACAGGAGGTAGGACTCCTCTTCAATTGAAATGAAGAAGGGAGGAAAGGATGAGTCCAAGTGCAGACAGGCATGTAGGTGTGATGGAGGAGGTTGGAGGTTTTCCAACCTAATGCTGTTTTGTTTTGTTTAGATTGGTTTTTGTAAAGTAGAAAGCAAAGTTGTCTGTTGTCTTCTGATAATGCTGAGGAATGTTGAGAAGAAGGAAATGATTTGGAGGAAGAGGAAAAAGTTTGGAATAGTTACTGTAGAGAAAAGAAGAGAGTGCTGATAAGAGAAACAGAGGGATCTCCACGTAGGGTTGAGGGCCAATTAAAGCTGGTGACCATGAATTTTAAAGGTACCCTCCACTTGGTTCTACCATTTTTCTGTAGTGGTGCCCAGTAGGTAGGACCCAGCTACAGAAAAGGCAGGCCATTGGGTTCATCCAGGATGAGGGGCTTTTATCAGGCTCATTTTCCAAAAGGACAGTGGAGAAAGACAATTTAAGACATGGGCCAGAAAGTGATGAACCATAGATTTGAACTAGACAGGGAGGCTAACAGACAGGACAAGCTTCAGACTGGTTGATAACTTAGGAGTTCCCATGAGGCCATGGAACTGGTAACTAGTAGGAGTTACTCAGGAAGAATGCTACAGAGAGGGCTCTGCATTTTGTCTCATCCTTCCTGCTCTATCAGCCACCCAATCTGGTCTGGTGTAGTAGCTTTAACTTCCTGGGTGTTGATGGCTACAAACTGAGTCTGAAACACTTACATGGCACCTGCACCCCATATATGTGTATATATATATATATATATATCCAGCTGCTTGCTGATCATATCCACTTAGACATACTATAAATACCTCCAACTGCACTTGACTAAAATTAAATTTCTCATTCATGGTTTCTCTCCAGTTAAGGTCAGCATCATCTGCCCAAGCCAGAAAATAGAGGTTATCCCAGATTCTTCTTTCCCACCCCCAACAACTTCCTGACATGCATCAAATACAAAAGTGATTTTACCACCACTCCTCACTTCAAACTTTACCTTTTAGCAGCCATCAGTGAATAGTTCATTATCAGTACTAATTCATGCTAAATTAGTAGTAGTTAGCAGCCTCCTAGGGGAAATGAGGTCTAGCATAGTACTAGATGAGAATAAATATTCAGTAGGATTTTTTTCTTTCCACATTTTATTACTTAAGATTCTGACCACCTATGAAAATTTATTTTATTTGTATTAATCTAATATACATCAGAAGTTTATGTCTTGGCAGTTTATATTGTAACTTCATGTTGTCAAACTATAACTATAATTCTGTAATTACATAGCAAATACTTAAAACGACATAATTTCTGCATGATGAAAGAAAACATTGCTAATTTGAACTCTTTTAGGTAGAGCAGATTGTCCATATTATGCTAAAACAGAACTTCTGGCAGACTATTTACAAAAGAATCTTCCTGATTTTCGGATACATAAAATCACACAACGTCCTGAGGTTTGGGAGGTAAGAAGCCTTTATAGTTTGTTAAACTTCCGGATGCACAGAAGGTATTTTCATCTGATTAAATATTAGCTGGTGTATTAGATTGGCTTCTGGTAATGACTGTTCATGTACTGGTGATATTTGAATTCCTGTAAACAAGTCCCTACTTACTAGTCTCAAAATAATATTTATGTTTTTTTCTAATACCTAGTAGAACAAATTCGAGCCTAATCAATACATAAAATAAATTCGACCTCATCCCCTGAAGAATCCAGGTAGCTTACACTGTGCTTGTTAACTTTTCATTCTCCTTAGTATTTATTTCCAGTGACTTATTTGGGATACCTTACCTTTCTTTAGGGCTGTGTTTCCCCAGAAACAGACTTTGAGATGTAGAATTTGGTGAAGGGGCTTTACTGGAAAGAGGTCTTGGGAAAAGCATCCTGAGAAGGAATGAGGGCAGGAGGTTTGGGTAAAGGGAGAAGTTGAACTTTAACACAGCTGCCACAGAGGGCTCAGCAGATCCCACAGTGAACTCTTCATGGATTTTCAGAGGTATTCCAAACTGAGGCAAGGTAGCTGAGCTTTTGGGCTCCCTCCTTGACCAGCCATTGAATATCAGCTGCCCCTGGGAAGGAACTTAACCTTAGGCAAGGCAATTTTCTTTGGCTGAGGTAAATTCCTAGAGAGAGAATTGAGTCAGACTTAAGTTGTCAGCCTCTAATACACCAGGTGCCTGAGAGAGTGAGTGCCTCATTTGTGAAGGGGAATCTGGAGCCTATGTGACAGCACTGGACACAGTCCACCTGTTGTGCCTTTTGGATCTACATGCTCCTTATAATCAGCGCACAACATCTTGGATTCTGGTTGCCATCTTTCCCTGGGGATCCACATACTCCCTATAATCAGTTGATACCTCCTCCAGGATTTGGGTTGCCATCTTTCCCTGGGGAAAGGTTATAAGAGAAAGGATAGTCAAATGAACTATAGTCTCCTCTGCTCATAGTTTTAGAGCCAAACTGACACTCATCACCTGTCTTCTCTCGCTCTTTTCTCTACTATCCATTATAGATTTCCCTCACTCTCTGCTGGTCTAGTCTTCAGCTAAGCTATCTCATCTGCTGGGTTGTTTAGTGCTCTGTTACAATAAATGTTCTCTGTTTGGCAGTGCCCACTGACCTCTATTATTTCAGGATTTTATCATCTCAATTGCCAGGGAGTTCAGGTCTGTAGTACCATGTCCTTCAACAGCCTTGGCCACAACGATATGGAAAAATGCTCAACATCACAGATTATTAGAGAAATGCAAATCAAAACCACAATGAGATACCATCTCATACCAGTGAGAATGGCTATTATTTAAAAGTAAAAAGATAGCAGATGCTGGCGAGCTTGTGGAGAAAAAGGAACACTTATACACTATTGGTGGGAGTGTATAAGATGGAAATATCCTTCAACCCAGAAATCCAATTACTGTGTATATACCCCCCAAAATATAAGTCATTCTTTTATAAAGACAAGATGCACATATATGTTCACTGCAACACTCTTCACAATAGCAAAGACATGGAATCAACCTAAATGACTATCAATGTTTGACTGGATAAAGAAAATGTGGTACGTATACATTAGGAAATATTATGCAGACATAAAAAAGAATGTTTGCTTTAAGTGAGATAAAGGCAGGCAGATCTTCAATGTCAGCAAGGGAAATTAGTTTCCAGGATTTTGTTTGTTAGGTAGCCTCATTACCCATACCTCTAATGGCATGGTTTTAAGACTGCTGCCATGTACTTTGTTGTTGCTGTCTGACTCTACTCAGATCTTGTCAATGGAAGGCCTAGCCTATACAAACTAGATAATGATAATTTAAGCTTTTTCTGATGAATATTATCTGAAATCTCCAAATAACTTTTGGCTTATTCATTCAGTCTGAACTACATAAACCATACTCAGATTTAAAAAACAATATCAAATTTTATATGCCCCTAAGACTGGAAATATTGCATGTATAAGAAGAATAAGGACAAAACGAGTTGAATTTTTAAAGAAAATCAGTTGACTTGGAAAATGTAACCTCTCTTTAAGCTAAACACTTGCATTCAAGGTCTCCTTAGGAAAAAGAGCAACTTTCGGTACCTTTATTTGGTCAATTAATTTGAGGAATACTTTCTTATCTAATTAATCTGTTACTAACATCATCAGTATTTTCTATATTTACATTTTACTCTTTAAAGACATCTAAATTATATTATGTATAAGTAGTGACATTAAAAACAACCTAGTATTTTAATGTTTGAATTCTAAAGCATGAAATTGAATTATCTGGCAGATTTAATATGTGACTTCACTTGGAATGTCATTCAACAGGATTGGCTAAAGGATGTGTGTGAAAAGAATAAGTGGAGTCACAAGAATTCCCCCATCATCTGGAGAGAGCTGTTGGATCGTGGAGGAAAGGGTTTGCTTTTGGGAGGATATAATGAGTTCCTGGAGCATGCCCAGGTATATAAGTTAACTTGACTTATCTGTTCTAACAATGATAATTCACTTACATTATTTTATTTTTCAGGTATCTTGCTTTCTGAGTCATTATCTCATGTCTCTTTTTATTGTATTTTGACTTTAAACAAAAAGTTTCCATTATAGTCAATTTCTAGTTATCTATTCTCTGATACCGACTTTCTCTTTCCCAATATTTAGCTTTACTATGATGTCACCTCTAGCATGACGACTGAGCTGATGAAGGTAATTGCTCAAGAGAACCTGAGGACACACATAGAAAAAGAGCAGGAGGAGGAAGCCCTGAAAACTTACGTCAACCCCTTGCAGGTCTGGATCACCAGGTGGGACAGTCAAATCCCAGGATTCATGAGATTGATGTTTAATAATTAGAAAGGACAATGAGATGGGATTAATTTCATGATGGAAGACTACTTGAGTGTCAGGTTTGAGATTTGTGTGTATGTATACTTACATGCATATATATACACACACACACACACGTATATATACACATATGCCTCTGTGTGTGTGTGCGTGTGTCCTCCATATAACTCATAAATGAGTTTTAGGTTTTACGCGCGCGCACACACACACACACACACACACACATACACACGGTCTAAAAACGACTCTATAGCTTGGCTGCTTTGCAGAAGCTCGCCCTCTCTGACTGTTGCTCCCTCCCTCTTTCTTACTTGCTAGAGCTTTCTTTGGCTTTTCTTTCTGCACCCACTCCCTCTCTATGACCCACCTCCCCACACTTTGCTCCCCTTTGCTTTTCTTCACCTGTGTGCTCCTCTTTGCTCCCAGTCTGGGCACATGCCGTCTTTGCTGTCACGCCCTCTCTCTTTCTTTCTTTACACTGTCTTTCTGTTTCTTTTGCTCTCTCTCCCCCTCTCCCTGTCCTTCCCTTCATACCTCAGTTTGTCTTTTGCACTTTCCTGCCCATATGCACGTGTGTATCCTAATATATACACTCATTTTAAAAACTGTTATTATGAAATATTTGAAATACAGAAAGGAATTGAGAATGATGTAATAAACATACATGATCCATCTTATTGCCCAGATTTAACAACTATCACATCTTCTTTACCTATGTTTCAAAGGATTAAATTGGTACAGATACTGTTGAAACCCCCATTGCACACCTTGCCACACCCACTGTGATTGCCAGAAATGCCCAGATGCGTTTCTGAACTTCCCATGGTGGGCATTACAGTTCACAGTTGATAGTCACAGCTGTAAACACCTGCTGAATTGTGGTTACAGATATACCATAAATAGCCTATGTTGATCTGAGCCATCTTTGTAAGGATTTTTCTGTGTAAGAATTGGAAAAGGCAGTCCTTCCTAAAAAAAAAAAAGTCATTACTGTGTAGATGAGGTTATATTTTTTTAAAAAAGAGCTATAGCTAACTGAAACTTATATCTTTATCTTTTTAGGGGGAAATATAAACATGTAATTACAGTAATATAATACAGTTTTTAAAAAATTTTTATTTCTGCATAGGGGGAATTCTGTTTTCTTCGAAAAATCTAATAAACAGGTATATTTTTTATTTGGGGACTGATTTCAGGTGGCCAGAGCAACGGACTGATTGGTAGTGAGAAGTTTCTGTTCTACTTTTGACTTCTGGCCTTAAAATGTCAATGCAGCTGTGTGTGTGTGCTTATTTAAATATGAAACCACCCTGTTGATGTACATGCAAAAATATCTATTAAGAATAAAGGCTTACAAGGGACAAAGGATGTAACTATTCACAATCCAGCTATGCATTTTTAACAGTGCTTCTACTCCTGCCTGCTACAACCTAATTCCCATATTAACGAGCGGTGAAGTGTTTGGGATGCAGACGGAAATCAGCATAACTCTATTTGACAACAAGCAGGCTGAAGAACATCTCAAAAGCCTAGTGATGGAGACCCAGGACCTGGTGTCTCCGGTCCTGCGCAGCATCTCCATCTGTACGACGGTAGAAGAGGCCTTCCGCCAGGCCCAGGTCATTGTGGTGCTGGACGACACCACCGACAAGGAGGTGTTCTCTCTGGAGGACTGCCTCCGAAGCAGGGTGCCTCTGTGCAGGCTCTACGGGTGCCTGATAGAGAAAAATGCTGATGAGTCCGTCAGAGTCATCGTGGGAGGGAAAACCTTCGTGAACCTGAAGACGGCTTTACTTATGACATATGCCCCACGCGTCGCACGCAGCATTATCGCGGTGGCACTGGGGGTGGAAGGTGAAGCGAAAGCCACACTGGCCAGAAAACTGAAGACAACTCCCTCATGTGAGTGAATGACTCTTTATGCTTTTGGTTTTGTTTTGAAACAACATAATTTCAAAGCAGCCAGGAAGAACACTGTCCCCTCTGGGAACATTCTGAGTATCTGGGATAGAAAGTGTAAAACAGACATAAAGAACTTGTGTGATTTGACTACTGTGCAAACTTTTTTTTTTTTTTTAACTGGCTGCTGACTTTTGTGTCTGACTTTTTCCATCATTACAAAAATCAACAAATATTTAGTAAGATATAATTTATATTATTCAGGTGATAATTTGATACTTGATATTCCATTTTCCCATTATAGTCGATTAAGGTAACCAGTGTTTAAAAAAATCCAAGCTATGTGCAAGTGGCTCTGCCCCATCTCTCACACATAAAACCTTGAGCAGTTTCCTCATCTGTAAAATGAGGATGTTAACAGCACCTATCTCCTAGAATGGATGTGAGGATTCAGTGAGATGTATTTCTAAAGTGCTTAGAAGAGTGTCTGGCACATGAAAAACATTTCCAAGCATGTGAAGCTTATCAATAGGATTATGATATCTGATCAGTTTCTACTCCTATTAATATTTGAACTGGTAAATATCTGAATCATCGAAGGTGAGACTAGATCAGAAAATGGATTGTTGTATTTGAAAAGGGAGATAATATTGGACGTATTTTAACTAATTTTGCCTTTACGTGGTGCAGGTGGCAACTGTATCCATTGAGAAGGGAAGGAGATGCCAGGCATTCTCTCAAGCAAAATTGGAAAGACAATGAAATGTGAGCCTAGAATGTTCCCAGTTAGAATAAAAAAGGCTTCAGTGAACCCCTAACATTATAGCCAGAGCTGTATTATCTTTTTTGTTACAATGAAACTCTGGAAATCATAACTTCAGGTATTGCTGCATCCATATATTTAGTATTTTATCCCCAACATCACTACAACACTTAACCAAATTGATGCTAAAGTTATTCAATAGGAAACGAAAACGTTTTTCTAATATTTTATCTCTGTCATCAACCTTCTATATGTAGACATAGACTTATCATTGAAGGTGTGTGATACACTACTGAAAAGTATCAAGAAGAATCTAAAACAAGGTGTATGTGTGGGTGGGGTGGGGGGGGTGTTGATGAGGGTTGGGGGCTTTCAACCAGAAAGCTTCTCTCTTGTGGGTCTGCTGGTGCTGTGACTCTAAGCTCCACTCTACTCAAATCCAATAAGCATGTGAGAAGCAGAAAAACGAAAAATGGAGAAAAGTTGGTAAAAGGAAAAAGGCATTAGAGGGACAGTAGTTTAAGTAGAATTGTCAGTGAAGCAGCAAGGAGACACCCAGCAATGACAAAAGTTGAGCAAAACATCATGAAAGAGAAAAACCACCAAGGAAATTATTCAGGGATTATTCTAGATGCCAAGAGGGTGGCAAACCTTTTCAGAAAAGCACGATCCATGATAACCCCTAAGTTAAGTTCATAAATAACCCTATTTATTGGACCATGTGTATTGGCTCATCAGGACTCCTTCTGTTGCAAGAAAGTCAACTCAGAGTGACTGAAGTCACCAAGTACCATGGCTCACACCTGCAATTCCAGCTACTTGGGAGATTGAGGCAGGAGGATCCCTTGAGCCCAGGAGTTTGAGGCTGCAAGTGAGCCATGAGGCTGCAGTGAGCCTGGGCAACAGAGCAAGACCTCGACTCAAAACAAACAAACAAACAAACAAACAAAACAGAAAGCAAAAAGTGATTGAAATCAAATAAAGAATATTTTCCCTGCATAACTGAAAAGCACAAAAGGTAGTTCTTATTTCAGAAATAGCTGGATGCTGGGGCTCAAACCGTGGCACCAGGACATGCCTGTGTTCTCTCTGCTGGCCTGTCCCTCTGCTCTGCTCTCTGTGTTGGTCTCCTTCTCAGTTGAGCCCTAAAAAGTGGCATCCCAGACTTTCATGCTTATAGTTAACCTACAGCAGGAAAATTAGGGCTTTCTTTCCCAATTGGTTGTTCAAAAGAAGTACAAACTCATCGTCCAGGCTGGGACTGCATGCCTGTCTCCAAATCAATCATCATGGCCAGGAGGGTGGAATCTGCATCTAATGCCTATAGGTGGACCTAAGGCAGGACAGTCCCACCTGACACATAGGGACTGACATTGGAGAAGGAACAGTTATGTAAAGAAAAACCAGGATGCTCTTAATGGATGGAGGGGAGCGGGGGTGGGGGTGGCGGGAGGAAGGAAGAGAAATTCATACCAAGTTTTCGGAAAAAGGCAGATGTCCACTATCATTTTCTGTAGCATAATTTAGGGTGTTTAGAGCTATCAAGGGCCTCAAAGCTAATAAGAAAAATGAAACCCAGCAAGATTAAAAGGCTTCTTTAGGCTGTAGGAAGGATGCCTACCATATGCTTACCTGGTTGAAAAATTATTTTCCCCATATGGGATCCCACGAGCTCCAAACCCTGACTCCCACCCTCCCCTCCCTCCTACAACATGCAGCTCAGGGACCCGGGAGCACATCGCTACTCCCCTGAGAGTTGGGTGGTGGAAGGAGAACTAGCTATTCCTACTGCATGAGTCATTCTGATGAGGGCGGGAATCTCACAGGACGAAGGCAGGCAGTGATGGTGGGCTACACAAAATCTATTTCCCAGCCTCTTCTCCCCTAGCCTCTCTCTACTATAGAGGCTCAAACAATCACCCCTTTTCTTAGTTTCTTTGCAGCTAGGAGTGGTTGAGTGACCTAGTCTCTTTGGGGTCCCCTGGGAAGAATATTTCACTTTCTGAAAAGAGAAAAGGCAAAAGAGGAAGCTTCCACCCCATTCTTTTCCCTGTTGTCAGCTGCCCTTAAACGCAACTGTGTGTGAGAGAGTGATACTTGGAGCTGCTGCAGCCATCTTATGACCATGAGGGGAAGGCCAAGAGAATCACATCTCTGAGCTGTTAAACCAGCACATGTCACTGCCTACCATGACTTACCTGAGAAAAGTAATCCTTCTAGTTAGGACAAGTCAGTAGGATGTTCTGTGAGGTGAAGTCAAAAGCAATCTTATACAGGACAACAGGGAAGAAGTTACTCTCCACAGTAGAAAGCGGTGTGTACTTATAAGTGAATAAGTTTTTAGGCAAATAAATAAGTTAAATAAGTAAATAAAATTATTTATTTGCAGTTTTCATGCAACATTCCTAGACAGTTCACAATTATAAAATCGTATTGAATGCCAGTGCCTATTTCTCTCTAACCCCTATGGTCTTACTTCACTTTTCAGCATGTATCACTTTGTATAATACCTCATCCACTACCCACCATCCCTAGAATGTTGTAAGGATTTGAGCTGATTTGTTTTCTTCTAAACCTAGTACCATTTCATAACTATTTGTTGACTAAGATGTGCCCAGGGTTCTCATTTTGCCAGAGCTGAAACCCGTCAGAGAGTTAAGTGATTTGCCCTAATTTCTATTCTAGTCTAGAATCAAGAACTCCTTGTCAAAATCAAAGCATATTAAAAAGTCCTTTCTCTCTCAACCTCTCTTGACTTCTCACTCACTCTGTCTCTACCTTTTGTCTCTTAATGGCAAGCGAAGTCAGCACAAACACCAGTAATATACTTTTCAGTAGCAGTTTCTTTCAGGGAACATTTCTTTATTTCTGTAATTTAATTATATACCATACCATTCATAGAACATTATTAGGGACTGCCAAACTATGATAATTAGGGAGGTGATCCACGCATTTTGCACAATTTTAGGAATTATAAACTTAGATTCATTTTATAGAAAAAGGACCAATCCTAAAACAAACATACATACAAACAAAGAGTAGGCTTTAGGTATTTTTTATATGAATATACATTACTGTGATTTTTTAAAAAACTTTCTATTCTTCACAGACATTAAAGATGTGATAATTTGGGGTAATATCAGTGGAAATAATTACGTTGATCTGAGAAAAACAAAGGTATACAGATATGAGAGTGCCATTTGGGGACCTCTTCATTATTCACGCCCTCTTTTAAACTTGATTTTTGACAGGTATGGTATATTTTTAAGTGAAGTATGCTGACAGTGTTAAATGTATAATGCTTGTAAATTTTTAAATCATTTTATATATCTTTGCATAAAAGTAACTTGCGTTGCTCACACTCATATTTGTTCATGCTGTCTACTGAAGAAACAGAAAACTCCACAGAATATCAACTAGGTAATTGATTTTGAAATTACAAATTTTTATATTTCAGATTGTCCAGCAGCTCATATATTCAAGTAAGGTTATCTCTAAAGCAAGCATATGTAAGGGAATCTTACTTTGTGTAAAGACCGAGCTGTCTATCCAGGTTGAAGTTAGTTGAAATATTTTCAAGAAAAGAATTAAGATGATGAGCAGGCACAGGCCAGGCTGGGCGTTCTGTGGCAGGAGGCAGAAGCAAGAGGTGGTGAGGAACACAGTCTTAGAACCAAGCCTCCCAGGCTGGGATCCTCACTTAGCCAGTTATTAGCTGTGTGACTTTAGAGAAGTTGCTTAGCCTCTCTATGACTCAGTTTTTCATCGGCAAAGTGGAGATGGTAACATAATAAGGACCCTATAGGGTCTTGTGGAAGATGAAATGGATTACTCCAGATAAAGGACTTAGAGGTGTGTCTGGTGTCTGCACAGTAAACACTAGCAACTATGATGAGGCAGAGGAGAAGCGGGAAGGAGCACCTCTGAAGCATTTTTCTAAACTTTGCAGCATGTTCCCAGTTGTAGCATTTTCTTTCCATTGCCTCTTGCCTTCCTTTTCTTCCTCAGACTGTGGAACTTCACCCCTGCCTAGGGACGATGTGTCCTGAGTTCGCTATTTCAAAGCATGATTCCTCTGCATTTGCTGCCCGGGCAAGACCAGTGTTGCACAGAGCTGTGTCATGCTGAGTTAGCAGAGGCTAACTGGCTGGACTATTCTCTGAGTTTAGGCTTTAGATCATAAAAACTTAATTACTTTCCTATTTCTCAACATGAATGCAGCTTGAGCACCCCAATCCAAAAATGAGAAATCTGAAATGCATCAAAATCTGAAACTTTTTGAGCACCAACATGATGCCACCAGAGGAAAATTCTACGCTTTGCTTTCTGATGGTTTAATTTACACAATATTTGTTTCATGCACAAAATTATTAAATATGTTATATAAAATTACTTTCAGGCTATGTGCATAAGGTGTATGTGAAACATAAACTTTGTGTTTAGACCTGAGTTCCATCCCCATGATATTTCATTGTGTATATGCAAATATTCCAAAATCTGAAACACTTCTGGTCCTAAGCATTTAGGATAAGGAATACTCAACTGTAATTCAGTGTTTTATGAAATTATTTTGTTTAAAGTGAAGGGTACTACTGGTCGCAAGATAATGTCTACACAGGATAAATTCTTTGTAATAAAAGTAATGGTTCTTGTCATTTTTAGCCACTTTTCTATGTTCCATATTTATATTATCATATTTTCAGTTTGACATTTTGGGACTCCTTTCTGCTACATTTCATTGTTTTTCAGTTGACTTTTTATGGGGATTGAAGACACTTGAGGAAAGACACTAGGAATAGTCATATTTCTATTTTTGACTGTGGATAAGGTTTCTGAAACTTAGTTCCACTGACCAGAGAACATCTTTTTTCACTCTCATTCCTCTCTCCATTGTAAAATTGTTTCTCTCCTTACAGTGAGTGGGTAAAAAGAGAATTTGTGGCAACTCTCAAAAACTTAACTGCCACAGGAAGACAATTTGGAGGCATTTTGGCTGCACACAGTATAGCCACTACATTGAAATACTGGTACCATGGCTCACCGCCTGGGGAGATTGTATCTTTAGGAATATTGAGTGAAGGTAAATCTGGGTTTTTCATATCTTGTAAAATCTTAATGCCTCTATCTATGCCTTGTGCTCCTAATTCTGTGTCCCCACCTGTCTAGTTCTTCACATGGTCTATAAACTGTATGGACTTTTACAATTTCATAATCATTCATTCATTCAATTATTCATTCAGAAAGTCAACAATATTTTGTATGAATGCATTGGAAATACACATAGGAGTTAAGACCTGGCCTCTGCCTTCAGGAAACCTACAGTGGAATAAACAAGAGCCAGATACATAAATGAAATCGTCTTGTTAGGTTTTCCTAGCAAGAGATAAAGGGAAAGCAAGGTCAATTCCAGGGAGGAAGCAGGTGGAACCAGGACAGGCTTCATAAAGAAGGTGACATTCCAGTAAGACTAAAGTATGAGGAATGTTGACCTAGAAGACAAGTGTGGAAAGGACACTAGGCCCAGGGAGCCACAGGAAGACAGATATAAAGGAAGGATAGAGAGGGGCACTACGGGACCTAGACCTTAGGGTACCAGGCAGCACTGGGTATGTGGAAAGATTGCTCTCCATCCACAAATACTGCATATAAACTTTTACAGCCCTAATGTTTTAATCAACTAAAAACTATTTGAAATACTTCTGCCATTTTTACAAAACAGGAAAGAGAATAGCTGATGTTCTGTCATCTGTAAGGTCTATCTGAAGCATCTTTTCCCTTTGTGTTCTACTTTCTCCCTCAGAAGCTAATTCACTCCCAGAGCTGCAGACCTCCGCCTCTCTGCTGAGCTTTGGCTTGTGAAACATTGTCACCTGGATGTCATGTTGTCACTTCCATCCAACATATACCAAACTGAATCTACTACATTTCTTCCCAATCTGTTCCATCTCTTGTATTCTTTATAAGTAGAACCACCATATTCCCTATTGTTTCAGTGACTAGTGCAGGTTAAGAAATTTGAAATCCCTCATGTCAGAATTAATCTATTTCTCTCCTCTATATCCCCACATAGCATTTTGCTCCCCTATCACAGAGAATACTATAGTCTGCCTGCTTTTGATAGTGTGATTAGTTGCATATGTCCCCTTCGTTGTGGCACCCTGGGAGCAAAGGCTTTTTCTGGGCCACCTGTCTGCATCTTCACAGGAGCAGCATTTTATATGGTAGACACTCAATGAGTCTTGTTCAATTGAAGTTAAGGTGCAGGAACATTGCCATGGTGTGAATTCAAATCAGCAAGTTATCTTCTTAGGGAAATAGGCATTTAAAACCTTACCTTTATTTGTAGAAAGAAAGTTTAATTAATCTCTGTAGGAATTGTATTCAAAAATTAATAACAGAATACTTGGGGGAGAGGGGTAAATGATCATTCTCTCTCTCTCTGAAACCATACTGAATAGGTAAACCCTCATATCTCATCTGTCCATAAGGCTAGCTCTTCACAGATTAAACAAAATATAGCATAACTTGAGGATCTGTTTATCCCTCTAAGGAAAAGTCTTTTAGATCTTGGTTTCTTAAATGTCCTCAATTTTTTTTTCCTAGTGACATTTTTGTTGTACAGAAGGGCAGGAATAATTTCCTTATGTGATTGAGGTACCAGAAATGGGGACAATTTTGTCTGAATGGTGCTCAGTTAATAATAAATATTGTCAATCTTTTTACTTAGAGCACATCCAAATATAAGTGTTTCTGTATATCTTAAAGAAATTAAATGTTTTATTAAGCGAAGGATGACTTCTGCCTAAGATGTAGAAATATGTAAAGAAAATCATCCCACATGAAACAAACACATGACAAAATAACCAAATTTCCTGCTTCCCCTCCTTTCCCTTCCCAGTTCTTTATACTCAGGCTATATGACTGCCATAGCAGGCGAGAAGACTAGAAAGCCAGATGGACAAACGACTTAGGCTCATGGGCTACATAGGGGGTCAGGGATAAAGCTATGCAGACAGACAAAAAGAATGTAGACAAGATTCAAAAGAGAAAGACTGCGTTCTTTTGTTCTATGGCTCCCACATTAGTGTTGAATTTGGAAAGCTCTTTAATAAATTTATATGATTATTAAAAAAAAAAAGAAAGACTACATTAGCCTCTGGATGTGAGAGAAATACAAATAGCAGAATTATTAGAACTTGGATAGTTGCTCAGTCAGTTCTTCTAGAGTGAGTGTTTCAGTCTTCCTTGGAGAAGAATTCCCAGAAACTTAATTCTATCTTTATCATTAAAAATCTTGTATTATGTCTGTTTTTTTCTACAGTGCTTAAAAGAAAAGGCGTATGTTTCTAAGTTCTGCTGTGTTACTTTGCTTTGTGTTTGCTCACTGTAGGCCAGTTTGGTATTCCTGAAGGAATCGTCTTTTCTATGCCTGTGAAATTTGAGAATGGAACTTGGGTGGTTCTTACAGATCTCAAAGATATCGAAATAAGTGAACAAATAATGACCAGAATGACAAGTGATCTAATTCAGGTAATGTCAGAATAGATGCAAGGGGACTGACTTTGATAATGACCTTAAACTGATTCCTCTAGGCCAAGGCATACATTGGTTTTTCTATGGATTCTATTTTTTTTTAATTCCTAAAAATAATGGGATTATAAATGTTTGAAAAAAATCAGTGAAAGAACACTACTCATTTGGTTATACAATTTCCGGTATGTTAAAAACATTTATTTGTTATTTCAAGAATCAAAGTGTGTTTCTGTTAAAGAATAATCAAGTTAGGAATGTGGTCATTTAATTCTGTGATTATAAAATTTTTCAACAGGAGAAACTTGTTGCACTTGGAGACAAGATACATTTTCAGCCATACCAATCAGGTAACCTCTTAGATGTGATGTTTTATTGGACTGCTATTAAAAGAGTATTAAATATGTTATAACTGAATCACTGTTAATATGAATAACTCCCATTTATATTTTATCATTTCTAAACTAAATTAATGACAAACTGCTAAGTTCCATGTGTTCTTTGACATAAAACATCTCATGAGAATGTTAAAGAAAACACAACTTAAGAACACTATGATCTAATAAGTGTTGCAGGTATCATATTAATTTCCTGGGACTACCATAGCAAATTACCACAAACTGGATGGCTTAAAAACAACAGAAATTTATTTGTTCACAGCTCAGGAGACTAGAGTACCTGATGTGAGGTGTCAGCGGGGCCACACTTTCTCTGAAGGCTCTAGAGAAGAATTCTTTCTTGCTTTTTCTAGCTTTGGGTTGCAGTGCTTGCATTCTTGGCTTGTTGCTGTATCACTCCAATTTCTGCTTCCCTCTTCACGTCTGTCTTTCCTGTGTGTGTTTCTGTGTTTCCAAATCAATCTCTCTCTCTCTCTCTCTCTCTCTCTCTCTCTCTCTCTCTCACTGTCTCTCAGGATACCAGTCATTGCATTCAGGACCTGCCCTAAACCAGTATAACCCCATTTTAAATTGAGTATATCTGCTAAGACTCTATTTCCTATAAGATCACATTTATAGATACCAGGTATTAAGACTCCAACATATCTTTTTGGAAACACAATTTTTTTTTTTTTTTTTGAGATGGAGATTCGCTTTTGTTACCCAGGCTGGAGTGCAATGGCACGATCTCGGCTCACCACAACCTCCACCTCCTGGGTCCAAGCAATTTTCCTGCTTCAGCCTCCCGAGTAGCTGGAACTACAGGTGCGCACCACCACGCTCGGCTAATTTTTTGTATGTTTAGTAGAGACGGGGTTTCACCATGTTGACCAGGATGGTCTCGATCTCTTGACCTTGTGATCCACCTGCCTCAGCCTCCCAAAGTGCTGGGATTATAGGCATGAGCCACTACGCCTGGCCTGGAAATACAATTTAACCCACAGCACCAGATTTATTTTAGATAACTTTATTAAAAGCCAATAAATTTCAATAAGCTTATTTTTCTTATTGGTATTTTCTCCAATCATAAAGAAATAAGGAAGGGCTGACATCTTTTCTTTGCCTTAAAGATGATCTCAAGTATGGATATATACATGTAGAAATAAATCGATTTATTTATGCAAAGGGCTTTAGCCAAGTGTCTTTTGGAGCCCAGTATTTCTTTCTCTGCTAATGTTTATGCAGTACCAACTATAAGCCAGTAGCAGGAGCTGGAAATACAGAGGTGAATTAGATAGACCTGATCTTGCCCTCTTGGAACCTGCAGTCCATCAAGGAGCTGGCCACACATTACGTAGATGACTGCAATTGTGGCATGTCAGAGGAGTAACTACTGGCTGCTGTGCTGTCAGAGCTCATGCCTGGGGATAGAAGGGAAGAACCTGAAGCAGGAAAGTACATATTAACTTGTTTGGAAAAACTGTGGAAAAAGTGTGTGTGGCTGAAGCCAGAAGAGATGGAGCTGAGAGATACAGCCATGAGGAGTAGATGTGAGAGCTACAGGTTTCCAGATGGAGAGAACCTGGTCAGGTGTGGGATTAGTTTGCAAAATATCCTGGAATAAGGCAAGACTGTTTGCAGAAAGACTGGTATTGGGGGATAGTTCAGTGACACAAGGAAGAGATGGTTACAACCAAGACCAAAGGCAGTAGAAATTTGAGAGATGTTTAGGAGGTAGAGTTATCAAGACTTGCTGATGTATTGGCTCTGGTGAATCCCAAAGTTCTTCTAGCTGATCAACTGGGCAGATTTACTACTGATAATGGGAAAATGGTAAAAGAATGAGAGAGAATATGAGAATGTGGGAAGTCTGTGTATGTGTGTGATGTGTGTGTGTGGTGTGCATGCACTTCTGCATGCACATGTATGGATGGAAGAAGGAGAAGCATGGTGCCAGAGTATAAAAAGCATGAGTGTCATTTCTTACATTTTGATTCTGAAATACCTGTGTGAGATCTAAAATGGAAATGTCACATGGAGAACTGCACACTTCCTGGAGCTCAGAAAGATCTGGACTACAGTTGCCAAAGGAGGAGGTGTTACCTCATAAATAGAAATGGAGCTATCTGTATGATGGAGATTGTCCAGAGAGAAGGTGAGAGGGGAAAACTTGGAGGAACTTAGCCCGACCTGGTTAAGTGGAACAGGAGCAACTGACAGATGACCATGATGGGCGGTCAGAGAGACAGGATAAGCCCCTGCAATTTGATGATGTAAAAGACCTGAGGACAGAGGGTGTTTGAAAAACAAGGGCTGGTCTACAGTGTCAGATGCTATTGGTGTATCAGATAAAATGAGACCTGAAAAATACCCAGTGGATGTAGGACAAAAGTCATTCGTGACTTTGATGACACCAATTTTGTGGAATGGAGAGGGCAGAAATGAGACCAAAGTAGAAAGGAAGGTCCCTAGCTTTAGAGGCCAGAGTGTCACTTTGGAGCTGGTGTGCTTAGTGCTATAGGCCCAAGGAATGTACCATATACCATGACAGCAGTGGGAAGGGCACCATCAGGACTCTGACATGATGGGAGGACTTTCTGGAGGAGGTGACATCAAAACTGAGTTATGAGAGGAAGGAAGGCCAACAATCAGAGGCATGACAGGAGTAAATGGGAGAATTCAATTCAGAGAAAGGAATGTATTCAAAGCTAAAGAGAAAAGAAAGAACTTTCGAAGAACTGCCAATTTGCTTTATCTGGAAAATAGTGTTTGAGGAATGTCAGGAGGCCAGAAGGTAAATAGGGGCCTTGCTAAAACCAATGAAAGATTTTAGGCAGAATAGGGACAGGAGCAGCTTCTAATTTAAAATGATCACTGTCTGCAATGGGAAGAATGAATTGGAGGGGGAGAGAGGAAGCAAGAAGACCAGCTTTGTTGCAGGCAAAGAAATGATGAGGACCTTAAGCAAACAGTGGCTGTGGGGATGTAGAGAAAGAGTTAGATTTGCAAGAGATACAGTGGAAAAAACTTGACCAATCTGAGATTGAGGATAACAGAGCACTCCAGAGAGTCAAGAATGCCCCTGATGTTTTCAACACCTCCACACATGGTCATGGTGTTATGTGAGGCAGAACTTCCCAAACAGTGGGCCACAAATGAATCGAGTATGTGGAGCTCTTGATATCCTCAGTTCTAGGGGCAGAATCTGGGGCAGCTGGAGTCCTCGAGCTGGTTGCCTCTCTTGTCCTTGTCTCTTACTATGTGTACTGAGTCATGAAAATGATTGGGAAGGTGGAATTAATGTAAGGAATAAAGGAGAAGGAGCAGATTTTCAAGAGGCATCTAAGTGAAAGTGTCTGGTAGGTTACAGACACATGTCTCTGGAGTCCAGGAGAGAGCTCTGGGCTGGACATGAGGACGCAGAGTTGTCAGCAAGTGGTAGTAATAAGAATAAACTGATAACCATAGTGACCTCCTGGAGGAGGACCTGAGTGGCAGGGGAGGGAAGACTTCTGCAGTTTAGGGTTTCTGGTGCCTCTTGGATTTTGTTCCATGTGCATGATACATGTATCCAAAAATGCGAGGAGGCGGATCGGTATCTGGATGGTTGGATGTTAAAGTCTAACTACTATTAGAGAGGAGAGGGTGAAGATAGAGGGGAGTGAGCAGAAGGGTTCTCTGCTTGAGTAGAACTCAAGTGCCAGAGCACAGGGTCACCTCCAAACCGAAAGTGTCTCTGCTGCTGAGGCTGGAGGGAACGGGAGAGGTGATGGATGCAGATGGAAGTAAGTGTACAGGATGGAGGAGTGAGGAACAAAACAGGCAGTGGGACCAGGTCCAGAGGGCCAAAGACTCAGAGAAAGCCTGGGCTTGTGAGGAAGGACACGAAGGTTTGAAATACAGGCATGTGTGCATGTATTTGGTCAATGGCAGATGGTGTAATACCACAGTGGTTCCTTAACATAATGGGGTTAAGCAATTCCTTCCACCTTGTGACGTTCTGATGATCCTGATCCTATGTAGGCCTAGGCTAATAATGTATGTGTTTGTGTCTTCATTTTTAACAACAACAACAAAAAATTACAAAGAAAAAAGTAATTTTTAGGCTGGGTGTGGTGGCTCATGCCTGTAATCCCAGAACTTTGGGAGGCTGAGGCGGGCAGATTACGAGGTAAGGAGTTCGAGACCATCCTGGCCAACATGGCGAAACCCTGTCTCTACTTAAAATACAAAAAATTAGCTGCGTGTGGTGGTGGACGCCTAGAACATTACTGTATACTACTGTAGACTGATAAACACCATGCACTTAGGCTACACTGAATTGATTTAATTTTTTTTTCTTTCTTCAATAACAAATTAACCTTAGCTCACTGTATTTTTTTTTCCTTTATAAGTTTTGGGTTTTTAAAAACCCTTTTCTTTTAGCACTTAGCTTAAAACACAAACATCTTGTACAGCTATACAAAAATGTTTTTTTCTTTATATCCTTTTTCTTTATATCATTTATGCCCTTTTATAAGCTTTTTTCTATTTTTAAAAATTACTTTGTTTTTTTTGAGATGGAGTCTCACTCTATCGCCCAGGCTGGAGTGCAGTGACACAATCTTGGCTCACTGCAACCTCTATCTCCCAGGTTCAAGCAGTTCTCCTGCCTCAGCCTCCCGAGTAGCTAGATTTTATTTCTGTTTATTACTTCCTTTTTTATCCAATCTAGACTCTCATAGCTAAGGTGACTTTGGTATTCCACATTGAGCATAACAGTGGAAAATGAGTCCAGTTCACTTAGCATTTGGGAAGGAAGAAGATGAGGCAAAGAAATTGAAGGTCATTGCAAGAAAGCAGATGAAGTAATAGACTTTGGGGGTCTAGGTTGGTTAAGGAAGTAAGTAATAAATAGAAATAAAATAAAATAAATTAGCTGGGCATGGTGGCACGTGCCTGTAGTTTCAGCTACTTGGGAGGCTAAGGCAGGAGAATCACCTGAACCAGGGAGGCAGAGGTTGCAGTGAGCCAAGATTGCACCACTGCACTTCAGCCTGGGTGACAGAGTGAGACTCTGTCTAAAAAAATAAAATAAAAGAGTTCAAACAAGGGGGATATTGAAACTAACAACCAGGATGGGTACAGATCCCAACCAATTAAAACAGTTGCTGCCTTTCAGAATGGACTAACTGATCAAAATAAACAGAGAGGTCCATTGGTCCAAACCAGAGAGGGTTGAGTGAAGTCAAAGTAGGGGAAGTGAGGGAGGAAGTGTGGGGTTTGGGAGTTCAGAGGAGGTTCTGTCTGACAGCCAAGTTACCAGGAGTGGGCCAGACCAAAGCCCAGGGGATGCATGAAGTGAAGGTGCAGGCACAGAGGGATATATAGTGCACATTTGGTTTACCTCAAATTCTTTTATTCTTTTATTCTCAGAATTCAGAGGCCCTCTGTGTGCTTCCTGCACTAGGCAGAATATAGCTTCAAATTCCTTTCACGGGAGTGGGCTACAAAGCAGTCATTCCAAAACTGACTCCATTGACTTGCAGATAGTCCTAGCTGTCCCAAATATACTTGTATTATAAACAGTTTTGTGAGGAAAAAAAAAAAAAGACTTGATTTTATGCCGTGTATTAACAAATAACAAAGGACAAGGGGTGTGTGTGTGTGTGTGTGTGTGTGTGTGTGTGTGTTCATGTGTGTATTTGATTGATCTTAACTTTGTCATCTTTGGCTCTTGCTCTCCTAAGGAAACACTCTTCCAGGTATTCCAAAATCAGAGAATTGAAAATAATCGGAGGTTCCCACCCTCTCACAGTGTGGAGATCTCTGCTTACTAATATATCAATGAGATTATTCTTGTGTGAGGTTTGTTTAATCTCTTCAATTAATGCAATTCTGACTTTCCTGATTTTAGAAACTGAACTACATACAAAAGATAGAAGGATCTCCTCACTCATCACAGATGACAGCCAGGAAGGACAGGTCTCAGATGGTAGGTATACTTACACTCAATGTTTTCAAATGCCCTTTTTATTCAAGAGTTAACACTACATTTCAAAGAAAGTTTGATCACCCACCAACTATAAAGTGGGAGTCAAGTCATCCTATATTTAAAAATAGGATTATATTTAAAATCTGTTTAAATCTTTGGAGAAAAATACCAGATATTCCCTGAGCACCATCTATCTGCTGGTCACTGTGAGAGACACTGGGGCCACAAGAAGGAAATGATGGCCCCACTCACTGGGGAAAGGGGCCATGAGAATTTGAAAAGGTAAATCCCAAGACACACCATGAATTAAATGGCTTCATAAAATGAGGCAAGATAGATGAAAAGGAAGGAAAGTACATAATAAGTAGTCTAAAAATTTATATGAGGGCTGGGCGTGGTGGCTCATGCCTCTCTAATCCCAGCACTTTGGGAGGCTGAAGCGGGTGGATCATGAGGTCAAGAGAAAGAGACCATCCGGGTCAATATGGTGAAACCCCATCTCTACTAAAAACACAAAAATTAGCTGGGCATGGTGGCATGTGCCTGTAATCCCAGCTACTTGGGAGGCTGAGGCAGGAGAATCGCTTGAACCCGGGAGGCGGAGGTTGCACTGAGCCAAGGTCGTGCCACTGCACTACAGCCTGGTGACAGAGCAAGCCTGTGTCAAAAACAAACAAACAAACAAACAAACAAAACCCCTCACATGAAAAGGAGAAGCCTTGTATAAAGGAAAAAATTTAATTATATCTTGACATCTAGTTGGGACGTAGGATGGCCCAAGATCTAAAAAATGGGCATTTCTTCAGAAACTGAGTCTGTTTGGTCCTGCAATATGAAAAATGTCTAGAGATCTTATGTACAACAATGTGCATGTCTTCTGAATACAGTGTCTTCCGGATGCAAAGGATGGATGAGGCTGGAAAAGTAGGTAGGGGCTATCTGTTGTTTGGCTGAATGGCTAGTTAGCAGTATGACTGGTGGATGGTGGATGGCAGGACTGTTGATGAAAAGAGTCAAATTCTGTATAATATTTTAAGAGATTTATTCTGAGCCAAATATGAGTGACCATGGCCCATGACACAGCCCTCAGGAGGTCCTGAGAACACGTGCCCAAGGTGGTCGAGGTACAGCATGGATTTATATATTTTAGGAAGGCATGAACCATCAGTCATATACATTTAAGAAATACATTGGTTTTGTTCAGGAAGGTGGGACAAGTCAAAGCTGATGGGGTGGGGATGGGGCTCCAGGCTATAGGTAAGTTTAAACATTTTCCCACAGACAATTGGTTGAATTTGTCTAAAGACCTGGGATTGATAGAAAGGCATGTTCAGGTTGAGATTAAGGACTGTGGAGACCAAGTTTTATCGTACAGAGGAAGCACTCAGATAGCAGACGTCAGAGAGAGCAGGTTATAAATTGTTTCGTATCAGAATTAAAAGGGTGCCTGGCTCATAATTGATTATCTCCTGGATCTTCCAAGGAAGGAAGGAAAACAAAGGAGAGAGGGGATTCTCTATCGAATGTGGATTTTTCCCACAAGAGGTTTTGCAGGGCAATTTCAAGGTACTGCAAGGAAATATATTTTGGAGTAAAACATTTTGATTTGATTCCTTGTTATGGCAGAGTCAGATTGGAAGGTAAGTCACAATATAAAGGATTAAATAAAACACATCTGATTGAGAATTTATGGTTTGTAGGGCATGACTTCCCTTTAGAAAGGAATTTGAGCAAGACAAAAAATCAGAGCTTAGTCTTCAGGACAAAGCACAAAATAGATGGTGTCAGGCTTAGAGAATTAATCCAGCTGTAACATGAGCCCTACAGGGACTATCGACAGCCCAAATCACTGTACTTACAAGTGTGGTGAACTTAGTCCCACCTAGACAGTGTCTCTCTAGATATCTGAGTGGCGACACTATTATTGCATTTGGCCTAGTTGGCATTAAGCAACACTTCAAATCTGAGGGCACCAAGGCCCTTGTGAGAAGTGAGAAAAACTGTAAGATCTGTCATGAAGAAGGAGATGGCAGCTTTCCAGGGTCGGGGAAGAGAAGCCAAATTGTAGAATGTGTATTCCGGAGACTACTGACATCAGAACAGTTTCAATTGCTAATTACAGTTTAGGTTCTTAGACCCCTACCCGGATAAATAATAAGCTTATGCAGATGAAAGAACTTTAGTCATGATAAAAGAGAGAAAATGGGTTGATGTAAGGAGATCATTTGTTGAATAAGCATAGGATCAAATATATCCAATTATAGTGTTTTCCGTATTTTGGGAAACATTTCCATAACCTTAGGTGGATTGTAAAAAAAAAAAAAACAGTGATCAATGAAATCAGTTTGATCACTAGAATTTTTCTCATTGAAATAGAATGAAATTGATAAGAGTAAGGAGATCAGATTTCCCCCCACCCCACAATGAACTAGAATAGTATAGAAAGAACAAACAGCAAGTAAGAAAAACAAGAAAAGGGTAAGTAGGACTAGATTAGTGTATTAGTCAGGGTTCCCTTAAGGGACAGAACTAATAGGATATGTAGATCCATATATATAAAAAGGAGTGTAAGTATTAACTTACATGTGGTGGGAATCACCACCCCTTCGTCTTTCAAGTCCTTGATAGTGGCACTAATCTCTGCAACCCCTCCAGGGATAAGATATTATTTTTAATTTACTATTTTTCTAGTAGAGAAAGCTCTTTTGGCTTCCATTTGGCCTTTCCTACCATAATAGCCCTCACCCTACCAGCCGGGGAGCCATTGTGGGGATTCTGCCAGCTACTAAGTATGTCTATGCCAATTATGGATTCTGGCACTGGGGAAATGACCACAGGATGAGTCTGGTGACCTACTGGACCCACTGTAAGTCAGATCTGAGCTAAAACTCCTCACCTCCATAGGCCCCTACTTTAACTGGAAGACTGCAATGATGTTTTGGGTCCCCTGGAATCAATGTCAGCTCAGAGCCAGTGTGGAGTAGTCCCTGAAATGTCCAATTATTTCCCTTTCCCCAGTGCACATTACCCTGGTAAAAGGCCAGAGGTCTCCCTGGGGAAGGGTGGGGGAAAGATTCACTGCATAAATTGTTGGTAATGTAGTGGGGTCCTTCCTCAAGGGGGTCCAGTCTCCCCTTCATTCAAGGGGTTCAGGGTCTGTAAATGGGCTCAAATCTGGAAATTGATTGAGGGCTGTGATTCTCTTTTTTATAATTCAAATGAGTCTTTTGTTCATTAGACCCAGATGATTTATGCTTTATAAATTAAGTAGAAATGCAGTAGGCTTCCTATCATTTTCACATCTAGGATCATCGTGGTCAATTAGCCAATGCTAGAGCTCTACATGAGTCAGACTATTCTCATTGCTGTTTTGTCTCTGTTGCCCATAATGGTAGTTACATCCATCTTGCCTTTGAAAGTTGGTTAATTGCCACCAGTTGGTCCCTGCTACCTCGGGATCCAGTTATTCCCAGTGTATTTAAGTTTTGTAGTTGAGTGGCTGTGGTTCCTGCTGTTAGATCTGACATACGGAGAAGAGCAACTACAGGGCTCTTCAAAGATTCAGGTGCTGCTCTCACAAATCTATTTCACAAGGCCTTTGTCAAGGGTGTATCTTCTGGACCCTCCCAGCTGGGATGAATAGGTCTAAAGTGACGAATCCACTCTACCACCCTAATCTCCCTAAGCCTTTGGATCCCTTCCATTAAACCAAGGGAGATCAGGCATTTCCAGCTCACTCACAGTGGGCCATCTTCTAATCCATATTTCAGCTAACCAAGCAAATAAACTATTAGAAACTTTTTTAACTCCCTGAGCTGCAACATTAAATACAGAGTCCCTACTTAATGGGCCCAAGTCAATAAATTCATCCTAATCCAACTTCCACCATTATCCCATACCCTTAATATCCATTCCCATGCCTGTTCTCCAGATTTCTGTTTAAATAAATTAGAGAACTCAAGCAGTTTCTTTTTGAGTGTAACTCACTTCCTCATGGGTCATATCTGAACCTTACCTCTAGGGGCCTGCTGGGACTTTAGTTATAAGTCTAGAAGCAAACAGAGGTGTTGAGGGCGACTCCTGAGGAGAATCAACACTATTTTGCCTGGCAACTGCCTCGGAAAGGCCATCAATGTTGCCTCAGGCAGTACAGGGTTTATCTCCTAAGACAAAAGGTGGAAAGGCTAATGGCAGCATGGGTAGGGAAGGGAATATTGCCGCTACTGGGTATGGGGAAGCTGTTCCTTCTGGCAAAAGTGGTTCATCAGAGTTTACAAACTCAGTGTCTCTAGCTTCATCAGGGTCCTCCCACACATCCCCATTCGAAGTTGCAGGGTCCCATTCTCTTCTAATCAATGCCCTCACTTTAACAGTATACACCTGGTAAGGCTGTGCATGCACCTTTTGTTGCAGGTCAGCCACTCACGTAAGAGCTTGTGTCTGTTTTTCTATAATTTCAGCTCTTTCTCTACAGGAGATAACACTGTCCCTCAGGGCAGTCTTCACAGATTTGAGGCTCAGTATCTGCTTCTGAAGTCAGGAGACAGCATCATTTTCTTTTGCCACTTTGTCCACTGAACTTAGGAGCAACTAAGCAGCTTCATTATGTTTCTTTGTTCACCACATATAGTCAAAGGCATTATGTATAGTCACTAAACTCCCTGCCTGTCATGAATCAGGAGTGTCAGATGCATTTATTTTGCATAACTCTAAACAGTTCATACCAGGGGCTATCAGTTTTCTCCATACTATTAGAGTACTTAGTAGTTTGAGGTCTACTCATACTAAGCAGCCAACTCCAGATACCCCAAAACCAATGAAAGAAACTCCATCCTTAATATTCTGTTTCTCTAGAACCACTCCTAGTACCAAACTCTCTATTAGTCAAGGTTCCCTCGAGGGACAGAACTAACAGGATACATAAGTGTGTATAAAGGGGAGTTTATTAACTTACATGATCACAAGGTCCTATAATAGGCTGTCTGCAAGCATCTAGCACAGGAGAAGATGTAGGCTAAGAGGCTAGGCAAGTCTCACCTTTTCACATTTTTCTGCCCACTTTATATTTGCTCACAGCTGATTAGATTGTGCCCACCAGATTAAGGGTGGGTGTGTCTTCCCCAACCTACTGACTCAAATGTTAATCTCCTTTGGCAACACCCTCACAGACACACCTAGGATCAATATTTTGCATCCTTTAATCCAAGTTGGCACTCAGTATTAACAATCACAATTAGAAAAGGATAAGTATTTTTTGTTCTATTAATATGTGCACGAAGGCACACACTGGACTATAATGTAAAATGTGCCTTTTATTGTGGCACATAGTGCCTTCACAGTCACTGAAGCTTGAAAAACCTTGATTTAGAACCTAAGTCATCTCATAACCTAGACAGGTTGTTGGTTATAGTCTAAATCCAGCATGTTTTATTTAATTTTGATTTCAGAACATAAAGAACTGGCCCCTGATGAAGAAAAAGATCTAATTACATCAGACAGTAAGTCAGTGGGGTTATAAACAATGTCTATACTGCTAATAGTCATGACTTATATTGTCCAGTTAGAGAATAATGTATGGTCTAGCAACCAAAGCAAGTTTTAAATAACTGCTTCTTTTCATATGCTTCACAAACACTTTGAAATGGGCATACAAAATGTCAACATTTTTTTAAAATACTAAAACTGCTTCTTTGTCATACTCACCTCAAACTCTCCCAAAATATTCTAACTTCAGCTCCAGTCCCTTGTGTCTCCTCCTTCTCACCTTTCCCTTTTCTTCTCAATTCTTTATTACAAAGCCCAAAATAACCAATATGGCAAGACAGCATCTTCCTCGAAGACAGGTGAGAGGAAGAGTCTGAGAGAGCCAAGATAGAATTCTTAACTGGGAATTTTTTGTCTCATTATGTGTATATATAGCTCATCATATATATAATATATAATATATTACACATATACACACACATATATATGTATATGCTGTTGACCCTTGAACAGCATGGTTTGAACTGTGCAGGTCCACTTATTATGTAGATTTTCTTCCATCTCTACCATTCCTAAGACAGCAAGAGCAATGCCTCCTCTTCCTGCTGCTCCTCCCCAGCCTAGTCAACATAAAGAAAATGAGGATAAAGAGCTTTATGATGACCCATTTCCACTTAATGAATAGTAAACATATTTTCTTTTCCCTATGACTTTCGTAATAATATTTTCTTTTTTCTAGCTTACTTTATTGTTAGAATACAGTATATGATACATATAACATACAAAATATATGTTAACTGTTCTTGGCAAGACTTGTGGTCAACAGTAGGCTATTAGTTAAGCTTTGGGGAAATCAAAGTTATTTGCAGATTATTGATTACACAGGGGAATGGTGTCTCTAACATCCACATCGTTCAAGGGTCAACTATATACATATAATGTGAGTGCTTGCAAATATTTACGTAGTGGATTGTATTTTTTCTAAAGCTGCCTATACAAACTATATATCAACAAAATAATAATTTAGGGCTGGAAACAGTGGCTCACGCCTGTAATCCCAGCACTATGGGAGGCTGAGGCGGGCAGATCACAAAGTCAGGAGTTTGAGAACAGCCTGGCCAATATGGTGAAACCCCATTTCAACTAAAAATACAAAAAAAAAAAAAAAAAAGAAAGATTAGCCAGGCATAGTGGTGTGTACCTGTAGTCCCAGCTACTTGGGAGGGAGGCTGGGTCAGGAGATTTGCCTGAACCAGGAGGTGGAGTTTACAGTGAGCTGAGATTACACCACTGCACTCCAGCCTGGGTGACAGGGTGCGACTCTGTCTCAAAAAAATAAAATAATAATAATAATAATTTAGTATGTTTCCATTTTTATGGCTTCACCTGAAACTATATAGAAGGAAGCTAACAAACATTGAGAAGCTGCCCAGTGATTTATGGGGGCCAGGGGAGGAGGCTTCATAGTGAGGTTGGTAGAAAGATGCCACCCTGAGCAGTTGACTGAACATCTGCTTGTTCATATTGTCCACTCAGGACACAGATAAGCCATCATCATTCGTTGTGACTTTATATAATAGTGGTCTAGCATCTTGCGATTCCTAGGAGAGCAGTGCATTCAGAGAAACTTCAGAGGAAGGAACAAGATAGAAGAAAATGAAAATAACTGCAAAAATTATTATGCTTTACATACTAAAAACTATTCTTTTAACTCTATTTGCAGCAGCAGATTTTCAAAATCTGAGTCCTCAAGCCACCTCTGAAAAGCCACAGAGTCTTGAGTTCCTAAATGGTAGGTGGTAGATAAAACATTAACTAGTATTTTCTTATTCTGCAAATGGAACTGGGTAGTAGAGGATCATGTTTACTTGCAATACTATTCTTGTCATACTGCCTCCCTTTCCCACATTCCACAGAGACCCAGCCTTGGTTGCTTACTCTCTGGGATCCTAGCTTCCCACTTCTTTTTTTTTTTTTTTTTTTTTTTTAAGACAGGCTCTGCTCTGTTGCCCAGGCTCTAGTGCAGTGACACAGTGACAGCTCACTGCAACCTCAACCTCCTAGACTTGTGATGCTCCCAACTCAGCCTCCATACCCAACTAATTTTTAAAATTTTTGTAGAGCTAGGGTCTCATAGTGTTGCCCAGGCTGGTCTCAATTTCCTGAGCCCAAGTGACTGCCCACTTTGGTCTCCCAAAATGCTAGAATTACAGATGTGAGCCCCTGCATCTGGCCTGCTTCCCACTTTTGCAACCAAAGCTATGAGAACCTAATCCTTCCCTCAAAATGAATAAGTAAGGAAATTGACACAAGCAATCTGCATGTCCAGATTTCCCATATATATAACTGAGTTTAAAACAAAGCTGATGTACGTTTCTTTATGGTTGATCAGTCAGAATATTCCCCCAAGTTCCCACACTTTTATTTAAATGTCCAATAAAATGAAAAAAATCCCGTGCACCTTTCATTCTGAAATGTATGGTATGACAGACTTAGGAATGGTGCTAATTACAGGGAATTAGAATTGGTGCATAGAGGAGCAGCAAAGCCAAGAGCAGGAAAGCAGGAATGGAGCTGACAACATAGCTGCATACACGATTTGGAATGAAAAGCAAAGTACCAGGAGAGAGCACATAAAAATAGCTTACGGCCAAGGAAGAGGCCACAATTAGTTTTGCTATATGAAAACATCTAACTATGATCTCATGGCTTTATTTCCCCATAGAATCCCTCTCACACATGTACTTTCTCAGCTATTGAATCATGAATACAGGAATCCAGTAAACAAAAAAGCTAATAAAAACATATGCTACTAACGTATTTTGGAAATAGTTATACCTTTTCATTTCTTTTTCTTTTGCAGACTTTGAAAGCAAAACTGTGGAACCCTAACAGATCAAATCGGATGGAATACATAATTACTTGGTAGCATAATAAATATAGAAAGAATTTATATGAATGTTTATATTTAAGGAAAAATAATTTGAAAGATTTATATCAGTCTTAGATAATACCATGCAAGGCAATTAAATCACTGTGACAGCACAAAGGTCAAAGTTCAGTTATTTTGCATTACTGTATCCACTCATGTTCATTTAATAATAATTGGATTTTTCTCAGAAATATTTTGGTGTCAAATGCATTTTTTTATACTACATTAAAATAGAGTTGTCAGTCATTGCATCTGCCCATACATCTTCTGAAAGAACTTCCTTCTACCAGCCATACCTAACACCTGCACCTAAGTGGCCATGTTTGCTCAACTGTCCTCACCACCTTGGCCTCAACTAATTAGACCAAACAGATGCACCTCACTCGAGGAGAGCAATCATATTTTCTCTCTCTCAAAAAATTTGAACTGAGACCAATGAGTAAGTTGGTATCTGGGTCAGGTTAATGGTATTGAACAATGTGCCTGTGAACTCTTCATATCTGGTTGGGTTCACTACCTTCATAAGGACCTGCCTCTGTACCATTTTTCCTTGGATGTGCTTTGTATAAGGGTCTAAACAAGAAATCACACTTTTTTAAAGCTTAAGTTTCTGCTTGACAACAGATATGGCCTGAATAAAATGAATTTTGAAAGAAAAGCACAATATTTTTACTATATAATTGCATGGTTTAAGTAACAATTACAGGCTTTTATTAAAGCAGTAATAGCCAAACCAGTATGCTCAGATATTTTCCAGCTAATAAGACCCTTTACAAATGCCAGTTAGGAACTTTTGAAAGCCCAGGAGTCATGTGAAAAACTGCTGATACCTCTGCTTTCTTTGTATGTAGCTCTTAAGATACAAATCACTTTCTGAAAATTCAGGAGAATTGCAGGTGCATCTTCTGCATTGCTTCTGCACCATCATAATGAAATGGGTAATTTCAAACCCTTGATTGTCTTTTGCTTGTGTCCAAAGTCAGCACTTCATTTGATGTTATTGTAAAGAAAGCTTAGTATCTATGTTAAGGACATTGATTTTGCACCCTAATCCTACCGATACCATTGCCTCACTTTGTGGGGTCCTCAACCCAAGGAATGTGACCACAGAGAACAATACCTGGATGAGAAATCAAATGGTGCTTTACACAGAGCTGGGCACATGATGGTTGCCCCTTGTGATCAAATTAAGCAAGATTGGAAACTGATTCAGACTAAGAAGCCCAAGCTAAACTTCCTGCTTCATACCTTTTGAATCAGTTATATGACTCATTTATTATACATAACCAGATAGAAAAGCTGGAACAAAGGACACAACCATGAACACATCATCTTTCAATGTAGTGGCCCTCCCCTTTAGTGATTTTCTTTCCACGAGTGTCAAGCTGCAAACGATGCGATAATGAGCTTCTTCTCCAATAGGTGGATATCTAGGAAAAAGATAGAGGAGACCTTGGCAGTATTTTGTCCCCTTTGGGGACATATTGATTCCCATTGCCAGAAGTCTGTACTTCCAGCATGAATATGAACTGTCATATGTTTGGACCACCACAGGATGACAAGGATGCTCTAGAATAGACTCCTACAGGAGAATAAAACAAATTGATTTTAATCACCATATCTACTACCACACATTTGTCCCAAATTAATATATGGAATTACACTGGGAGGAAAGTGCTGAGTGTTTGCTATTTATTTAGAAATAATGATGGTTCCACTTCAAAAATATTTTTCAGGGTGATCTGGTTTGGCTCTGTGTCCCCCCATGAATTCCATCTTGTAGCTCCCATAATTCCAAAGTGGGAGGTAATTGAATCATGAAGGCAGATCTTTCCCAGGCTGTTCTCACAATAATGAGTAAGTCTCACAAGATCTAATGGCTTTAAAAATGGGAGTTTGCCTGCACAACCTCTCTCTTTGCCTGCTGCCATCTACATAAGGTGTGACTTGTTCCTCCTTGCCATCCACCATGGTTGAGAGGCCTCCCTAGCCATGTGGAACTGTAAGTTCAATTAAACCTCTTTCTTTTGTAAATTGCCCAGCCTTGGCTATGTCTTTATCAGCAGCATGAAAACGGACTAATACACAGGGAGGTTTGTTTTGTTTTGTTTTCCGGCTGATGCACTAGTTCTCACAGTAGCCTGTTATATGTAATAGACCAACGTGGGAAATCACAAGTCTCATTTTCCCAGTAGAGGTAATTTTAATTTGAGGTTATTACAAGTAGTTTCTCTATGTTGTTAAAACTGTAAAATTCAACAGCCCTTTATGCTAAAAACTCTCAATAAACTAGGTATCGAAGAAACATATCTCAAAATAATAAAAGCTATTTACAACAAACCTACAGCCAATATCATACTGAATGGGCAAAAACTGGAAGCATTCTCTTTGAAATGGGCACTAGACAAGGATCCCTCTGTCACCACTCCTGTTCAATATAGTATTGGAAGTTCTAGCCAGAATAATTAGGCAAGAAAAAAAATAAAGGATATTCAATTAGGAAAAGAGGAAGTCAACTTGTCTCTATTTGCAGACGACATGATTGTATATTTAGAAGACCCTGTCATCTCAGCCAAAAATCTCCTTAAACGGATAAGCAACTTCAGCAAAGTCTCAGGATACAAAATAAATGTGCAGAAATTACAAGTATTTCTATACACCAATAACAGACTAACAGAGAGCCCAATCATGAGCAAACTCCCATTCACAATTGCTACAAAGAGAATAAAATACCTAGGAATACAAGTAACAAAAGATGTAAAGGACCTCTTCAAGGATAACTACAAACCATTGCTCAAGGAAGTAAGAGAGGACACAAAGGGAGAAACATTCCATGATCATGGTTAGGAAGAATCAATATCGTGAAAATGGCCATACTGCCCAAAGCAATTTATGGATTCAATGCTATCTCCATCAAGCTACCAATGACCTTCTTCACAGAACTGGAAAAAAACACCTTAAACTTCATATAGAACTAAAAGAGAGCCCGCATAGCCAAGACAATCCTAAGCAAAAAGAACAAAGCTGGAGACATCACGCTAACTGATTTCAAAGGCTCAAAACAGCATAGTACTGGTACCAAAACAGAGATACAGACCAATGGAACAGAAAAGAGGCCTTAGAGGCAATGCCATACATATACAACCATCTGATCTTTGACAAACCTGACAAAAGCAAGCATTGGGGAAAGGATTCCATGTTTAATACATGGTGTTGGGTAAACTGGCTAGCAGTGTTAAGAAAGCAGAAACTGGACCCCTTCCTGACACCTTACACTAAAATCATAGTAGATTAAAGACTTAAACATAAGACCTAACACCATAAAAACCTTAGAAGAAAACCTAGTCAAAACCATTCAGGACATAGGCATAGGCAAGGATTTCAGTGACTAAAACACCAAAAGCAATGGCAACAAAAGCCAAAATAGACAAATGGGATCTAATTAAACTCCAGAGCTCCTGTACAGAAAAAGAAACAATAATTAGAGTGGACCAGCAGCCAACAGAATGGGAAAAAGTTTTGCAATCTACCCATCTGACAAAGGGCTAATATCCAGAATCTATAGAGAACTACAACAGATTTACAAGAAACAACAAACAAACCCATCCAAAAGTGGGAGAAGGATATGAACAGACACTTTTTAAAAGAAAATATATATGAGGCCAACAAGCATATACAAAATGCTCATCACTGGTCATTAGAGAAATGCAAATCAAAACTACATTGAGACACCATCTCACACCAGTTAGAATGGCGATCATTAAAAAATCTGGAGACAACAGATGCTGGAGAGGATGTGGATAAACAGAAACACTTTTACACTGTTGGTGGGAGTGTAAATTAGTTCAGCCATTGTGGAAGACAGTGTGGCGCTTCCTCAGGGATCTAGAAATAGAAATTCCATTTGACCCAGAAACCCCAATACTGTGTATATACCCAAAGGATTATAAATAATTCTATTATAAAGACACATGCACATGTATGTTCATAGCGGCACTGTTTACAATAGCAAAGACCTAGAACCAACCCAAATGCCCATCAACAATAGACTAGACAAGGAAAATGTGGCACATATACACCATGGAATACTATGCAGCCATAAAAAACGATGAGTTCATGTCCTTTGTAGGGACATGGATGAATCTGGAAACCATCATTCTCAGCAAACTGACACAAGAACAGAAAATCAAATACCACATGTTCTCACTTATAGGTGGGTGTTGAACAATGAGAACACATGGACACAGGGAGGGGAGCATCACACACTGGGGTCTGTTTGGGGGTTGCCCAAGGGAGGGATGGCAGGGGTTGGGGAGGTTGGGGAGGGATAACATGGGGAGAAAAGCCAGATGTGGGTGACCAGGGAATGGAGGTAGCAAATCACATTGCCATGTGTGTACCTATTCAACAATACTGCACAATCTGCACATGTACCTCAGAACCTAAAGTACAATTAGAAAAAAAAAAAACTATCATTGTAAAGACTTGAGGGAGGAATATTCTGTAGAAAAAATAGAGTATTGTTTGTAGAGAGGCATTACATGTATAAAGTAATTACTTTAATTGGTCACTGAAATATTAGTTAAGTGTCTATAAATCTTTGCAACTATAGCAAGCACTATTATGGTTGCCCTCCCTACAGTCCTGCCCCATTCTCTTGACCAACAGAACTCTGATATTGTTGGGATGGCTGATGGGCCCAATAAATAGTGAGATATCTAATTAGTCCCATTTGCCAGTGATTGGCCTAGGGGTGGGTATACAGACCCATTTTGAACACTGATACATAAGCCTTCTGGAGGCCTGCATGAGAGAGAGAGAATAAATGGTATGCAAGGAGAAAGCACTTTGGCTCTCACCTACTTCCTTCCTGCTTAAAATGCTGTCCTACTGGGATGTAATGCTCACAGCTTCAGCAATCATTCTGTAGCCACGAGAAGAGACACCACCAGCATAGGAGGGTGGCAGTAAAGAAAGACAGAAATAGTCTGGTGCCTAAGCCTGAGGCTTTGATGGCTTCAAAGAGCCTCTGAACCAACCCTGGATCAACTCCAGAATTTCTGTCTAATGAACAATAAATAACTCCATGTTTTAAATTCATGTTAGTGATGGGTTCTATTACTTACAGACAATGGCTGCATACTTATATATGTGGCTATATATACTTACAGCTAACAGATATTTAACTTAGTAGAGAAATCTCTTTCAATTATTCATTTTAAGGAAATGAATAAGAAATATATTTAAATCATTTATTTTTTAGAGACAAATTCTCGCTCTGCACCCAGTCTGGAGTGAAGTGGCACAATTATGGCTCAATGCAAACTGGAATTCCTGGGTGCAAGTGTTCCTCCCACTTCAGCCTGTCAAGTAGCTGGGACTACAGGAACATGGCACCACACCCACTAATTTTTAATTTTGTTTTTATTTTTGTAGAGGTGAGGTCTTGCTATGTTACCCAGACTGGTCTTGAACTCCTAGACTCAAGTGATCCTCCCACTTCAGCCTCCTCAGTAGCTGGGACTATAAGCATGAACAACCACACTCAGCCCCTACACAAACTGAATTCTCCAACTCAGCCAGGCTCAAAATCTATATTGACTGTTATATTTGTTATGTCTTCCCTAATTCCATCAGTAAATGCCATCAAATTACTTCAATTCTATATCATGATTTTCAATATTAGTGTGAATCAGAATCACTTGTTAAAACAGATTGCTGGGGCTAAGCATGGTGGCTCATGCCTGTAATTCCAGCACCTTGGGAGGCTGAGGTGGGCAGATCAATTGAGGTCAGGAGTTTGAGACCAGCCTGGCCAACATGGTGAAACCCTATCTCTGCTAAAAATAAAAAATTAGCCAGGCATGGTGGCCTGCCTGTGGTCCCAGCTGCTTTGGAGGCTGAGGCAGGAGAATTGCTTGAACCTGGGAAGCAGGGGCTGCAGGGCCAGTGCACTGTAGCCTGGATGACAGAGCAAGACTCTGTCTAAAAACAAACAAACAAAAGATTGCTGGGGACCATCTCCAGAATTTATGACTCAGTAAGTAGGTGGGGCCTGAGAATGTGCATTTCTAACAAGTTCCTAGGTGATGCTAAAGCTGCTGATCTGGGGACCATACTTTGACAACCACTGCCCTACACTGTGTCCTCAAACTTCATGTCACTGAAGCCTTGTTAAATCTTACACAGTGATGTGGCCTTCCCTTTCTTGGCCAAACCATTGCTTATTTCTTTTCATTTCAGGGAGATGAACATTATGAGACTCTAAGAGATAGAAATAGGATAAAGAGCTGTTCCTCCCTCTACATCCTACCAGATGCAACTGTGAAATAACGTATAACTTCTATTTGCTCCAATGCTGGCCTTAAAATGAACACCTTTAACTCTAAAACGGTCCTGGCCCAGAGCTGAATGCTCACTTGGTCTGCAGAGGACACAGAAAGGTTACCCAAGCTTGCAGCTGAGTTTCTGGAAGCAAACTGGTGACTCTCCCAACAGTGAGCAGCTGTTCTGCCCCTCATATTAATTTCTTCTGGGCAGAGAAAGCCAGCCCACAGAGATATCTAATCAGAAGTCTTTTGGTTTATTGGTACAAAGAAGCATGATTTCCATATAGAGAAGCCATAGCAAAGGTTTTACAGAGTCCTGGCAGTTTCCTCCTTTGTAGGTATGCTACCCATCTCAGGGAAAGCAGCCACAAGCCCTGGTGTGTCTTGCTCAAGAGCAACACACATAAGTCATACTTGAGTGATGCCATTAAGTTAAGTTTTCATCTGTAGCCCCTAAAATTACCACCATGTTTGCAAAAATCTCATGATGAGCTCTCAGTCCCCATGCTGACTTGACCTATCAGTAGCATTTGACATATGTCTTGGTCCATTCATGCTGCTATAACAAAGTACCATTGACCAGTAGCTTAGAAACAATAGAGATTTATTTCTCACCATTCTGGAGAGTGGAAAGTCCAAGATCAAGGTGGCAGTAGATTCAGTGTTAGGCAAGAATACGTGTCTTGGTTCATAGCATCTTCTCGCTGTGTATTCACATGGTGGAAGGGGCAAGGCAGCTCTCAGATGCTTCTTCTTCTTCTTTTTTTTTTAAATAAGGATACTAATCCTATTCATGAGGCCTCTAACCTCATGACCTAATCACCTCCCTAAGGCACCACCTCCTAAAATCTGCTATGATTTGGACATTCATCCCAACTAAACCTTATGTTAAAGTTTTGTCCTAATGTTGGATCCAGAGCCTAATGAGTTTGGGTCATGGGGGTGGATCCCTCATGAAGAGATTAATGCACTCCCTAGGGATGAGTGAGTTCTCCTGCTATTAGTTCCTGCAAGAGGTGACTGTTGAAAAGTGCCTGGCACCTCCCCACTTCTCTTGCTTCCTCTCTCGCCATGTGATCTCTACATTTGCCAGCCAGCCTTTTGCCTTCCACCATGAGTAGAAGCAGCCTGGGGCCCTCACCAGATGTCCAATCTTGAACCTTCCAGCTAGCAGAACTGTGAGCCAAATAAACCTCTTTTCTTTATAAACTACCTAGCCTCAGGTATTTGTTTATAGCAACATGAAGCTAAGACAGCATCACGTTGGGGATTAGTTTTCAACATTTGAATTTTGGTAGGGGGAGCAAACATTCAGCCCATTATAGCATAGTCAATCATTTCCTTGTCTCTGATACACTCACTTCAGCTGCCTTTTAGGTCATGAGACTTTCGTGGGTTTCTTCCTACTTCATTCCCATGAAGCGCTTTACTGATTTCTCTGTCTCCTTTCCTGAACTCTCCTTTTATACCCTTATAATATTGGAGTACACCAGGGATCCGTCCTTGATTGCCATCTTAGCTACTCATGACCCCATCCAGTCCTATGACTTTATATGCCATCTATATGCAAGTAATCTACTAATTTATATCTCCAGACCAGTCATCTCTTCCAAACCCAAGATTACCCTATGAATTAACATGTTTCAAACTTAGTTCCAATATCTCCCACCTTCTCCTCCAACAAAATCTCAATAAAGAGGAATTTCACGTTTCCATTCACTCAAACCAAAATTCTTGGAGTCATCTTTACCTTCTTTTTCTTTTACATTCTATGTTCAATCACAGCTTTACCTTCAAAATGGTCTTTTGGATTTACCAGAAGCCAGATTTCACCATTACTCCATGGGTCCAAGTCTCTATTGTCTTCTGGATTATTGTAGAGCCTCCTAAGTAGTCTCCCTTCTTTATCCTTGGCATCTTACAGACTATTCTTAGGATACTAGCTGCTGTTGTTTATATATTTGAACTTTCTAAATATCATGTTGAAATTTTGTCCCTAATATAAGTTCTAGCAGGAGGTATTGGGCCATGAGAGTGGATCCCTCATAAATGACTTTGTGCCATCCTCTCACAATGAATGAGTCTCACTCTGTTAGTTCCCGTGAGAGCTGATTGTTAATAAGTGTCTTGTACTTCCCTCTTCACTCTCTTGCTTCCTTTCTCACTGTGTGATCTGCATAGGCCAGCTTCCCTTCACCTTCTGCCAAGAATAGAAGTTTCCCAAGGCCCTCATCAGAAGCAGATATTGGCACCATGCTTCTTGTACAGCCAGCAGAACTATGAGCCAAATAAACTTCTTTTCTTTATAAATTATCCAGCCTTGGGTTTTCCTTTATGGCAATACAAATGGACTGAAGCAGTAGTCAAAGTGATGCCTTCCTTTAAAATGTAAATCAGGTGTAAGGAAGGGGTATAGTTTCAGCTTTCTGCACATGGCTAGCCAGTTTTCCCAGCACCGTTTATTAAATAGGGGATCCTTTCCCCATTGCTTGGTTTTGTCAGGTTTATCGAAGATCAGATGATTGTAGATGTGTAGCATGATTTCTGAGGTCTCTGTTCTGCTACATTTGTCTATATGTCTGTTTTGGTACCGGTACCATGCTGTTTTGGTTACTGTAGCCTTGTAGTATAATTTGAAATCAGGTAGCATGATATCTCCAACTTTGTTCTTTTTGCTTAGTATTATCTTGGCTATACAGCCTCTTCTTTGGTTCCATATGAAATTTAAAGTAATTTTTTTCTAATTCTGTGAAAAAAGTCAATGGTAGTTTGATGGGAATAGCAATTGAATCTATAAATTACTTTGGGCAGTATGGCCATTTTCACATTGATTCTTCCTATCCCTTAGAATGGAATTTTTTTCATTTGTTTGTGTCTTCTCTTATTTCTTTGAACAGTGGTTTGTAGTTCTCCCTGAAGAGTGCTTCACATTCCTTGTTAGCTCTATTGCTATGTATTTTATTCATTTTGTAGCAATTTTGAATGGGAGTTCCTTCATGGTTTGGCTCTCTTATTTGTTTATTGTTGGTATATAGAAATGCTTGTGATTTTTGCTCATTGATTTTGTAACCTGAGACTTTGCTTAAGTTGCTTATCAGCTTCAGGAGGTTTTGGGCGGAGACAACGGGGTTTTCTAGGTACAGGATCATGTCATCTGCAAACAGAGACAGTTTGACTTCCTTTCTTCTTATTTGAATACTTTTTCTTTCTTTCTGTTGCCCGATTGTCCCGGCCAGAACTTCCAATACTATGTTGAACAGGAGTGGTGAGAGGGACATCCTTTTCTTGTTCTGGTTTTAAAAGGGAATGTTTCCAGCTTTTGCCCTTTCAGCATGATATTGGCTATGGGTTTGCCATAAATAGCTCTTATTATTTTGAGATATGTTCCTTCAATACCTAGTTTATTGAGAGTTTTTAACAAGAAGGGATGTTGAATTTTATTGAATGCTTTTTCTGCATCTATTGGGATATTCATGTGGTATTTATCATTGGTTCTGTTTATGTGGTGAATTACATTTACTGATTTGCATATGCTGAAGCATCCTCACTTCCCAGGAAATGCATGCAGGGCTTAAAACCTAGATAACAGGTTGATAGGTACAGCAAATCACCATGGTGCATGCATACCTATGTAACAAACCTTCACATTCTGCACATGTACCCCAGAACTTAAAGTAAAATAAAAAATATATTTTAGGGAAAGAAGATTATCCTCTGGTAATTAAACTACAGTTATACAAAAAGAGATTGGAAGAGAGATACACAAAAGGAAAAAAGAATTTTCTTCTTACATCCAAGAATAGGATAGTAATGAATTATATTTTGAGGGCCAAATGACCAGTCATCCTAAAGTAGCAGAAAGGATCCCAAGCTTCAGTCAATAGCTAACCTTGACTGTAAATTAATTTAAAGTTTTGGTATATCTAAAAAAAGGAGCTATCAAAAAGGGATTGTGTCAACCATGGGGAAAAACGTCACAAAAGTTGGTGATATTCATCCAAATAGTTTCCAACAGTGAAGAGCTTTATGTAGTACACTATACAGAGTATAACCCCTTTGGGAAGATTATCTCTACAGAAAGGATAGATGAATCTGATGATTTTTAACTTTCACCATTAAACATTCAATTTACAAAGAAAAAGTGTGAATCATATTGTAGCTCAATTATGTTTAAGAGCTCATAGAGGTTCTTCACTACAGAATAAAAGCCAAAGCCTTTACAGTGGCCTAAAAGGCCAAAGGATCTCTTCCCGCCCCCACCTTTTCACCTCTCTGATCTCCTCTCCGACTATTGTTTTTCATGCTTATACCACTCCGCTCTCATCACATAGGCCTCTTGGCTGTACCTTACACCTGCCAGGCACACTTCCACCTCAGAGCTTTGCACTAGCCATTTCCTCTACATGGAACACCCTTTCGTTAAATGATATGTGACCAGCTCTTCACTTCCTACATGTCTTTGCTCAAATTTCACCTTTTTAATAACACCTATATATCCTATTCTGTTTAATACTGTTATCTGCCACTATCAGCAGTCTCAACCCCCTTTATCCTGCTCTACTTTTTACTGTATTCCACAGTGTTTACAATCACACATTATTACTGGTAGTTGATGTATTATACTTTTTACATATTTTCCTTCTAACACACTGGAAGGAAAGCTGTACAGTAGTAGGGATACTCGTCTGCTCTGTGGTGTTTTCTAAGCACCTAGAATAATGCCTAGCACACAGTTTTGATCAATACATACTTTGGATCCCTCTCTTCTAAATTTCAATGATACTTTTTTTCTTTTTTTTTCTTAATCCCCTGAGCATCCACCCCTGAATGCCATTCACTGGCTGACTCCTGGAGTTGCACCCTGCCCCATTCCTGGGTGCCGTCAGTGTGTGCCACCCCCCACCATGCCCTCTGTAGAGCCCCGGGCACTCATCTCACCAACTGAGTGCCAGTCCTTAGACCACCCTTTTGGAAGTCTATCCCTCCTACTCTGGGTAATGGCAGCCTGGTGCACTTCCCTGCCAGGGTGAATGGGCTATCAGGCTGTATCACCTTGGTAAAATTCACCACCATTAATGTTCCTCAGATAACCAGTCCAACAATACTAATGATAGAACAAGAATGCCAGCTTACCAATCTTAGACTTAAAATAGAAGTTACCAGATGTCCACAGCCCTAACAGTGCATTAACTTCCTGCACAAGCTATGTGGAAACACAAATTATAATCAGAAGGCTCAGAATCAGAACAAGAAGTATTTAGATGATTTGGATATCTGATGGTCTCAGATACTAATTAACTTGCATCTTCACAATGGAGCTATATTCAGTGTTGATTGGTAGAGATCACAGGCAAGGCACTCTCCATGCACAATGCTAACCAGGCTCTCCTGATTCATTTATTTAACACATTTTCTGGGTGCTTATGATGAATCATGCAGCATGGGAAGCAGGCACTGAGCATATGGGGGCAAATAAGACAAAATAGCTCTTATTCCTGCTTTTGAGGAGTTTGCTTTCTAGTGAACAAGACAAATAATAAGCCAATAAACATAATGAAGCAAAATGACCACAGGCTGTGCTAAGAGCTGTGACTAAAATAGAGTCATGGGATAAAGCTATTTCAGACAGGGTGGTCATGAAAGAGCTCAGTGAAGCCTCAGGATGAATGTGAGGTGGTCGTGAGATGAGCTGTAGGAAGCTTTCCAAGCAGGGGCAACAGCAAGTCCAAAGGCCCAGCATAAGGAGTAAGAGAGGAGATGGGTTAGTTTAAAAAAAAAAATACAGAAGGAAGCTAGCCAGTATGAGTGGAAGACAGGTATGGAACACATTTGTAGAAAAATGCAGGTCATGGAAGTTTTCACAAAATCCTGGTAGGGAATTTGATTTTCAAGGCACTAGCAAGTACATTCTGAAGAAAAGTTTAGAGGAACATAAGAATAGATGGTAGGATACCGTTTAAGAGGCTATTATGAGAGTTCATGCAAGAAATGCTAGTGGCTTAGACTAGGAAGGTGGTAATAAGGATGAGAAGTGGAAAACTGAAATATATTCTGGAAAGATATATCTCACTCGGGAATTTGTTTGTTTGTTTGTTTGTTTGTTTGTTTGTTTGTTTGTTTTGAGACAGAATGTTGCCTCTGTTGCTGAGGCTGGAGTGCAGTGGCATGGTCTAGGCTCACTGCAACCTCTGCCTCCCAGTCTCAAGCCATCCTACCATCTCAGCCTCCTGAGAGGGAGTAGTGGGGACTACAACTGCCCACCATCATGCCTGCCTAATTTTTGTATTTTCAGTAAAAACTGGCTTTCACAATATTGCCCAGGCTGGTCTTAAACTCCTGATCTCAAGTGATCCACCAACCTCAGCCTCCCAAAGTGCTGGGATTACAGGTGTGAGTGACTGTGCCCCACCACATTCATGGGATTTAAAGTTGGAATGAATGTAGTGAGGAGAGTGAATACAAAGGAGAAAACAAAGAGTAACTGGTTTCAGTTTGAACAACCAGCTGGATAATGGTGCTGTTTCCTAATATGTGGATAGACAGGGGAGCAGATTTGTGGATAAAATAGAAAATCAGGGGCATGTCAAGCTTAATATCTAAGTGGACGTACTAAGTTATTGATGAGTCTGAAGTTTAGAGAAGAGGGCAGGGCTAGAGTCATCAATTTGTGAATCACTAGCTTAAAGGTAGTAAGGGACCCAGGCACTGTGCAACATGTGTAGAAAGGGAAGGGTAAGGAAGGGAGCCCAAGACCCATTTTGAAAACACTCCCATATTTAAGGGACAGATCTACAAGGAGAAGCTAACAAAGAAGCCGCAAGACATAGCCTTCTGGTGGAAGAGAACCTATAGAGTGACATAGCAGAGGCCAAGAGACAGTGTTTGGAAAGGGAACATTTTAAAAGGTAAGCTAAGGATTGAGCAAATGAACAAATATAACAATGTTTTTGGAAGCCAGGATAATCAACATTAGAGAAGGGTAAAACAGCTATGGGATGGGGGAAGGGAGGGAAGAAACTTGTGGTTTTAGATGGCTAGATTGGAATTGAAGGTATCATGATAAACTTATGAAAAGGTAGCACCTAAATTCTGAGTTCTAAAACCATTCTCTACTAAAAGAAACCAACCCTCTTTGAATAAATGATTGGTTCTAGCATTGGGGCAGGGAACACATATGATAAATCTGCAATATCTTATTGACCCAGAAAATGAGAAAATGCAGGAAAAAAAATCAGATGGGACAGGTTTAAAGGAAGAACACAGACATTAGCTTTAAGGGATACCACCTTAATTAAGTATAACAGGTAATGTCACACAATAAACATTGGCATCCCCATAGCAATGAACCTCGTCATGTGATACACTAAGAAGGACAAAGAATTTCTTCTAGTATCCTTGCTCCCCAGAAATGTATACATTGAAAAATCATCTTGGGGAAAAAACATACAAACTCAATTTGAGAAACTTCCTACAAAATAATTGACCTATACTATTTAAAAATGTCAATGTCACAATAAATAAGAACAGGCTGAGGAAGTGTTCCAAATTACAGGGTACTAAAGAAATATGCAACTAAAGGCAATGTGTGATGCTGAATTAGATCTTAGATCAAGAAATAAAATGCTAGAAAGGACACTATTTGCAAAATTTAAATACTCTCTGTTAGATAATAGCATTTTATTAATGTAAATTTATTTAAAATATTATATAGTAGCTATGTAAGGGAATAGTCTTTTAAAAAATACAGGCTGAAATATTTAAGAGTAAAAAGGCAAAATGTCTATAAGTTACTCTTAAATAGTTCAGAATAAAATCACAATATGTATGTATTTGTATAAATATTTTTACAGTAACAATTAGTGATCCTGGAGGAAGAGTATATGAGAGGCTTTTTTTTTCTATTCTTCCACCTTTTATGTATTTTGAAATTGCAAAATAAAGTCTAGTAAGAAAAATCTAAGATAAAGGTAGAAAGATGTACTTTAGACTTAGCAATATGGAAGTCATTGATGAATTTGATGTAAAGTTTTAGAAGCCTCATCCATGAAATCATAGCATTCTACCTAATATTGGTAGCTTTCTACCTAAATATTTTTAAATTTCTCTCAAATTATTAGTTAAATCTTTTTTAATATATTCCGACTGAATTGTTTTTATAATTTTTATGTGTTTAACCTGTTCTGCAAACTGTGGCAAAAGTCATGAAATAAGAAACAGAAGATGTAAAACAATGGGGAAAAGGTAAAGTGAAATCTCCATGACATCAGTCTAGGCAATGACTTTGTGGATCAGACCCCAAAAGCACAGGCAACAAAAGCAAGGATAGGCAAATGACATTACCTCAGCTAAAATGCTTCTGCAGAGCAAAGGAAACAATCAAGAATGAAGAGACAATCTACAGAATGGGAGAAAACATTTGCAAACGATGCAAATAAAGGGTGAACATTCAAAACATGTAAGACATGCACACAACTAAACAGCAAGAAAACAAAAAATCTGATTTTAAAATGGGCAAAAGACCTGAATCAACATTTCTCAGAAGAAGACAACAAATAGCCATCAGGTTTATGAAAAAAATGTTCACTATCACTAATCCCCAGGGATATGAAAATTAATATCACAAAGAGATATCACCTCAGACCTGTTAGAATGACTGTTATCAAAAAGACAAAAGATAACAAATGATGGCGAGGAGGTGGAGTAAAGGGAATCCTTTCATGCTATTGGTGAGGATGTAAATTAATTCAGCCATTATGGAAAACAATATGGAGTTTCTTCAAAAAAGTAAAAATATCATGAACCAGCAGTCCCACTACTGGGTATATATCCAAAGGAAATAAATCATTGTATCAGCGATATCTGTCCTTCCTGTTACTGCAGCACTATTTACAATAGCCAAGATTGGAGTAAACCTCAGTGTCCATCAAAAGATGAATGGATAAAGGAAATGTGGTGTATATAAACAATGGAATACTAGTAGGTGTTTAAAAAAAAACTCTGGCATTTGCAACAACGTGGATGAATGTAGAGGACATCATGTTAAGTAAAATAAGCCATATACAAAAAGACAAATATTTGCATGATCTCACTTATATGTGGAATCTTAAAAAAGTTGAACTCATAAAAGTAGACATTAGATTGATGGTTACCAGGGGCTGAGACAGGAGGATGGTTGGGAAGATATTGGTCAAAGAATACAAAAATTTCTGTAGGACATGAGGAATAACTTGGAGAGATCTATTGTATAAAATGGCCACTATAGTTTATGACAATGTATATATTCTTGGACATTGCTAAGAGAGTAGATTTTTAAGTGTTCTCATCCCAAAAATGAGTACGTGAGGTAATGTATGCTAATTAGATGAATTTAGTCATCCCATAATGTATACATATTTCAGAATATCCCGTTGGGCACAGTGGCTCACACTTGTAATCCCAGCAACTTGGGAGGATGAGGACTGAGGATTGCTTGAGGCCAGGAGTTCAAGACCAGCCTGGACAACATAGAAAGACCCTGCCTCCACAAAAACAAAAAATAAAAAAATAGCCAGACACGTGGCAGGCACCTGTAGTCCTAGCTACTTGGGAGGCTGAGGCAAGAGGACCCCTTAAACCCAAGAGTTTGAGGCTGCAATGAGCTATAATCATGCCACTATACTCCAGTCTAGGCGAGAGAACAAGACCCTGTCTCTAAATAAATAAATAAAACATCATACGCACAATAAGCATATACTATTTTTGTTAATTTAAATAGTTAATAATATTAAATGTCTTTGAAACACCTACTGAAATTATCACTTGATTTCACTTACTGAATCTATTAATAGTTATATTATCAATTCCAAGTATCAAGCATCTTTGTAGCTCTAGAATAAAACCTAGTCAATTATGGTAAATTATTCTTTTAATATGTGGTTTCTAGGTTCTTTCTCTAGGATTTTCTCACTGATATTTATAAATTATACCAGCTCATATATTTTTATGTGAGAGTATGTGTGGGATACAGAGAAAGATATTATTATTGCTTTGTCATTTTTGGCATTCAGTGTTTTGCTAGCTTCACAAAATAAATTTGGTAACCTTCTAGGTCTTCTAACCATTTTCAAAGTATAAAAATCTTTTGTGTTTTTAAAGCTTCAAAGCCTTGACCCATAGCATGATCTGAGCTCAGAATGTAATATTTTAAGTTCATTTGTTCTATCTTCCTTGATATAGGTTTTCTATTTTTTTCTTGAGTCAACTTTAGTAACTTAATTTTTTCTCTGAGGTTATTCATCATATATGTAAATACATGTAAATCCTCTTTCTTTCTTGGGAGTTATAGTCTTCAAATGTATCTATAAGGGGCTATTAGAGAGAGAGAGTGAACAGAAACAGTTCCTATACACAAGAAGGAGTGGGCACTCAGCTTCTGGCTGGTGTGAAACATTTATGTCCCAACCAGAGCAAATTGTGATTGTGTGGAAAGATTGTACCCTCTTCCTACTGCTTGCTCAAGATAAAGACAGAGTCAATTACCAATTATGATATACAGAAACTACTGCCTTGCTAGCAAAGAATGCCACCTCATCAGTTATTTATGATCTTGTAAGATCATAAATTTGATTTAGAACCTAAAACATTTATAGGAAGAAAAGAACTGGTTTTGATTTATAACCCAAAACATTTTACGGGAAGAAAAGGAAAAATCTTAATATGACCAGGTCTATGTGAACTTGAGCCAGGGGACTGCAATGGTAACTACAAAGTTCCAGTTGACAGAAGTAAGTGAAACCAAAACAGTTCTCAGATCTTTTCTCTAAGCCTGTCTGAAGTCCAGCCATGCTAAGAGCTCAGGACTATCAATTGCCCATTTGCTTAGATTACTTTCCAACATACCCTGCTTCATTCTTAGGTACTTAACCATTTGTCTATTTAATTATGTTACTTTGACTGAAACTTCAGGCAATTTTTTTTTTTTTTTTTTTTTTTTTTGGCACCACGATCCTTGTTCCACAGAATTAGTCAATGCCAGAGATGTCTGCTGAAATCTAAAAATGTCAGCACTCAGAAAAATGTTCAAACCTCCTTCTATTGCTGATACCTCAGACACTCTGATGTGTCATGATGCAGATATAATGTAATATAAAACTCTAAATACAATTTCAGCTTTGCGTCTGCATCACTCAAACAGATACAGATTTCGTGTGAGATAGACTTACTTTCTTCCTAGATTTTTGTCATATCTGTTCACAGAAAATCAGTCATTTGTCTAGACAAAGATACATGATAATTTTCTCCTTCACTTGATTCCATTCTTGCTCCATTACTTATCAATTTTTATTTTTTTAAATGTCTCATTTTCATTTTTAAGAAACCAATAGTGTGATACTAATATGCTTCAAAAAGAAAAGAATAAATTAGCGATTATTGGATATGATACTCACTTTTCAAAGCTGTTATTATGGGACATTCTAGAGTGAATCTGTGATCACTTATCAGAGTTATTTTAATTGTAATTTTTGGGACCTGAACACTCAGACATTTCAGCTTTCCAGGTGCTGCTCACAAAGTAACACACCTATGCTTGCAGTTCAAACGCTTTTGAAAGATATGTTAACATTGACTTCACTTCTATATTAGTTCATTCTCAGACCCCAGACTGGGTAATTTATAAAGGAAAGAAGTTTAATGAACTCACAGCTCCACATGGCCGGAGAGGCCTCACAATCATGGTGGAAGGCAAAGAAAGAGGAAAGGCACGTCTTACATCACGGCAGGCAAGAGAGCTTCTGCAGGGAAACTCCCATTTATAAAACTATCAGATCTCGTGAGACTTATTCACTACTATGAGAACAGTATGGGGAAAATAGCTCCAAGATTCAACTATCTCCACCTGGCCCACCCTTGACATGTGGGGATTATTACAATTCAAGGTGAGATTTGGATGGGAACACAGCCAAACTGTGTCAACTCCCTACATTGTCAACAGCTTGAAGTCATTAATGGCCAAGTTGTAATACATTTGGTTCATGGGACATCATCTTTTAAAAATCCTATTTGGATTTGAATATGTTCATTTTTAGTCTAAACTTTAGAAATAAGACATTTTCAGATTATACTTAAACTGTAAGAGGAAATGTGTATTCATAACAAATTATTATCCTTTCCAAGACCTGCATTATATTTAACACCTTTAAAAAATGTGTAACCACATCTCTGTGTTTATAAAATGATTAATAAAATGATTTCAGTTCCACTCTTAGGTAACTCCCAACTGAGTTAGTTTGCAAGGTGGCGTTTATGTGGGACATGGAGCCCTTCTGACTGCTTGCTGCTCTCTGTGGAATGCCCTGCTCTCAGTAGCACCCAGAAGTTTTACCTGCTTCTCCACACATGAAACTGATATGAAAATGGCCCTTAGAAACAAGAGATGTGGGAGTAGCCTTAAATATTCAGGATCTTTATTATTAATGAATGCACTTCTGTAAGCCCTGAAAACACTGCTCTCACAAATATTACTGTTTTGCATGCAATTGCTGGGCAGCCAGAACAAGAAATCAACTCTGCATAGGAATGCTACATCTGGAAATCTAATTTTACTCAGCTTCTGTCTTCCACTACTGCTGAGTCATTTATATGGAGGTTAGACTAGAACGCTTCTCCAGAGAAACTAAGAAAGGTAAGGACCTGGAGTGGAGGCAGATAGATGATATCTTCAGCTGTCCTGTTGACTGTTCAGGAGGCTGGACCCTTCTAAGCCTACCTGGGCTTAGCCATGTTTCTTCAATTGATAGAATTCTTCAAAGAAAGGCTTCAGAATCTTGGTCCCACATGTCTAAAATTTCCATTGACTGCTCTTGTCTGTAGCTAATCTACGTGCAATGATTTTGGCAGGCTTCCAGTGTAAAGCTAGCATAACTTCAATTTTTCGGTTAGAATGGTATAAGAATCAGTTGAGCTATCTATGGAGTTGGCTGTTTCTTCTATTAATTGCTTTTCCTCTTCAATTACAGCATTCACTTTTTTAAAAGAAAAAGTTCCTTTTTTTTCTTGGAAATTATATGGATAATCTGTTGCTATGGGCTTCATCTTCCACAACATCTCATCCCTTCTCAAAATGAGTTATACCTCTGTAAACTACTGATTGCTTTTTTTTTTTAATTTAATTTTACTTTAAGTGCTGGGATACATGTGTAGGATGTGCAGGTTTGTTACACAGGTAAACATGTGCCATGGTGGTTTGCTGCACCTATCAGCCCATCACCTGGGTGTTAAGTCCTGCATGCATTAGCTATTTATCCTGATGCTCTCTCTCTTCCTGCACCCCCAACAGACCCCATTGTGTGTTGTTCCCCTCCCTGTGTCCATGTGTTCTCATCATTCAGCTCCCACTTATAAGTGAAAACATGCAGTCTTTGTTTTATGTTCCTGCATTAGTTTGCTGAGGATAAGGGCTTCCAGCTCCACCCATGTCCCTGCAAAGGACATGATCTTGTTTTTTATATAGCTGCATAGTATTCCTTGGTGTAAACTACTGATTTATTTGGCCATCGTCCCCATAAACTTTTTGAAAAGCATCAATGATTTCACTTCACCATATCATGCTTTGCCATACATTTGATGTTTACTCTTGCTTCCATTTTAGTAGAATTAATGTTGTTATTAATTTTGCTATTTTCAAATTGATACCCTTCTTACTGCTTCAAACTAAATCCTGTTCAGACAAGCTTCAACATGTTAGTGTGAGTTTATTTCGGTACAAAAAAAATTTTGAAATCCTTGCCTAGTGTCTTCATAACATACATTTTCCACAAACCCCTTGTGTATGTGTGTTTGTGTGTTGTTTGAACAATAGTTGCAACATGAAACAATTAACAAAGGTAGCTAATTGATTACTCTTTTAAAAATAAACTATTAACAGAATCCTATGTATACATATACATATGCATATATGTGACAAATTGATAGCTTTCGTTAGAAATTTAATATGTAGAATTATTTAGCACAGTGTCATTAAAAATTTAAGTATTGAGAGCTTCAAAGTTTGTTCTTAAAATTCAAGTAAATTGATATCATCCTAAAGTAAGAATACAGTCCACTCTTAAAATTATAATGCCTCAAAGGCTCTAAGTCATCACAGTATTAGTTTCAGGAGCTGTTCTCAGTTTTCTGAGAAGCGTGGCCAGTATCAGGAGCCTCTACCTCTACGTTTCTCTGTTTTGTTTTGTTTTGTTTTGTTTTGTTTTGTTTTCCTTCCAAGATATTTCAATCTCCCTGAACACCTTGCAGTCACTTTCCACAGGTGACTGCAGTGATTTGTTTGGTTGCCTTTTTGTTCCCCTGGCCTCATTCCTCTGCTGCAAAACCTTCTGCTTAAAATACTGGTTCATTTCTAGTTACAGGGACCTACTTGCCATCTGTCATTCCAGGAAATTTGTGAAATGGATCCAGATAAACAAGGTGAGTATTATTGTCAAGTTTCTGAGTATAGTTTGCAAACAGAAAAATTAGACACAGATGTTATATTTTCAGACCTCTGATTTGAAAAAGAGTAAATATTTGGCAATTTTCTGGCTGAAAAAGAAACTGTTATTTGATTAAAGTGGCCTTCTCTCTTTTCTAAACAGAAAGCCACCCCGTACTGAAGAGTATTTGGTCTATGGTCTCGAAAGCACCAAAAATAATCTAACGAAAGTCTTGATGTCAACATAATTGCATTTTATTGCTATTCAAATATACAAAAACTATTATTTTAGTTTTATTTATATTCATAGTTTACTATTAAAATGACATGATCATATATATTTTAATGTCATGGGTAGCTTCACAGTACTGTGTGGTTCCAAAGTTGGGCGAAAGGTCTCACAGCTGTCACCATATGAAAATTTGATAAATGGATATGGAGAAACTAGTTCCGTTTTCTTCTAACATCACTGAATACCAAGTTACACCGAAAACTGATCTGTGGCATTTCTATTGCTGGATCTATTTGCAGCCTTATTCCGCTAACAAGAATCTACATTGTTATCTTACTTGTTTGATATGAAATTGTGTATGATCCCTAGTTATTTATCTAAAACAACATTATAAATGATTCCAATACCTTTGGGTTTTCCAGATATGGACTCTCATATTAATACACGTTACACACAGCAGTAGAGAGTCCATTCAACTCGCAATTTTCTTTTTCTGAAGCAGTGTGTCTCAAAATTCGCATGTATCAGAATCACCCAGAAGGTTTGTTAATAGGCTGCTAAGTTTGCGATTCAGTGGGTCTGGAGAAGAGTCTGAAATGTGCAGTTCCCAGGTGATCTGATGCTGCTCCCTCGGACCACACTCTGAGGACCACTAGCCTAAAGCATCTATTTTGGATCATCAAACTAGATGATGGACGTTTGAAAGAATTGTATTACATCCACCTTAGTATCTGTAGAAAATAAATATATTGATGTAGCTAAGCAAAACCAAGAATCCTGATCAAAAGATATTTCTCAATCATATTGCTTCCATGAACAAGAACACATGTAGCTTCTGTTACTATTTCTTTAAGCTTCTAAAACTACATTGTTCGTAGCTTTGGGCATGATACATTTGGTAATTTCTTCCTCTCTTGATTTTTTTTTTTTTTTTGTCATCAAAAAAAAGTGTAAGGGTTAGCCTTGAGGAAATGGGTCTGGTGTTGGATCACCTGGGTTGCTCATTCATTTTGCACATTGCACTGTATCACAGCTTGCCATGTTATGCTGTATAGCTTCATCAGATGATGCTGCAAAGCAGAACTTGACAGGAGAGTGATGGCCAGATGGTAGAGCAGCTACAGAGTCACTCCTCCACCAACAGCAGCATCTGGGAACTTGCAGAGGCCCCTCGTTTGCTGATTCTCTGTATCTGCTTGGTGAATCTGAGAGGAATCAGGGCATAAACACTGGCCAATTTCCAGAGGAAAGAAATGTTGGGCATTACACTGTTGTAAATTATTTCCACACTATATACCTATTCTCAATTTGTTTCCTTTCTCCAGACATAGGACAGAGGTGTTTCTGACATCTCTCATTCTCTAACATTGGCGTCTTGTCTGAAAACGGAACATTTTTAAATCAAATCATGATCATATGCTGATTGTTGATCAGTATACATTCAGAGAGAGGCCTGTAGCATGCTCATACTCCTTCGGGATGGCTCTGTCCTGGTTCAGAGCTGTAACCACATCTGTGGCTCCACACAGTGCTTAGTACTCAGTATCTTATGTGTAACAGCTAGGACTTTACCCCACAACACTCAAGGGCAAGAAACATCATTTCCCATATCAAAATCAAGTCACCGTATCTTGATACGAAATTTAGGCTGAGTTAAGTTTGGGAGGCGACCATCCCTGGGAGACAAACAGAAAGCTCTAAGGCTGCTACCTTGAACCTCTGGTCAAGGCCCTGACTGAAGTCCACTGTGACCACCATCTGTGATGCTCTCTGCTTCTGGCTTTGGGTTCCACTGGAAGACATGGGACTCCATGTCAAGACTGGACATGGAAGTCCTTGTCACACCTGTGGCTGGTCTCCCTGGCTATACCATGCAGCTATTTCTCCACTCAGGGGTCTGCTAGGAAAGGCAGCCCTGGAAACACCTCCCAGTAAGACATCTCCCAACTTCCTGTCCAGGCATCTGCCTCTCCCCACCTCCAGGAAAATTCCAGATTAATTCTTTCATGGGCCTGTCCATACTTTCATAGAAAGGCCTGAGTTGAGTTGATTTCAACAGTGGCCCTTAAACACAAAGACACTGTGAGATCTCCCAAAGGAGTTAAAACAGCTTAGACTTACAGGATGGACACAGGCACATTGCCTTTCCATTCTTTAAATTCTCCCCTTGCTGCAAGAACAAGACAAAACTGAATGTCACCAGCAAATTGTCTTGCCACATATGTTTGAATCAAAGAAATACACCAAGCAGTTCCTTGTTTCATTTTTGCTCAGGGCCTGTTCCAAGGCTGGAGACTTGGCTGTGTTTCTAGTCACAAAACTCCCCAGCACAGCCTAACTCCTCACTGCCTGAGTTTTATGTGAATCAGCTGACATTACATTTGAACGTTGCTTCATTTTCCTCAAGGCTTCTTCCTCTGGGCCTCATAAATACAAGTAAGTCTTGGCCTCAGAGCTTGCTTGTGTGTGAAAGCCTTGCCTCAGAATGAGCGGTTCTGGGGGTAAACTCTATTTAATTGGAATTTTTTATCATGGGAAATACTGGAGATGTACCATGGCTTGAAAGTTCTTTTCCAGAGTTTGTGACTGGTTTCGTCTTTCACTCTTCACTGTAACCAGTCCAAATCTTCACCATTCCTCAAGTTTTCTACTCCACCACCTCCTCCTAACTCTAAGTGCATGAACATGCCCTCAACTTTACAAAGAAAACAGAAGCTCTCAGGCCATTTCCCCAGCCCTATCATCATCTCCTTTTATGCTTCCTCTCAGGGAATAAGAGATGGCTTCTTAACAAAGCTAATTCCTTCACCTGTGCATTTTCCTCCCTCTCTCTACCGCAGCAATGGGAGCAGTTAGCCATATTTCAGTGATTGTGGCAGAAAACTTACCTCAAAAAGGCTGTGTTACCTTATTAAATTAATAACCCAATCAAGAGATCTACTGTACAGCATGGTGACTATAGTTAATAACAATGTATTATATTCTTGAAAATCCCTAATCAATTTTAAGTATTCTTACCACCAAAAATAAATATGTGAGATAATGTATATGTTAATTAGTTCAATGTAGCCATTCCATGAGTCATATATATTTTAAAGCATGTTGTACATGGTAAATATATGCAATATTTGTCAATTAAAACAAATGAAAATAAATCTAATAACCCTAGGCAGGACTAGCTTTCCTGGGCTGGGACATTGTCACCAGGAAGTGATTTCTCTCCATCTCCAAGTTTATCTCTGCCCACCCTTGTGTGTTGATTTCATTCTCAAGCTACAAAAACTGACAAGAGAGTGATTGCTGCGCCAATCTGCAATTCCAAATTCAAGTCCAGAAAAAAAAAAGTCTGCTTCCCTGATAACTTGAACCAAGAGTCCTTGAACCCAGTTTCATTGGCCCATTACTTGCCTGACTTTGGTATGTGCCCACCTCTGGAGAGTGTGATGGTGCTCTCAGTGATGGGCTGGGCCTGGGCCACTTGCCTATATGGAAGTGGGAGAGTTGCAGTTGACACTACTGGAATTTCATGGACTCAGATTAGGGGAGGTGGTTCACCTGAAGAAAGAAAAATGAATGCTGGGTGGATTCTGGAATTGCTCCTGCCTTTGAAAACCAATTTTGATTTTATATGTTGTTCTAGCTGTGGCTGGCTCTCTTGTCTTCCCTTCACATTAAAGATCTTGAAAAAGTTGTCTGGTTTTATGTTTCTCCTCACCTTATACTCAGTGCTCACTCCTCTGCAATTTGATTTTGACCCCCCATGACTCCACTGAAACTGCTGTCACAAAGACCTCCAATAATCAAACTAGTCATAAAAAGCAGAAGCAATAAATTCCCTTTATATCCGTAGTTTTCAAACTTTCCTTTGCATCAGATTTACCCCTGGGCCTGCTAAGACTCAGGTTGCCCCCAGGATTCTCACCCCTAGATCCTAGCATCGAAGACTTCTTAAAGTTTTGTTAGAAATGGTTTTTCTCCCAAGTTCCCAGGCAATGTTGCTGCTACTGCTGATCCAGGAGCCATACTTTAAGGTCCACTGGTTTATACCAATAATAATCGGTTAGAACAGGTCATTTTAACTGCCTAGAACAAACTAAGCTATTAATGTGTATGATCTTATATAGCTTTATTGAATAGCATTAAAGATAATGTGACTAAATGGGGAGATCTACTCTGTAGTTTTTGTTTTTTCTAGATATGAAGACTGATCATTTCAGTCTTCAGCAATGAAAAGCTCTGTGGTAACGTTGTTATAGTCTCTTAAATTAAAAAGAAAATCAAATTTGGAGGATCAATGGAAAAAAATTAAAATCATGGGTCCTTAAGGGAAGTAAGATAATTTAGGAAATATATTGCCTACATTTTCTTATTTAAAATGTGCAAATACTCCTTGAGGAATGTATTATGATTCCCATTTATCTTGATGAAGAAATTAAAGATCAAAAGTAACTAATTTTAAGGAAAAAGGAATAGAATGAAGTATGGCTGGCTCCAGAGCGCGCTCCTCTCCTCCACACTGTGAAATGGGCAAATACACACTCAGTGCCTAGAAGGGCTCTGGAATGCTCACTACTGTTGTACTGCTATGGGTGGCAGTAATTCTCAAAAGAAGGTATATTAATAATTATTTTTCTGATTATAAAAACAACATACTTTTTATAGAAAACTTAAGTAATATTGAGTAGAGAGAAAATAACCGTGAACATTAATAATTCAAGCACTCAAAGATATTCTCTGTTAACAATTTGGTAGATGGTACTAGAAGTAAAACTTTACGACAGTGGCCATCTTCATCTGTTTAGTTGAATGCTATATTTCAAGAGGCCTAGAATCATGCCAGGGCCGTACAGTAAGGGCTCAATAAATATTGGCTAAATGTAAGAGTAGATGGATAGCTTTGGGGTCTTTTTCATTTATGCATAAATACATGTGTCCACATACAACTAGAATGTATTTTCAAACTTGAATTTATATTCTACATAGTTTTTTTAAAATCCTGTTTATTTCAAAGGCCATTGACATTTTATATAAAAAGTTGACAGATGGAGTATTCCCCACTTTTTGGTGGACTGAGAAGGTGAACTTGGTTCACCTGTAGCCCTAGAACAATCTAAGTCTATCATTATTTATTTACAGAAGGAAAAAATGAACTCTAAACCTTAATTTCCTCACCTTCAAAATAAAGTAAGGTTACATGATCCCTAGGATTTCATTCCAGGATATGGGATTTATATAATGAGACAGTACTTTATTCATAATATTTTATGTTTTCTTTACAGATGCTCTTAATAGTATTGAGAATTCCATTTATAGAACAGCCTTCAAATTACAATCAGTGCAAACTCTGTGCCAATGTAAGTATAGGCTCTCCTGAAATATTTGAAATAATCTGAGCTTGATGTGTGATGTAAAATTCAAAGAGAAAACAAACACTCCTCCATGCAGCTGACTGCTGGATTCTGGAAGTCTGGACTTCTGCATTTAGCTCATTCATCACAGAAAAGATGGAGGGATGTAAAGACATCATGTGCATTCAAACCATGTGTAGTTTTCTGATGAGCGATAGAAAATAATTGTGGATGAGGATTTTTAATTTTTTAAATATTTTTTCCACTTGGTTTCTTCTAGAAAATGTTTTTGGTTTTCTTTTCAGGATACCAATATGGACACAAAATAAAATTACAAAAAAAAAGTAGTTTCAAATCTGTACCCATAGATTTGAGTTTAAAAATATAAAATTTCCTCTACCACCTAAGATTTGTGTTTTCAGGTTGTACCTGTAATCTATATATGAACATGCAAAAGCAGGTGCTAATGAATAAATAACCCATGGACCATGAATTTTAAAACAATCTCAAGAATTCCCTGAGGACTGTTCCTTTTGCATTAAATTTATGTCTGATTGAATGTATGGTTTTCTTTTCTTTTCTCATACTGTTATCTAGGCAAAATATGGTAAAAACGTTTATTCTGTGAAAAGTTTCCAAGGTGAAATAAACTGGGTCCGAGCTATGAAAAACACCAGACATTCAGCATATCTAAAGTTATTGATTTCTCATTGCACTAAAGAAAATTCACTTCATGTGAAATGATTTCTGAAATTTATCATATCAGATCTAAAAGAAGTTATGTTATATATATGACATTTCTACTGAAGGCTGACATTTTAAATATTTTTCCTCCTGTCTAAAAAGTTATATAGGGCAGTGGTTTTCAAATTGGGTTTCACAAAGTATATATGGATGTAAGGTAGAGCACAAAGGAGTTAGCCAGGTTGGAAGAGGAGGTGCAGGCAAGGCGGGAAGATTCAAAGACCATATCCTTAATAGGAACAATTCCATCCTTCTCTATTTTCCACACTGTGTTTCCTTTTATGTGTGTGTGTGTGTGTGTGTGTGTGTGTGTGTGTGTGTGTGAGAGAGAGAGAGAGAGAGAGAGAGAGAGAGAGAGAGAGACAGACAGAGTTGGGGTCTCACTTTGTCACCCAGGCTGGAGTGCAGTGGTGGGATCTCAGCTCACTGCAACATCTGCCTCCCAGGCTGAAACCATCGTGCCACCTCAACCTCCCTAGTAGCTGGGACCACAGGTGTCAGCCACCACACCTGCCAATTTTTTGTATTTTTAGTAGAGACAAGGTTTCGCCATGTTGCCGAGGCTGGTCTTGAACACCTGAGCTCAATCGATCCCCCAACTTTGGCGTCCCAAAGTGACAGAATCACAGGTGTCAGCCACCCCATCCAGCCTCATACCATGTTTCTGTATCAGGTTGCCTTGAAAAGTAAATTTTATGTAGCTTACTTCTCTAGATAAACTCACGTGTAAGTATTATATTATTTATTATTCCAGAAACAAATGAAAGGCTAAAAATTTGCTCCCAATGATGCTATTTTCCTGGATAATTTCTCCCATTAAAGAAAGTTAGCACAATTTTTCACATGTCCCCATCATGAATACCTGAGTATGTACCAGAGTGTAACTTGAGGATGCACATTTTTGAACTTTTTGTTATCTCTGGCATCAGGAACAGTGAATATAAATAATACTCATGGGAAACATTAACAATACACAAAATCCATGGTTGAAAAACATTACCGAGAAAAGATAACCAAACAAAAAATTAAAACAGAAAAGTCCCAAACACCGACATAAAGCATAACAAGCTCCAAATAGCAAGATCTGGAACACATTGCTGTACAAATCTTGTGGTGAGATTAATGGACACCACTATTATCTGGTTTGGTGTAATATAGACTCTCAGCAGGAGATGAAATCAGCCTGTGTTCAGAAGGCATGGCCGAGGTGACAGGTTTTAATGATAAAAGAGTTTACAGCCTTCACCACCTGCAGCCAGGTTCTTATTTAACTTGCATCCCTGAAACTTGCTCCTCTGTTCCTTAGACTGTCCCCTAAAAAGCAATATCAGAGAACAAATAAAAATTTTCATTATACTTGCTAGATTTCTTATCTGATGTTGATTTATGAAGTAGAGAGAAACCCAGGGTTTTATGGTTTCACAGGCTGAAGAGTTTTAAACGCCAGGAGCTCTTGGCGCTCTTGACATCCTCACCTCTCAGATAGTGCAAGTGGCTGTTTATTAATTTTGTCTGTCATCCTCTCTCTGCAAGAAGTTATGGGGTTAGCTCTATTACATTCTTGTTTCTATTCATTGCCTTGTTAAAATTTTAGGAGAAGGTGGTTAAAAATATTCAGTATGAGAAAGAAAGCATTATTTTTTGTACGCAGCTCTAGTTTTATTAAGCGTCCTCTCTAGATAGTAATACTGATGGGACCAAGCTTTTAAAAATTGATATTACTGAGTTGCTGAATTCTCCGTCTCTTTAGCCTAAAGATCTTTATAGAAGAGTAACTGCTCTTTTACAAAGATCACTGTTCTTTATTTAACTATGGCAATTGCTTTTTAACACACCATATTGCTTCTGAAGCTGGGTTGCAGACAAGAAAAACTATATTTGAACATGAAAGGTAAATTTATTCAATCCACTTAATGAAGAGTATAAAAATGTTTTCCCCAACTTTTCACCACAGAGTCATAACTTTCTTGGAAAGCTTATTTTTTGTTTCTCACTTCCCTTTTTAACTTCTTTCTGTAAAACAACATCCTAGAAACTGTACTGGTAATAATGTTATAACTATGCTTTACTAACAGATGCACTTTTCCAAAATCAAATGAATTGCTAGAATAGTAACGCCTGAATTATACACAAGGAATATATGTCCAAATAATGGTCATATTTCATTCCTCATAAAAGAAAATAACTACTATAAAAAGGCAGTCTTAATTATAAAACACTAAATGACATTTGCTTCATTTGAAGCCTTTTGTTCCCATCAGAAAATAAGGCTCAATTCTTCATGTGCTTCCTACAGTGGACTTGATTGACAGCTCCCTGATTCAGCAGGTCCTACTGCGTCCAAGTTTCTGGGAAGCTCGCAAGTGTTCCCTTTCTGTGCAGCAGCTTTCACAGGCACTCCAAGTGCTGTTTCAGAAGGCCAGGGAGGAAAACCCCGGACAGGTACATCCCAGAGCTTCGGAACTCACTCTGAGCCTTCTCACGACAATGTACAACAGGTGAGGGTGTGGACGTCGCGCTGTGACCTCAAAGGCAATGTTAGTGGCCAGTGGTAATTTACCATTTGGTGCTGTCTAATATTTGCTTGAGGTTTGGTATATAAGAAGCCTTTGTTTGTTTTTCACAAATTGATTCCTCAGGAGTGGAACACAGGAGTAAATGCCTATTCAGTTTTACGAATATAAATGACCCATGGATAGCAAAAGGAGGGGGGAAATGCCACATTATTCGTTCCTTTATACAAATTCATTCCTACTCTAGAGAAGCATACACACCTCTTGCTAGGGCATTTACAATTCTATATATGTATGTGAAAAACGATACTCTGCTTTTGTTACTGCTAGCTTCTTTGCTCATGTCTTTGTAAATGATTATCAATTTTTTCTTTCTTTCTTTTTTTCTTTCTTCTTTTTTAAGCTAGAATAAGGTTGAAAATCCTGTGCATGGATGGGTAACCTATAAACCAGTTTAGACTATGTCAAAGGGCCAATTACATATGCTCTCAAGTCAATAGTTCTGCTAGTGCGTGGTAGGCTTGGGTGTGTTTTTTAAACTGTAAGGTTTCAATTCCTCTACCCCTTCCTCAATTTGGTTTACCTTACCTATCCTCAACTCAGTAGACTTCTTCCTTTAGAATAAACTTTTCAAAAATCATAGTGAATTCAAAACATTTGGAAAAGTAGAGGAAAAAAGTAAAGAAAAAGAAATACATTATTACCCATCAGCCTGCCTCCCAGAGGCAAGCACCATTTTAACCACTGGGCAAATTCCTTGTGATTATTTTCTTTTCTAGTTTTCTTTTTATTTTTTTTAACTGCCCGAACAATATATAAACCCATTCTCAAGTTGTTTTTTCATTTCAGCTTCCTTAAACATTAAGCTTTTTACTGTCATTTCTTTTTCTTTCTTTTCTTTCCTTTTTTTATTTTTTTTTTAAGATGACGTTATCTCGCTCTGCTGCCAGGCTGGAGTGCAGTGGCTGTGATTTCGGTTCACTGCAACCTCCGCCTCCTGGGTTCAAGCAATTCTCCTGCCTCAGCCTCCCAAGTAGCTGGGATTATAGGCACATGCAACAAGACCCGTGAATTTTTTGTATTTTTGGTAGAGACAGGGGTTTCACTATGTTGGCCAGGATGGTCTCGATCTCTTGACCTCAAGTGATCTGCCCTCCTCAGCTTCCCAAAGTGCTAAGATTTCAGGCATGGGCTACCACATCCAGCCTGATTGTCATTTCTATTTTCTGTGCCTGTCTCCAACAATCTCCCTGTCTTCGATAAATTGTTTAGTAGGTTTGTAAACTAGACAGCAAGTGGACAAGGATGATTAGGCTCTGAGAGCCTGTGAACTAGATTTTTCTTTTGCATAAATATTTGCTCCTTTGCTGCCTTGTGGTCCTACCTTGTCTCTGTTGCTTGGTTTCCAGGCAACTGAGGCCTGAGGAAGTGATGCTACCTGCTCCATGAAGGCAGGGTATACCCTCACATTCCTGATGCCTGGTACAGGGCTTAGCACAGAGGAGGCACCCAATACAAATTTTGGAATGACTGCATGAACAAATAAATGACTGGTGAAATATGATAATTCAGTGCTCTGTTCTGCTAAATTCTAGGTGTAGGATAAGAAGTCATGAAAAGCTAGAACTTACAACACCATATCAGCAATGCCCATTGATAGTTATGGTTTTTATAATCCATGACACCAAAGGTAACGCTGACCTTCTCATTCTTGTCTCTGTATTTTGTCACCGTGCAGCACAGAAACAGGTTTTCTCCAGCTTATGCCTGCGGCCGCTGCCCTAATAACCCTCTCAGGAGACAGCCCTCTTACAAAATACCGAGGTAACACGCAGAGGACCACGTGTGTCCTAAAGTGCAGTGAGCCCCAAATCCCCAACCTGTTATCCTATATTCCCGCCACAAGGCCTTCTTCTTCAGCATGTACTCAGCATGACTCATGTGTTTATTGAAGAAAAATATTTAAGATTTGAGGAATTTGGAATTTTTTTTTTTTTTTTGAAATTTACACTTCCTAATTGTTAATTGGTTGTTCTTGATACTAATTTGTTTAGGGATTATCTAGACATCCGTAATTATTATGAGTTTGAAGACTGGGAGGATCCTCATATTTCCTTTTACCAACCTCATGGTCTTCATCATAAATGCACTAAATGATCAAGGGGTTGAAATGTGAATGGATTTTCATTAGTTATCAGATTATGGTTATTATAAAAAACATAGTTTGGAAGGCCTTCAAAATAGCGAGCCAATAATCAAGAACGTGACTTTTCCTTCTCTTTCCCTTCATAGCCACAAAGAGATTGTTACTTCAAAGCAAGTACTCTTCAAAGATACATTCCATGTGCTCAATTTAAAGATTTTTCCTTCTGCATGTCTAGCTCTTTTTCAGCTCTATGCAGAAAATAGCAGGGGAGGTTATGATTCTGGGGCACGCATGACTCGAAGCATTTTGAGAAAACTACTAACAGATCTACAGCAGGTAAGTCCCTAATACTTAAGAACTGTACTTTTGTTTCAGTTAATTAGCCACATTTATTATTAAAGAATCTGATGTCTCCAGTGTCAATTTTACCTTTATATCGATCTCCATGCAAGCGCCCTCCTCCATAGCCACTGCTGTTACTTGAGTATAACTTAACTTATGCTCATAAGGTTGTAGTAGAAGGTTATGAGTTATACTCACACTCATGAGGCTAAAGTTAGTGGAGCCTATAGATAAGAATTATTTGCATTTGCTGTAAGTTTACTACCCGTTAACTCTACTCTCTATGGAGTTGTAAAATAGCCTAGCAAAGACAATGATGTATTTCTCTATAGGTACAGATAATCACCACTGAAAACATATCCAAAGTTCTCTTTTGCTTATTCCAAAGTGTATAATTTTTCCTTACACTCCTTATACCTTTTTCACGCCTACATATTAAAACACTGTGCCTGACATGCACCGAGTTCTCCATGCCTGACTTCTGCATTTCCACCCATCCTTCCCCTTGACAAACACTACTCATCTTTCAATATGACTCAATCATTTGTCACCTCCTTGCTGAAAGTTTCTTTGACTTCCTATGCATAACTTTGTTGCAGCACTTGTCGAATTGTGGCAGATGCTTCCCCACTGGACTATTTCCTCTTTATGTCTCCAGTGCCTTGAACAGTGCCTGATACTAAAAGACCTCCAAAAAATACTGAAAGAATGCATAGATGGAGTGCCATGCTGAGTACTCAAATCATTTCCTGTACTTTAAGTACGTGTTAATTTGATTTTGTTTTTCCTTCTTACTAGGCAAGGGAATTTAACCTCCTTAAAGTTTTTTTTAATGTTAAGATGACATAAATTGATGTAACCAAGCAAGAACTTCTGCAAATGGATTAAATAGGCTCTGGATTGTCTTGCGTGTGGGTGCTGTTGTCCTATTGTACCCTTACCCTTGTTCTGAAGGATGTCTCCATTCTTCCAGCTCCTACAAAATCCCCAAGTAGATGTTTTGTACTGTAAACACCTAAAAACCTTCTGTTATTTTTCTCCTGAGTCTGGACCAAGGATTCTGAACTGAGGATAGTCATGATGGGAGTGGGGAGGGATTAGGAGGAAGATAATAAAAATCTCTAGGACAGGGAGCATTCTGCCCCTACCCACACCCCAGGTATTAGTATGCTCCTGAGAAGGTCTTAGGAGGGCAGAGATTTGCACAGAAATTATCATCCCATTGACTGCTATTACGAACTCAGAAATGGAAAATTCCAGGCCTCACCAAATGATTCAAATCCTCCCCTAAGCATCGTAATTATCATTTCAAGTGGTATCTGCCTGTGCGGTGTGCCATCTAGCCATGCTTAATGCTTCCTAGAACACCTGCAAGAAATTAGTCACTTGGGCCATTCATCTGCAAAATTTTTATGCACACTCTTACAGGCAAAAATGTAGGTTGAAACCCGCTACAGAAGTGAATTTTCTTTGTACTAGGTTAGAATCACAGAGCTGGTGAGAGTCATTCTACGTTATCCACCCATCTTATTTTACAAATGAAGTAAAGCTCCTTTCCCAGGGCTCAAGGACATCAGAGGAGGGTGAATGTTGAATCAGCAACACAGTCTGAATAAGTCGTTCAGTTAATTCATCAGCACACACAAGCCAAACGATGGGTAATGAGTGATGTTTTCAGACAAAGGCTAAATAACATAGGAAGTAGTTACTTACATGTGACTGGTGACAGGATTATCAATTTAAAGTACAAGCCATCTTGTCACTATTACGCAAATGTTTGTTGACTTCTGCCTGGCTAATTGTCAGCAGAGAGGCTCTGAGTGCCACTTTCCTGATTAGAAGAACGTTTATTCGAGTTGATGGACTCAGCAGGAGGGTCTCTGAGATTACTTCTGAGCTTGCAGGCAATGCCTGCTGACAGCCTGTGCTATAGAAAACATCAGATGTGAAATTAGGACTCATGACCAAATGGGAATAAATGGAGGTGACAGGTACATGTATCTGTGCATATAGATGATGTCAGAGCCAAGTCCCTGGCCATCTTGGCAGTCACAGAAGGTTCTTAGTGCCTTAATTGAACGCCTTATGGTGACTGTGGTAGAAAGGTGGAAACCACTGAGTGTGGTGGCACAGATTGAGCCGTTGGAATATATGTAAGGTTGGCTGTGACAAAGCTTTATGAAAACTCCTCAAGAAAGAGTAAGAGTCCTGGAGTGAGACCCCAATTCTGCTGCTAAATTGCTTTTTTGACCTTGAGCAAAATATCAGATCTCAATTACTCCTTGCTTTATTAATTTTTGAAAAATATTTAATTGATAATCAGAAACTGTATGTATTCAAGGTATACAACTGGATGTTTTGAGATACATATACACTGTGTAATGACTACCACAGTCAAATGAATTAACCCATCTGTCACCACCATCATTACCATCTTGTGGGATGGGAGGTTTGAGGACGCTTCAGATCTGCTCTTGTATCTATTTTCAAGTAAACAATACCGGAAAATGTGAAAAAGAATTTTTTTTTGAGATGGAGTTTTGCTCTTGTCACCTAGGTTGGAGTGCAGTTGCACAAACTTGGCTCACTGCAATCTCCACCTCCCAGGTTCAAGCAATTCTCCTGCCTCGGCCTCCTGAGTACCTGGGATTATAGGTGCCTGGCACCACGCCTGGCTAGTTTTTGTATATTTAGTAGAGACGGGGTTTCACCAGCACTATTGCTAGTTGCCATGCTGCAATTACATCCCCAGAATTTATCTTTTTTTTTTTTTTTTTTTTTTCTTTTTTAGATGGAGCCTGGCTCTACAGCCAGGCTGGAGTGCAGTGGCGTCATCTCAGCTCACTGCAACCACCACCTCCCGGGTTCAAGTGATTTTCCTGCCTCAGCCTCCCAAGTAGCTGGGACTAGAGGCACATGCCACCATGATCAGCTAATTTTTGTATTTTTAGCAGAGACAGGGTTTCACCATGTTGGCCAGGATGGTCTTGATCTCTTGACCTTGTGATCCACCTGCCTTGGCCTCTCAAAGTGCTGAGATTACAGGCATGAGCCATTGTGCCGAGTCTGAATTTATTTGTCTTATCGAAGTTTCTACCCTTTAATCAACATCTTCTCCTTTATCTTTATCCTCAGCCCCTGGCATCCACTATCCTTCTCTCTGTTTCTATGAATTCACTGTTTTTAGATTCCATATGTAAGTGTGATCATGCAGTATTTGTCTTTCTGTGCCTGGCTTATTTCATTTAGCGAATTGTCCCCCGGGTTTATTCATGATGTTGCAAATGACAGGATTCTCTTCTTTCCTAAGGTGAAGTACTATTCCATTGTATATTACATGCCACATTTTTCATTCCATTCATCTGTCAATGAACACTTAGATCGTTCCAGAAACCGAGCTGTTATGAAGAGTGCTGCAGTGAACACAGGAGTGCAGATGTCTCTTTAACAGACTGATTTCCTTTCCTTTCATCCCTTGCTTTAAAGAAGGGTAGTGATTACCACCCTACCTCAGAGATGGGCATTTCTTAAAATGATATGATATGAAAGTGTTTAGAAAGGTTTTTCTCAAAGCTACTCTAGGCTTGTCCAACAGTAGTGAGTTATCTCAATAGATGGTTTACAGTCAGTTACAGATTGAACTCCTGGATCTGCTCTTTCAGATTTCTCACTACTGTACTTGAGTAGTCTTAAGAAACATGTATATATACAATAGTAAAGACTTGGAACCAACCCAAATGCCCATCAATGATAGACTGGATAAAGAAAATGTGGCACATATATACCATGGAATACTATGCAGCTGTGAAAAAGAGTGAGTTCATGTCCTTTGCAGGGACATGGATGAAGCTGGAAACCATCATTCTCAGCAAACTAACACAGGAACAGAAAACAAAACACCGCATGTTCTCACTCATAAGTGGGAGCTGAACAATGAGAACACATGGACACAGGGAGGGAAACATCACACACTGGGGCCTGTTGGGGGGTCGGGGGCAAGAGAAGGGAGAGCATTAGGACAAGTACTGAATGCATGCAGGGCTTAAAACCTAGGTGACAGGTTGATAGGTGCAGCAAACTACCATGGCACATGTATGCCTATGTAACAAACCTGCACATTCTGCACATGTATCCCAGAACTTGAAGTAAAAAAAAAAAAGAAGTATGTATACTTTAAAACTCTAAACTTTAAGACAGTATTATTATGATATGCATTTCACAGGTGAACAAAGGCTTAAATAAAGGTTAAAATAATTTGATATCACAAGAGGTAAAACAGAAGGAAGCAGTTTATCACCCCATTGGCAGACTTCCTTCCTTTACCCTCTTCTCTCTTCTTCTTCCCACTTGCTTATTCATTGTCTTAATGCAAACATTGTACAAAACCCACACATTGCTTTTGTTCTCTTGGATTGAGACAGTTCACCTGGTCTCAGATGCCAGACTCTTGTGACCGCACAGCTGTGGGCACCAGCTCTTGGGCATAGTGCTCCCAGAGGCCACATATTTCTCCACTTTCTAACAGCTGAGATGAGGTTGTCTCTTGCAGATCCCAACTGTCGTGGGAGAGAGTCGTGCTCTGTGCTCTGTGGAAAGTGCCACCCGCAGCTGTTTCCAAGGGGTGAGTGCCTTGCAAATGTCCCTGGAGTTGGGGACAGACATGGTGAATTGGGATAGTTTGCTGGCTGATTTAAATTACAGACCTATTATTCCTCCACAAAGCATCCCAGATAACTGAACTTAGGAGGTAGTCTTACCTTCAGCTTTTCATATGATAAACCTCGTCAGCAGAGCTGACAGAATTAGAGTCAGAAAAGAAAATGAGAATACCAAGTCATGCCTAAAAACACATCTTAGGGTGTCATTGTTTTTCAGGTGTTGAGCCCAGCAATCAAAGAAGAGAAATTCCTATCTTGGGTGCAATCTGAGCCTCCCATCCTCCTGTGGCTCCCGACCTGCCACCGGTTATCAGCTGCTGAACGGATCACTCACCCTGCTCGGTGCACGGTCTGCAGGACTTTCCCAATCACGGGACTCAGGTACAGTCATCAGCAGCATTGCTCAGATTACCGTTCTCCAGATGGGTCTACAGTTGGTACTGCATGCCTTCAGATTCTTTTTGGGGTCCTCCTCACACATCTGGAATTCAGTTGACTTTTTTGGCTCAATGATTTCTTGCCAAGAGGCATCCTGGTTAATAATAATTTGTCTTTTATCTTCTATAATAATTGAAATATTAAATTCTTCCACTGATGCATACTGTGACTAATAGACATTTTTATTCCTCTAAGGGGAATAAATTTTGCCCTTTTGGGGGGAGGGGACAGGGTCTCTATCTATCACCCAGGTTAAAGGGCAGTGGCACTATCATTGCTCACTGCAGCTTGGAACTCCTAAGCTCAAGTCATCCTCCCACTTCAGCCTCCTGGGTAGCTGGGAGACAGGTGCATGCCACCATGCCCAGCTAATTTTCTATTTTTTTGTAGAGATGAGATCTTATTGTGTTGCCCAGGCTGCTCTCCAACTCCTGATCTTAACTAATCCTCCTGCTTCAGCCTCCCAAAGCATTGGATTACAAGTGTGGGCCAATGCATCTGGCCTGTCTTTTGTTCCAAAAACAACTTTTAAGTATTTTGGAACCATTCATCCATCATCATCATCATTCTAACCATGCTAATTTTGTTAGGTGTTAGACAAATGCCAAGTTGAGCAGTTCACATGGATCATTTTATTTAAAATATATTGTAAGCCTATACAAAGGGTTGTGATTCTCCCCAATTTGCAGAGAAGTTAAATAACTTGCATGATTAGCAAGCAGCAGAGGCTGATGACCTAAATCCAGAGTCCCTGCTTTGCAGCCATGATGCTCTACTGCCTCCCTGTGCATACAACTGCAAACGAGTCTCAGACTCACAGGGATGATCAGCATGAATGAGAGCAACTCAGCCCGGATCTTCTCTCTACCTGGAGCAAAGGACAGATTTGAGAGCCCATAGGGCTCTCCCTCTGCCTCCCTGCTATAGCCCTGCTTCTCCATACCTCTCATTTAGCACTTAAGCACACATCGCCTTATTCTGCAAGTTATTACCTCAACCTTCCATGTCAAAGTTTTGCAGCAAGATATGAAATTTAAGAGCACTGGAATCTGGTCATATTCCTTTTTTGTAACCTTTAAGACAGGGGTTGAAAATCCAGATGTTTAAAAGGCAAGGCAAGTGGTATATACGAAGGACATAGGACAGGTAGGGACTATGGCTAGCTCAGTCTAAAAGGAGCAGCTGCCGCCTGGTTCTCACCAGCTGTCACCATATGAAGATGCAGCTTTATACTATACACACTACAGTTAGAGAAGAGAATTTAAGTATTGAGAAAAAATGTATAGTTTCCTGTTATTTTGTAGACAAACAACATGGTGCCACTCAAATATACTTAAAAGTTACTGATGATTGCTAGGTCTCACTAGCTCTCCCCTAACGTCACAATAGTTTTCTGAGTATTATGGGACACCCCTCCTAAGCAGAGTGTCTCAAGAATCTCTCCTCTCCTTCTGACTGCAAAGGGATTTAAGGTTGTCATTTCTCATAAAGAAAAAATCTCCAATGTTATGGGTCAAGAAACTTGAGTGTGGTGAGGAACTCCCCTTCTTCACTTTATATCTTTCCTACATACAGACTTCTATAAAATGATGAATGCTTATTTTTAGATTTATTATCTATGGCTTAATTTTCCCCAACACCATACAGGAATGCAGGTCCAATATTATCATATTGTTTAAAAGTTTAAGAGAAGCCAAAATTTGATGTTATTGAAATCTACTTTTTTTTTTTGAGACGGCGTTTCGCTCTTGTTACCCAGGCTGGAGTGCAATGGCGTGATCTCGGCTCACTGCAACCTCCACCTCCTGGGTTCAGGCAATTCTCCTGTCTCAGCCTCCTGAGTAGCTGGGATTACAGGCATTTGCCACCATGCCCAGCTAATTTTTTGTGTTTTTAGTAGAGATGGGGTTTCACCACATTGACCAAGATGGTCTCGATCTCTTGACCTTGTGATACACCCGCCTTGGCCTCCCAAAGTGCTGGGATTACAGGCATGAGCCACCGCGCCCGGCCTGAAATCTACTTTTTTAATTAGCTATCAAATTCGAAATATTTGAGTGCCTTGTACAGCTACACATGACATGGCTGCAGATGTAAGAGTTTATCCTAAAGGTTACAGCACACAGCACCCTGCATATAGAGGACACTTAGTATTTTGGGAAATAAATCAGATGTCTATATCATAGCATATATGGCATGAATATAATGCCATATGATATACTAATAAATGAAGATTTGAGTAAATAAATGCATTAGAGTCATTTAATAATCCTATAATTTGGGAGAAACTTTACACTGATTTGGTAGCTCAGACATCTTCTGTATGTTTTGGGGTGCTCATTCTCTAACTGGGTATTCTTTCTTTTGCTCATCTACTAGTGACGAAAGCTGCGCTTCTATTTTAATTGGCAGGTACCGCTGTCTGAAGTGTCTCAACTTTGACATCTGCCAGATGTGTTTCTTATCCAGTCTCCACAGCAAATCCCATCAGAAGTCTCATCCTGTTATTGAGTACTGTGTTCAGGTAACATTTAATGTTGCATACCAAACTATTCATTGATCAATTCAGTATAAGCAATAGCCATGAAAAAAAAAAAAAAAAACAACTTGCCCTCCAGTGAAACCACAGATTCTGCTCCTGTCATACGTATTTAAGACTAAGCAGTGGCAAACTCCACCTTGAATCTCTCCCAATGTAAGCATGTTTCTTCACATTGTATGTCTCAATGAAAGGCTTTAGGCACAAGAAAAGGCCAGAGTTGAGTCTGAAGTAATTGACTAGATATTCTGGACTAGAATATGTCAGTGAAGAGTTAGAAGAGAATTGGAAATGGATACAGATGAAAAAGAGAAGGGTTCTGATTTGGCAAAAATGATGCAACAGTCTTCTAGTTACTAGCATATTTTTGGAGAATTTTTCTTTTTTAACATGTCTTTTCCTGAACCCTAAATTTCAAATATTTCTTCTTTAGGAAAAAAGGAAGATACTTATCTCAATGCTGACTGAAAAAGTATACAACTAAAACTTCACAGCTGCATTTCAAATTTTTTAAAATTATAAATTCCTAGCAAGTGAATTCAGTTATTTGTAAGAAGAGAAATAGCATCACAGTACATTTTAAGAAAAGGCATTCTATTGTTCCCAGAAAGAACATTTTCTTTTCATTACTAAATTCCATGAGTAAGTTTCTTCACACAGATAACAACCACCTCCAATACCACAATAGCAAAGGATGTTGATTGATTAACTTCGCCAAGGATAGTTTCCCTCCTTCTCTCCTTGACATGAATGGCACACAAAGGTCAAGTACCTGAATCTTGCCAAATAATTTCCAGTGGGCATTGCCTTACTAACCCGTGTGGACCCAGGTGCTCAGATTCTCAGGCATGGGATCTACTTTCCTGAGTCTATATCTTGGATTTGTTGATGTTAGAGTGACACCATGTGGCCACTTTGTTATTATGCTTTAAATTTCAAGTGCTGAAGCCCTTAAAATCAAACGTCGCATTCCTTCTTTGCTTCCTTTTGGTAGAGGTTCTTAACTTGGGGTGGATGAATAGACTTCAGGTGGCCTGTGAATCCACTGAAATTGTATACAGAATGGAATGTCTGAGTATTTCACTGGAGATAAAGCCACGAGTTATCTTCCAATTCTCAAAGGCATCCACAACCCCAAATGTGGGCAACCACAGGCTTGGTCCTCTCTGATGCCCTCCTCTGGGTGTAGAATGTTTAATGACTTGGGCTACTCTAAGGAAGAGGACTTATTGAGGGAGTGTGGGGTATTTAATTTGAAGAATTATGCTATGTTTATGAGAATGTGAAGAAATTCAGGGATAAGCAAGGGGTAAGATTATTTTTCTGAGGACTTAAGAGAAATAATTCCAAAACCTTTCATGGTGGCCTGTCCACATGCAGGTAAGGAAAGAGGACCACACATAGACTGATCTGACACTTTTTAAAAATGTTGGCCCTTTCAGCAGATGTCAGCAATGCAGAATACGAAGCTTCTCTTCAGGACCCTCAGAAACAACCTTCTTCAGGTGTGCTGTAGGAAGAAAGAAGCAGTGAGAAGGCAGCACCTGCTGGACCAGATGAATCCAAAGGATGTGGCTCACCATGGACAGGCCAGGTGAGTGGCTTTGAGGACCAGCTGGTGCCGCAGAGCAGCTGCCTAGGGCCCTGGGCATTGTGTTAACCAGCCAGCAATGTTTCTAATGCTGAAGAGCCTAGACTAGGCAGGAGGTGGAGTGAGGGATCGACTTAAGAGATTCTTCTTCTCTAAAAACGGCCTTTAATTTCAAAGTAGAACTAAGAGGCCACAACACCTTTTGGTGACTCATCCAGATGTTTAGAGTTATTTCTACAATGAAAACCATCAGAAAGACACTAAAGATTGTATTAGAATATTTGAATAATGTTGTTATAGTCCTAGTTTTTGCTGGTTTGCTTTTGGAAGCCTATTTCAGAATTAATACCTTTTTTTAAAAAAAAAAAAAAAGGAAAAGAAAGCCTATCACCACTCACAGAGGAGTGCTATTCACATTTTAGTGTTACCAAAACAGGGATTATGCTAATTTTTCATTCTTAGTTCCCAAAACATTGTTTTTAATGGCCTTACTCTCTTCCGTATAAGAAAATGCCACAATTCATGAGCAATACATCATTGGACATTTGACTGTTTCCAAATGTTGCCCCCCAAATTCTAGAGTCAACATCCCTATGCATGCGTTTCATCTAACATGTTTATGTTTTTATTAAGGAAAAATTCATGCAAGAAAAATCATTGAATAAAACATTATGAACTTGGTTAATCCTCAAAATTTGGAATGCCAAATTGTGCTTCAGTGGGGCACACCCTGCCATGACCAGTGTATGTAATTGCCCATCACAAGCCCGATCACCCACCTAAAGATGACCTTTAAAAGGTTTTTGTGACCTTCATTTTTGAAGTAGCCACTTCTTTGTAATTTAAAACAGCAGAAGATACAGGAAAGAAACATCTTTTTTTTTTTTTTTCTTTTTTAGAGACAAGATCTCATTCTGTCGCCCAGGCTGAAGTGCAGTGAAATGATCATAGCTCACTGCAAACTTGGACTTTTGGGCTTAAGCGATTCTCCCACCTCAGCCTCCCAGGCACACACCACCATGCTAGATGAATTTTTGTAGTTGTTTTTTTATAGAGATGGGATCTCAATATGCTGCTCAGGCAGGTTCTCAAACTCCTGGCCTCAAGTGATTGATTCTCTAACCTTGTCCTCCCAAAGTGTTGAGATTACAGACACAAGCCACCATGCCTAGCCTCATCACATTTTTGAGGAAAAGAAATATTGATTCACTTTCACTTTGCCTACTAGAAGTATAAGAATAGATTAATTTAAATCAAATTGGACTTATTTGTTAATTTCTTTTATAATTCTCTAATCTTTTTCTCGGACCTCCAGCAGCAAATTTCCATCTCAATCCCAGACCTCTATTTCTGTGGGCATTTTGTTGCTTTAAAGTTTGTTGTATTTTAATTGGCTTTTTAAAGAATGTTTATGGCTCCTTAAAGAATAAAGCACACAACGACCTCACAATTAGGTGCTATCTATTATTCTTATGTCACATTTACCTATCAGGTTATCAATATATGATTAAAGTTAGAGAATTTGGATAACATCTTGATGTGTATCTTTAATATTGCACATAGAATTTAAATTTAAAAATAAAAACAAAGATACGAGGTTCCAGTTTATCTTTATTCTTAAAGCCAGCTGTTTTCACCTTTCACTAGGAAGGTAACAATAAAATGTTAATCATCTGGATATATTGGATACTTGAGATCTTACCTAAATTCCTACATTCTCATAGTCACATCACAAAGATCCACACTCTTCACTCTTTTTTTTTTGAGATGAAGTCTTACTGTAGTCGCTCAGGCTGGTGTGCAATGGCACCATCTTGGCTCACTGTAACCTCTGCCTCCTCGGTTCAAGCAATTCTCCTGCCTCAGCCTCCCAAGAAGCTGGGATTACAGGCACCCGCCACCACACCCAGCTAATTTTTGTATTTTTAGTAGAGATAGGTTTCACCATATTGGCCAGGGTGGTCTTGATCTCCTGACCTCAAGTGATCCCTCCACCTCAGCCTCCCAGAGTTCTGGGATTACAGGCATGAGACACCACGCCCGGCCGCTCCATACTCTTATTTGCATTTCTTTTGGCCACAGAAGCCAGACTGATCTTTTACACATTTTTGACACAAACATGACAGTACTTCTCACACACGCATGCCCTCCAAACCCTTGTGGCTTCCTTTAAAAAAATTCCTCCATCATTTTCCCATTGTGTTTAGGCTAAAAATGAAAAGTTGTAGCATTACTTAGTCTTGGTCCCTTTGGTCCACCATGCTAATCTCTCCAGTTTCATTCCTCCGCCACAGTCCCTGCGTTCCAGCCCTGATTCTGCCCCACTTATGCCTAAGGCAGATCTACCCCAACCTTAAGACTTACATCTTTATTTTAAATGATTTAAATAAACTGCACATTTATTTAACGATCTGATTACTATCTGCCTTCTCATTTGGTTAAAGCTCCATCAAGGAATCTGATTTCACTCCCTTTTGTAACTCTGACACTTGGCTCATAAGTCATACAAAAAGTCAATCCATCAGCAAATCTTGTTGATTGCACCTTCAACATAGATTCGACTTGGAGTGGGTCTCGTTATCTCCACTGCCACCACCTCCCTGGTCCCTTTCTCCCACACTGTCACATGACCTCCTCGTTGGTTTCTCTGCTTCCTCCTTGGTCTCGGCATGGTCTACTCCTGGTGCCACAGGCAGGGTGATCCTTTTCAAATTTTGGCCAGATCATGTCACTCCTCTGCACAAACTTTTTTGTGGCTTTCCCTCTTCCAAGAAAGCTGCAGTCCTTCCAGTGGCCTTTAGCCTGGCCCTATAAACCCTGTTCCCCACCAGCTCTTGGTCCTCCTCTGCGCCTCTCCCAACTTGTTCTGCTTCAGGCTCACAGCTCTCCTCGCTGCTCCGTGAACACACCAGCCATGCAGCCACCTCAGGGGACTGGTACCCCTACATCACCTCCCTGTGTGGCTGGACTGCTCACCTCCCAAAGACCCACTGAGGTCTTTGCTCTAACATAGGCTCATCCCGAAGGCAACCATTTACCATTCAGCCCCTGTCCTCACTCTGGCACTCCCAGTTTTCCTTGCTGGCTTTGTTTTTCTTCAAAGCACTTCATCACCCTCTGACATCCTATATCTTACTTACTTTAATTATTATTTATTGCTGTGCCCTCTCTATAATGTAAGCTCTATGAGGGGAGGAATGTCCATTGTTTCCAGTCGTATTGCCAGAATCTGCAATAATATCTGAATATGATAATGCTCAATAAATACTTGTTGAATGACAGACTGAATGAATGAATAATAAAATGTATAGTATATGATGGAGGATTGATGGATGGATAGATAAGGTGAGCCATGAGCTCTTTTAAAATGTAGCTGGAAAGAGTCAATGAGTGTTGGAACAAAGTAATCAAGTTTGACTGAATCTGGAACAGACAGAAGTTTTGCCCTCAACTAACCATATGTGTGGCCATGAGGAAGTCACTTCACTTTTCTAGAGTCAGTCTCTTTACCTGTTAACTGAGATAATCTCTCTTCTCTACTCCCGGAGTGGTATTTCTGGAGACAAGATGAGGAAAGGGAATTGCAAGGGCTGTACAAAGCTAAGGTTCTCTGTCAATGTGTTGTACTCTGTCCACCTGTTCCCCACCGGCTCTTGGTCCTCCTCCAAGTATAATAGAGTTGTTCCCCAAAGTAACAGTCTTATGTAATAATTTTCAGCGTAGCCTAGACTTTGATGAGTTCAGAAATTCTGATTTGTGGCTGATCTAGGAGAAAAGAATGTGGAACATTACTCCATCACAATATAATAATAGTAAAAAATATATCTTTGCTATCTATTAAGTTGGCACACTAGCACTGACCATCTTCGAAGAGATCAATGGTTATTGCCAAGTGATAATATTGAATTCATTCAATGATTCAGCAAACAATCTGCATGGTAATAAGCTTTCTCCCTTTTGATGTGGTTTTATTTACTTTATATATGATAGTTTACACTGAGAATGCTTTCATTTACAAAACCAGAATTGAAAGCTAGGTGCCAAATATCATCATTCTTATTAAATATTTTAGGAAATTTTTGAACATATAATTAAAAAGAAAATTATAATGCTGAAAAATAACAGACAGAATTACTTCTACTTGTAGCTAATTTAATTGTGAATTACCAAGAAACCCCAAGTAACTAGCAAAAATTACTAAATTAATAGGCTTCAAATGATGATGGAAAAATAAAATAAAAATACACAAAATTCTTCACTGTACTAGCAATAATTGGCCAGAAATTTTATAAAAATCTCATTCAAAATACATGTAAAAATTATCTTTAAAAGAAACTACAGAAAAGATTCACAAAAATGATACAAGACCCAAATAAAGAAAATTATACTTCATTGAGTACAGAAAACAAGTCATGAACAAAAGGAGAAAATACCAAATTCCTAAATGAGAAGACTTGCATAAGAATGTGCCCGCTCCAAAAATTAATTGTTGATTTTTATTAATCACAGATCCAATACTTACAAATTTGCCTGTTTGCAAAAATTTATTTGTAACCTTAAAATTAACACTCACAGTGCTTTTGCACTATTTGCATACATGAGCAGAGTGGCAAAAAATTTTGAATTGCCTGATGCACATGTTCCCAGCTGAGGTCAAACCAGATAGTGCTCTGTGTTACTGTTTCAGCCCTCATACCATAAGCAAGAGTCCTTTTCCTGTCTATTTTGTGTCATGGTTTTTGCGTATCTGTGCTTTTTGTTGGTGATTTCACTTTTGCAAATGGCCCCAAAGCATGGTACTGAATTGCTGTCTAGTGTTCCTAAGCACAGCAAGGCTACAATGTGCCTTGATAAAAACAACACGTGTTAAATAAGCTTCATTCAGGTATGATTTATATTGCTGTTGACCATGAGTTTAATGCTAATGAATCAACAATATATATTTTAAAACTGTCTTTATATTGAAACACATAAGACAATGTTGTGCATTGATTGGTTGACAAAAATATTGTGGCCAGAAGCTTGAAAGAACCTAACCCTGTATTTCCTCTGGGAGCAATGGGTTCAGTATTTCCTAATTCAGGATTCATGGTGGCCTTATAGAGTGTAACTACTGTGAATAATGAAAATCTACTGTACTTAAGTTAAATGCGTTTCCAGATAGAATCACAGTGTTTTCTAAATAGGATAAAATAATTTTGAAGGTATGTTGGAAGAATAGTTGTACAAGAATAGTAAAATTGTGAAACTGAAGAATAATGAGAAGGGATGGTAAGAATATCTGTTAAAGGATATCTGTTAATATCCTTTAACAGATATTAACACTTACTATAAAACTACTATGACTAAATAATGTAGTATAAAAAAGGAACGAACATGTAGGTCTAAGGATGAGAATACAAAATGTAATAATTGATCCAAGCATATATGGGAACCTAATATATGATAAAGGTGATGTTTCAATTCATAGAAAAATAATGCCTAATTGGCTATCCATCTGGAAGGAAAATTGGCCCTCACTTTGCCCCACATACTAAAATAAATTCCAAATTAATTAAAATTTAAATATAAAAATAATTCAAAATAAATATTAGAAAACAGAAAATCTGTTTAGAGAAAGCCTTCCTAACAAAGACAGAAAAACAAAAAGTCATGAAGGAATAGACAGATGTCTATGATAGCATGCAATTTTAAACATTTTGCTATGGTAAATCATATTATAAGCAAAATAAAAAATAAGCCCTAGACTTACAAAAACATTTTCAGTAATAAGACAAATGATGCTATACAAAAGCTCCCTGAAAACTGATAAGAAAAACTTGACATGAGGTCAGAAGTGTTGGCTTCTGTGAAGAATTCAAAATAGGGACCTCCCTGGACATCAGGGTGAAAGAGTGAATAGTTTCTCATGCTGGAGAAATGCTCTCCAGTGTAGTGGTCTTATCTTGCAAGGATTCAGTCTTGCGTCAAGGAGTGTCTTTGACAATGGAAGGAACTGCAGTCTCCCAGCTCAGTGCCAAAAGTGTGGGCATGTTTGAAATTTTTTATAATTCCATTAAACCTATCCAGGTTATCAACAGCATCATAGAAAGGATGAAGCCAGGGAAATTTCTCCATGGCAAAACAGAAATTTATTTTGCATTTCTTCTCTATGTATGTGAAGGGTAACAAAGTTCTGTATCAGACATATTATCAGATATTCAGTACACGTTGTGCTGTGACATGAGGTGGTCTCTGTTGACCAAGGACTTGACAAAGGCTGGTCAATTTACCATCCACTCTGCTCCTCAGAAGGACATGTTGACTCCAAGTCCTGTGGACTTCACAGATTACACCTGCAACCTTAAATAACATCAGAGAGAGAGTCCTGCTTCCAGATTTCTCATCCAAGGACATCTCAACTCAATGAACTGTGCCCTTGTGCAGCTGCTAACAGGAGAGCTGGTGGTAGAAAGGTGTGAAGCTACAGCTGATTCATGTGGATACCTGTGAGTGTACAAAAAGCTACGTCCACAGTGCCACAGAGATTCTGAATATTCAGATGGCCCATGGGGACATTTGTAGGGGCCTCTCTTTCCCTATATACATGGTCTTCTCCAGGCTGTTTACCTGCCCTATGCTGAAGACCACCAATTTCAAAGTGGAATTTGAGGCCACCATTGACATGCATCTTCATGCTGACCACCTGGTCACAGAGAACTTCCCCATTGCAGCTCTGCAGGATTCAGCCCAGAAGGAGGGAAGCACAAAAAACAGGAGTGGCCTTGTGGATATTACGCTGGTTATCTTTTATGGGGAAGTGAAGCCAGCAGTATTTGTGGTTTTTGTGGTTGTTCTACATCAGAAATGAAACAGACTCCTTAAATTATAATTATTTTTTTCCCTCATTTCCTCAAGGCTTCTACTTCCACCAGGTACCTCTAATCAAATCTTTTGTTTGAAATTCAACCGGATTTCTTAATGCTATTTGCAAGATCATGTCACAGAAAATGTTTCCTATGATGTACCTGTTCTTGTATCCAAAAAAAGGCACAGAAAACCTGTTGTGACAGCCATCGGAGCTGTGCTGGAACATAAGATCATGGGGACAAAAGGAAACCTCTCTCTGACTCGTTAACAATGAAGGTAGCTGAGCAGTCCCCACAGCAAAGGGTCTGTGGCCAGGTGGCATTGCTTATGAAATTTGTAAATACCTTTCAAGGAAGAATGCAAAGTGGCATATTCCCCACTCTATTTCTGTAGTTCTTTTTATAACATTTTTCACTATAACTTCAAAATTTTTAGGGAACTGAGAAAAAAGCGTCCCTTGTTCTTTTAGGAGTAAGGGTGCTGGAGTGTTTCTGAACTCTCAAGAACTGTCATAAGAACTCACGCTGCCATATTCTGGGAATATATTTAAATGCAAAGTTATGTAAGGGGAAAAAACGTATGTTTGCTCCTTTTGTTATTGGGAGAGTTCTGAATGGCAGGAGCCCTGTGCCCAGTGTGGGTTGGTGAAGGCCTCTCTCCCCACGGTGGTGCCAGGAAAGTGTCCTTGATTGATGAACTTGGCCTGCCCCTCACCCCCTGAGGGACCTGTTTTGAGCCAGGGTTTTTTGACCTAAATCAGTGTTTCCTCAGTCTCCCTTTGTGATTCAAGTCAATTGGTGAGTCTGTTGCAACACATTTCTTCCTTCAAACCCTATCATTGTTTTGTTGGCCCACAATTAACAGGATCTCAAAAATAAGCTATGCGACCAGGTGCAGTGGCTCATGCCCATAATCCCAGCACTTTGGGAGGCAAAGGTGGGAGAATCACTTGATCACAGGAGTTTGAGACCAGCCTGGGCAACATGGGGAGATCTTGTCTCTAAAAAAAAAAAAAAAAAAAAAAAAACACTAAAAATCAGCTGGGCATGATGGTGCATGCCTGTGGTTCCCGCTATTCAGGTGGCTGAGATGGAAGGATGGCTTGAGCCCGGTAGGTCGAGGCTACAGTGAACCATGACTGCGCTGCTGTACTCACTCCGGCCTGGGTGACAGAGTGAGACCCTCTCTCAAAAATAATAAATAAATAAATAAGCCATGCTACTTTGCACACTAATTGCCCTTCCTTCTTAGTCATAGTTCTGGACAGGCCTGGGCAAGGCAGGCTCAGGCTGAAGGCCTCCCAGACTGTTCTTCCATTGTCCTGAAGCAGCATTTGGTGATCTGTAATACTCATTATGTTACATGCTTTCAATGTTGAGGGTAAACAAACATGATTTAGGCATCACTTTATCTTAGGGCTTCACCAATGAAATTGATAAAACTTATCTGGGTCATTTGAAAGTTGCTTCTCAGAGAATACATTTCTGGTTTATAAATATTTTATGCTCACATGACATTAATAACTATTGGTCTTTGAGAGCCCAAACCGTTTTTTTTAAAAAAAAAAAAAACTCAAGAAGAAAAGGAAAATGGAGAAGAAGAGGTGAGTGAAGAGAAAAATATACAAAATATATAAATAGGCAATCACAGAAGAAGAATTCCAAATGGCCCCTAGACACCCAAAAAGATGCTCAACCTCACTAGTGGTTAGAACAAAAGACAAATAGGTTGGACTCATGTCTGTGATCCCAGAACTTTGGGAGGCTAAAAGTTTTGCCTCCCAAGGTTCAGGAGGATCACTTGAGGCCAGGAATTTGATACCAGCATGGGGAACATAGGGAGACCCCATCTCTACAAATAATTTTAAAATTAGCTGGATGTGGTGGTGTAGACCTATGGCCTCAGCTACTTGGGAGGCTGAGGTAGGAGGATTGCTCGAGTCTGGGGGAGACGATGCTGCAGTGAGCTGTGATGGCACTACTGCACTCCAGCCTGGGTGACAGAGCAAGACCCTGTCTCAAAGAGAAAAAAAGAAAAAAGAAAAATGTAACAATGACATATCATCATTTTACCTATTGAAAAGACAAAGATTAAAATGAATGGCAACATGGTTTTCTGGTGAGGAGGGAAGAATATAGCTGCTCTTGAAATTTGGGAGAAGTACAATTGGCTACAGACTTTTCAGAAAACACACTGAAAAATATTTATTCAATGAATTTATTGAATACTGTTCTAGTTGTTTGGGCTACATCAGTGAACAAAAAGAGACAAGGATTTCTGCTCTCTTGGAGCTTTTATCCTCGTGAGTACCAAATAAAAATAGCACATAAGGGAGTTATATCATACATTAAAATATTTAAGTATTAAAGTTAAAAAAAAGAGGCAGATAAAAAAGATAAACACTTAGAGGGAGAGTTGGTAGCAAATTTAAATATGGTAGCTCTAGTGGGCCTCAGTGAGAGGTGACATTTGATCAAAGTTTTGAAGGAAGTGAGGGAGTAAGTCATGCGGGTATCTGAGAAAAGCACAATGAGGAACAGCCAGTGCCAAGTGGGAGCATGCTTAGTATTAGATTGTTACAAAAGTAATTGCAGTTTTTGCCATTAATTTTAATGGACCCAAAGAACAGTGAGGGGGCTAGCATGGCTGAGTGGGATGAGGGAGAAGAATAATAAGAGAACAAATAAGGCCAGGCGCACTGGCTCACGCCTGTAATCCCAGCACTTCAGGAGGCCGAATTACATGAGGTGGGCGAATCACATGAGGCCAAGAGTTGGAGACCAGCATGGCCAACATGGTAAAACCTTGTCACTGCCAAAAATACAAAAATTAGCCAGGAGTGGTGGCACATACCAGTAATCCCAGCTACTTGGGAGGCTGAGGCAGGAGAATCACTTGAACCTGAGAGGTGGAGGTTGCAGTGAGCCAAGACAGAACCACTGCACTCCAGCCGGGGTGACAGAGCGAGAATCTGTCTCAAAAAAAAAAAAAAAAAAAAAAAAAAAAAGAAAGAAAGAAAGAAAGAAAGAAAGGAAAAAGAAGAGGTAAGAAAGTGGGGCAGATGGAAGGCCAATATAAGGACATGGGCTTTTTGCTTTGGGGAAACATTGGAAGATTTTGAGTAGAGAATCTAACTGAGGTTTCAAAACTCTCAGTCTGGTTATGAGTAGTCTCAACTATGTTGAGAATAGACTAAAGAGGGCCGAGAGTTAGAATTAAGGTTATATAAACATTTTCCTAAATTTTTTCCAACATTTTTATTATGAATTTTAATTTAAAATTTCAATCTATTTGGAATTTATTTTAGCAGGGGTCTACCTTTACTTTTTTCCTGGCCGCAGTGGGGATAGCCAATTATGTGATCTTTTTTTCACATAATTAAAATGTCAGCTTTGTCACATAATAGCTTCCCTTGTATACTTGGATTAATAGAATTTATATTCTTATCCTCAGATTTATGTGTCTATTCTTGCATTTGTGCTAAATAATATTGTCATGGTGGTTCTATGGTAAGTAGAAGAATAAAATTGTCATCAACTGAGATGGGGAGGCTACAGGTGGTGAAGGTTTTTGGCAGAAGATCAGGGGTCCAGTTTGGGACACATTAAGATTGAGAAGTCTCTGGGATGTCCATGGGGAGATGCTGAGCAGGCAGTTGACTATTCATACCTGGAACTTAGAAAAGAAAGATCTATACTGGGGATACAAATTTGAGGGTTGTTGGCATGTATATGGTTTTTAAAGCCATGAGGTTGTATGAGATCACCAGAGAGTGTAAACAGAGAAAGAGAAGAGGACCAAGGTCTGAGCCCTGTGACACTCCATTTTACGAAGCTGCAGAGAGTAAGAAAAACCGTAAAGGGAGACTGAGAAAGAGTGAAGAATAGAGAGGGAAGAAAACCAAGAAAGTGAGGAATCCTGGAAGACAGGTGAAGAAAGTGTTCAAGAATGAGGGCATGGTGTTCTACTGTCAAATGCTGCTGCCGGGTCAAATAATAATTACCTTTTACCCTTCAAAATCAATGAATCCAGGGGCTGGATTAATTTAAAAAAATAACAAAAATAGGTAGACCACTAGCTAGACTAATGAAGAAAAGAAAAAAGAATCAAATAGACACAATAAAAAATGAGAAAGGGGATAGACTACCGACCACGCAGAAATACAAACTACCATCAGATAATACTATAAACACCTCTACACAAATAAACTAGAAAAGCTAGAAAAAAATAGAAAAATCACTGAATACATACACCTTTACACCTTTCCCAAGACTAAACCAGGAAGAGTCGAATCCCTGAATAGACCAATAATGACTTCTGAAATTAAGGTAGTAATTAATAGTCTACAAAAAAAAAAAAAAAAAAACCAGGACCAGATGGATTCACAGGCGAATTCTAACAGAGATACAAAGAGATACAATAGTTTCTACCATTTCTTCTGAAACTATTCCAAACTATTGAGAAGCAAGGACTTCTCCCTAACTCATTTTATGAAGCCAGCATCATCCTGATACGAAAACCTGGCGCACACACACACATACACACAAACTTCAGGTCAATATTCCTGATGAACATCGATGCAAAAATTCTCAATAAAATACTGGAAAAATGAATCCAGCAGCACATCAAAAAGCTTATCCACCACAATCAAGTAGGCTTCATCCCTGGGATGCAAAGTTGGTGAACATACACAAATCAATAAACATAATCTGTCACATAAACAGAACCACTGACAAAACCACATAATCATCTCAACAGACGCAGAAAAGGCCTTGGTAAAATTAAATATTCCTTCATGTTAAAAACTCTCAATAAACTAGGTTTTGATGGAACATATCTCAAAATAATAAGAGCTATTTAAGACAAACCCACAGCCAATATCATACTGAATGGGCAAAAGCTGGAAGCATTCCCTTTGAAAACTGGCACAAGACAAGGATGCCCTCTCTTACTACTCTTATTCAACATAGTGTTAGAAGTTCTGGCCAGGGCAATCAGGCAAGAGAAAGAAATAAAGGGTATTCAAATAGGAGGAGAGGGAGTCGAATTGTCTCTGTTTGCAGAAGACATGATTCTATGTTTAGATAACTCCATTATCTCTGCCCCAAAACTCCTTAAGGTGATAAGCAACCTCAGCAAAGTCTCAGGATACAAAATCAATGTACAAAAATCACAAGTATTCCTATATGCCAACAATAGACATGCAGAGAGCCAAATCATTAGTGAACTCCCTTTCACAATTGCTACAAAGAGAATAAAATGCCTAGGAATACAGTTAACAAGGGATATAAAGGACCTCTTCAAGGAGAACTACAAACCACTGCTCAAGGAAATAAGAGACCCAAATGGAAAAACATTCCATGCTCATGAATGGGAAGAATCAATATTGTGAAAATAGCCATACTGCCCAAAGCAATTTATAGATTCAATTCTATCTCCATCAAGCTACCAATGACCTTCTTCACAGAACTGGAAAAAAAACACCTTAAACTTCATATGGAACTAAAAGAGAGCCCGCATAGCCAAGACAATCCTAAGCAAAAAGAACAAAGCTGGAGGCATCATGCTATCTGACTTTAAATTGTTCTACAAGGCTGCAGTAACCAAAACAGCATGGTACTGGTACCAAAACAGACATATAAACCAATGGAACAGAATAGAGACCTCAGAAATAACACTACACATCTACAACCATCTGATCTTCAACAAACGAGCAAAAATAAGCAATGGGGAAAGAATCCCCTATTTAATAAATGGTGCTGGGAGAACAGGCTAGCCATATGCAAAAAACTGAAACTGGATCCCTTCCTTACACCTTATATAAAAATTAACTCAAGATGAATTAAAGACTTAAATGTAAAACTCCAAACCATAAAAGCCCTAGAAGAAAACCTAGGCAATACCATTCAGGACATAGGCATGGGTAAAGACTTCATAACAAAAATGCCAAAAGCAATTGCAACCAAAGCCAAAATTAACAAATGGGATGTAATTAAACTAAATAGCTTCTGCACAGCAAAAGAAACTATCATCACAGTGAACAGGCAACCTACAGAATGGGAGAAAAATTTTGCAATCTACCCATCTGACAAAGATCTAATATCCAGAATCTGCAAGGAACTTAAACAAATTTACAAGAAAAAAAACAACCCCATCAAAAAGTGGGCAGAATATGAACAGATGCTTCTCAAAAGAAGACATTTATGTGGCCAAGAAACATATGAAAAAAAGCTCAACATCACTGATCATTAGAGAAATATAAATCAAACCCACAATGAGATACCATCTCATGCCAATCAGAATGGCGATTATTAAAAAGTGAAGAAACAACAGATGCTGGTGAGGCTGTGGAGAAACAGGACACTTGTACACCGTTGGTGGGAATGTAAATTAGTTCAACCATTGTGGAAGACAGTGTGGCAATTCCTCAAGGATCTAGAACCAGAAATACCATTTGACTCAGCAATCCCATGACTGAGTATATACCCAAAGGAATAGAAATCATTCTACTATAAAGACACATGCACACCTATGTTCATTGCAGCACTATTCACAACAGCAAAGAAACAGAACCAACCCAAATGTTCATCAGTGATAGACTAGAAAAAGAAAATGTGGTATAATATACATCATGGAATACAATGAAGCTATAGAAAGGAATGAGATCATTTCCTTTGCAGAGACATGGATAAACCTGGAAGCTATCATCTTCAGCAAACTAGCATAGGAACAGAAAACCAAACACCACATGTCCTCACTCATAAGTGGGAGTTGAACAATGAGAACACGTGGACACAGAGAGGGGAACGACACACACTGGGGCCAGTTGGGAGGTGAGAGGGAAGGGGAAGGAGACCATTAGGACAAATACTTAATACATGTGGGGCTTAAAACCTAGATAATGGGTTGGTAGGTGCAGCAAACCACCATGGCACATGTATACCTATGTAACAAACCTGCACATTCTGCACTTGCATCCTGGAACTTAAAATAAAATAATAATAATAAAAAAAAAGAATTGACTTTTGAATTAGCAATAAGGAGATCATTAATGACCTCCAAAGGAGCATCACAGAACAGTGGCAGTAGGAAAAGTCAGACTAGAGGCAGAGAGAAAGGGGCACTGAGGAACTGAAGATACCAAACAAGAAAATTCCAAGAATTTTCACTGTGGTGTGAGCAAAGAGAAAATGTAGGTGATAGGGCCACTGAGGTTAAGAGAGTATATTGTTATGATGGCCAAAGTAACAGCACAGCTGTTTTGTATAAATTTATAAAGCAGAAGTGTAATTTTGTTACATGGCTATATTGTTCAGTGGCAAAGTTAGGGCTTTTAAGGTATTCATCACCTTAATAACATACATTGTACCCATTAAGTAATTTATCATCATCTACCCTTTTTCCAACCCCTCACCCTTCTGAGTCTCCATTGTCTATAATTCCACACTCTATGTGCATGTGTACATATTTTCTAGCTCCTACTTATGATTTAGAATGTGTGGTGTTTGACTTTCTGTGTCTGAGTTGTTTCATGTAATGGCCTCCAGTTCCATCTATGTTGATGCAAAATATATTATTTCATTCTTTTTTATTGCTGAACCGTATTCCTTTGTGTATATATATATCACATTTTTGTTATCCAGTCATCTAGGAAAGTAATAGCATGTCTGAGGAAATGAGTTCATAGAAAAATTGATGATTTGGAGCAAGAGGGGAGAATTATTGGAGCAATGTCATTCAGCAAAGAGGGAGTGGGATACACATATGGAGGGATTGACTTTCGAAGAGTGTATCTACTAGATATTAAAATATACACAAGATTTGGCCCTTGGAGTGCAGGACAGTAAGCCAGAAACAACCTAAGTGTCCCCTTGTAGAAAAGTGGCAGAATATGTATGATTATGAACATTCTGCAGAACATAATGAATCCACTTAAAAGAACAAGTTTTAGTTTTTAATCCATCTGGAGTTAATTTTGGTGTAAGGTGTCAGGAAGGGGTCCTGTTTCTGCTTTCTGCACATGGCTAGCCAGTTTTCCCAACACCATTTATTAAACAGGGAGTCCTTTCCCCATTGCTTGTTTTTGTCAGGTTTGTTGTCATCAGAGACATGCAAATCAAAACCACATTGAGATACCATCTCACACCAGTTAGAATGGCGATCATTAAAAAATCGGGAAACAACAGATGCTGGAGAGGATGTGGAGAAATAGGAACACTTTTACACTGTTGGTGGGAGTGTAAATTAATTCAACCATTGTGGAAGACAGTGTGGAGATTCCTCAAGGACCTAAAAATAGAAATCCCATTTGACCCAGCAATCCCATTACTGGGTATATATCCAAAGGATTATAAATCATTCTACTACAAGGACACGTGCACACGAATGTTCATTGCAGCACTGTTTACAATAGCAAAGACCTGGAACCAACCCAAATGCCCAACGATGATAGACTGGATAGGGAAAATGTGGTACATATACACCATGGAATATTACGCAGCCATCAAAAACGATGAGTTCACGTCCTTTGTAGGGACATGGATGAACCTGGAAACCATCATTCTCAGCAAACTGACACAAGAGCAGAAAATCAAACACCGTATATTCTCACTCATAGGCGGGTGTTGAACAATGAGAACACATGGACACAGAGAGGGGAGCACTACACACTGGGGTCCATTGGGGGGAAATGGGGGAGGGGTGGGGGGTGGGGAGGTGGGAAGAGATAGCATGGGGAGAAATGACAGATACAGGTGAGGGGACGGAAGGCAGCAAACCACACTGCCATGTGTGTACCTATGCAACAATCTTGCATGTTCATCACATGTACCCCAAAACCTAAAATGCAATTAAAAAAAAAAAAAGAACAAGTTTTAGCTGCTATCCACTATACTAGAAGGAATTCACCACCATGCATCAGAGAATAAAGCAAGTAGCAGAATAATGTGTGTGGAAGGATTTCCTTGTTTTTTAAAAAAATAAATTTAAAAGGCATATTGATGTTTGTAAATATCTGAGTACAGAAAATGGTGTGTGTATGATACGGTTTGGTGAAGTCCTCACTCAAATCTCATCTTGAATTGTAGCTCCCCATGTGTTGTGGGAGGGACCCAGTGGGAGGTAACTGAGTGATGGGGGCAGGTTTCTCCCATGCTGTTCTCGTGATAGTAAGTCTTAGGAGATCTGATGGTTTTATAAAGGGCAATTTCCCTGCACACACTCTCTTGCCTGCTACCATGTAAGACATGCTTTTGCTCTTCTGCTGCCTTCTGCCGTGATTGTGAGGCCTCCCCAGCCATGTGGAACTGTGAGTACATTAAACCTCTTTTCTTTATAAATTACCCAGTCTCATGTATTTCTTCATAGCAGTATGAAAATTGACTAACACAGTGTGTGACCGACCATGCTGGCACTCTGATCTCAGACTTTCAGCCTTTAGAACTGTGAGAAAATAAATGCCAGTTGTTTATGCCACCCAGTCTATTTGTTACAGCATCCTGAGCAAGTGAAGACAGAGCAGAACAATATCAAGATATTAAAATGATCTCAGATGGAGTAGGAATAGAGTGTGTCATTCAGAAGGTTACAAAGAAATCATGGGTCACCCTATTTTTCTACCCCTAAATGGTCACCTCTGATGTAATTAAGTATTAATCATATCTTTCCTTATGTTCTCATTGTCTTGTAGAAAGCATAATGTTATAGTGAAACCCACTGTATATTTGTCTGTTCTTTAGATGTGAATTCTCTGAGATCAGGAGCTCTCTGCATTCTTGTTGTTTTATATCTGCCATAACTGGAGATGATAAGATGTTTAAAAATCATTTTTGAATCAAGGAATGAAACAAAATGGAATTGTATAAAATAGAATATACCTAACCTTAAGCTAATCTGATACATTCTATGTTCTTTCAGATTTGATATGATAAACACATATCCACACTTATTACCCCTAACGTCTGACCTGGATAAGATGACCTAAGGGATTTTCTGCCATCACCCTTGAATTTTTTTGCATTCTCATGTCTAAATTGTCAAGGAGAAGGGAAAATGGAATTTTTATTTCTATTATTGGCTACTTGACTCTCTGTCAACGAAATTTTCTTAAAACACACACACACACACACACACACACACACACACACACACACAGAGTAAAGTTGGCCTACTTTATTGTTATTTTTGGAGTGGGTGGGTAAAGCCTTCAATGTCTGATTTACATTTTCTAAAAAGGCTTTCCTCAATGTCATATCTGATAATCAAAAGTTGCTACAACTTTCTTACAAAACTCTGTAATAGGGTCTCCATTCAGTACAAGAGTTCTAAAGGAACAGGGGATGTAAGGCCAACTGGACCAATAGAAACAGCAGCCACAGGTGCCTCCAAGTCTACACCTGTACCTGAAGGAATATCTCAGGGTCAACAAACTGAGGACAGCAACCCACATTCCCAGGTGAGTCTAAAACGGAAAGTAACTGCTGCTAAAGTACAAATAATCTGGATCATTTTGTAGTGAGTTTCAGTGAACCATTGCTTAATTTGGGGAATTTTTTTTTTTGAGACAGAGTCACACTCTGTCGCTTGGGCTGGAGTGCGGTGGTGAGATCTCCGCTCACTGAAACCTCCACCTCCCAGGTTCAAGCAATTCTGCGTCAGCCTCCCGAGTAGCTGGGATTACAGGAGGCACCTGCCGCCATGCCCAGCTAATTTTTGTGTTTTTAGTAGAGATGGAGTTTCATCATGTTGGCCAGTCTGATCTCAAACTCCTGACCTCATGATTCACCCGCCTCAGCCTCCCAAAGTCCTGGGATTACAGGTATGAGCCACGGAGTCTTTTTAAGATGTTCACATGACCAAGAAAAGAAAAACTAAAACCTTATTTTTTAAAATAATGTTTTATCTCAAATCACAAAGTGCAATGTATTTATTATAGAAAATTTCAAAAAGTCAAAAGAGAACGAAGAACAAAATTAAAATTGCAAATAATCCATTAAAACCCCACTGTCAATACTTTGGCATACTTCTTTTCCTGCGAACATTTCAAATTAGTTTAAACTATACTGTAAACTTTACTCATGATAAAGTTCTCTATAGTCATGACTATTTTCCATTGTCATCATAATTCTTCAAAAAACATCTCAATGGTTATATAATTTCTATTTAAACAAGCATAACATGAATTAATTCCTCTGCTGTTGATACTGGATTATTTTTTATTTTTGCTACAATTTAAAACTTTACGATTAAAATTCTTATATATTGTTCTTTGTACACAGATTCCAATTATTTCCTTAGGATACATTTCTACAATGAATCACAAGAATGAAAAACACGAACCTTTTTTTTTTTTTTTTTTTTTTGAGACAGAGTTTTGCTCTTTTGCACAGGCTGAAGCGCAGGGTGATCTCGGCTCCATCTTCCGTTTTCAAGTGATTGTCCTGCCTCAGCCTCCTGAATAGCTGGGATTACAGGCGCCCGCCACCACACTCGGCTAATTTTTGGTTTTGTCCTTTTTTTTTTTTTTTTTTTTTTTTTTTTTTGGAGACAGAGTCTTGCTCTGTTGCCAGGCTGGAGCGCAGTGGCACAGTCTCGGCTCACTGCAACTTCTGCCTCCCGGGTTCAAGCTGTTCTTCCGCCTCAGCCTCCCAAGTAGCTGGGACTGCAGGCGCGTGCCAAACGCCCAGCTAATTTTTGTATTTTTAGTAGAGACGGGGGTTTCACCATGTTGGTTAGGATGCTCTCCATCTCTTGACCTCGTGATCCACCCACCTCGGCCTCCCAAAGTGCTGGTATTACAGGCGTGAGCCACCGCCCGAACATTTGTAAGGCTCTTCATGCTTATTGCAAAATTGCTTTTTAGAAAGGAATACCGAGATATGCTTCTAGTGAACGTAACAACTTTTTCATGAGATTCTTGCTAGTACTGACTTACTTTCTTTTAATTTTTGATAATTTGATCACCGGAATATATTTAATTTGTTTTAATTTGCATTTTCTGACTCAGAGTGAAATGAAATTTTCCCCACATAGTGTACAAGGCAACTGTATTTTTTCTTCTGTCAGCACCTGCTGCCATTTTTGTTACCAATGTATTTAAATGTTTTATATTTTGACTAGGGAAATCTTCCTTCCTAGTTATTTCCTTTTAGCCTTATTGACTTATTGATAATATGACTTCCTACACACACATTTTCAATTTTAATAAAAACTTTAGTCTTTTTCTTTTCTTTCTTTCTTTTTTTTTTTTTTTTTTGAGACCGAGTCTCACTCTGTCACCCAGGCTGGAGTGCAGGCTGGAGTTGCAGCTCACTGCAACCTCCGTCCCTGGGGTTCAAGTGATTCTCCTGCCTCAGCCTCCAGAGTAGGTGGGATTACAGTTGCATGCCACCACATCCAGCTAATTTTTGTATTTTTAGTAGAGATGGGGTTTCACCATGTTGGCCAGGCTGGTCTTGAACCCCTGACCTTTGGTGATCTGCTTGCCTCAACCTCCCAAAGTGCTGGGATTACAGGCGTGAGCCACTGCACCCAGCCTAAAAATGTTATCAGTCTTTTTCTTTGTAATTTCTTTCATAGTTTCATGCTGGGAAAAATATCTTCATGAAGAAATCAAATGACTCTAGCTGTATTTTATTATACATGATTTTATTATCTTGACACATAGCTGTTAAATCTATTGGGTTTTTATTCTGATGCATAATAAGAGGTAAGATAAGGGAGTCGCCTATTCCTTTTTACTGGAATAAATATTTTCTTTTTTAATTTCTGTGATGGTTCCTGTAGTATATACCAAATTTTTTTTATCATTTTAGAATGTATTTTACTGCTATTAAGCTCAATTGCTTTTCATTTTATTTTTATATAAGAACAGCATTATTTGAATTATTCTAGCTTTCTGATACCTATTAACATAAAACAAGTTTTCTCTTTTTATATTTTGTTAACTACTTCACTGAGATACAATTCACATATAATAAGCTGCACATGCTCAGGTGCAGTGAGTGGCTCACACCTGTAATCCCAGCACTTTGGGAGGCCAAGGTGGGCAGATCAGCTGAGCTCAGGAGTTTGAGACCAACCTGACCAATGTGATGAAAACCCATTTCTACTAAAAATACAAAAACCTAGCCGAGTATGGTGGCACACCCCTGTAATCCCAGCTATTCTGGAAGCTGAGGCAGGAGAATCGCTTCAATCCAAGAGGCAGAGGCTGCAGTGAGCCTAAATCACGCCACTGGACTCCAGCCTGGGTGACAGAATGAGTCCTTGTCTTAATAAATAAATACATAAATGCCATTTAATCAAGTTTTTTTTTTAAGAAAAGGAAAGCTGTATATATTTAATGTATACAACTTGATAAGTTTGGGGATAAATATACATGTGTGAAACCATCACCATTAAGGCCATAAACATATCCATCACCTCCTAATGTTTCCTCCCTTTATTATTATTATAATTAATTTGTATGTGTGGTGAGAACATGACAAGATCTAATCTCTGAGCAAATGTTAAGTATACAGTACACAGTGTTGTTAACTATAGGCACTACTGTTTAGTAGATCTCCAGAACTTCATCTTGCATAACTTAAACTTGATACCTACTAACCATTTTTTCCCTTATTTTTATATTTTTACATATTAGCTATTATAATATAATTATTCTTCTTCTTAATTTAATTTTACTTTAAGTTCTGGGATACATGTGTTGAACATGCAGCTATACATGTGCCATGGTGGTTTGCTGCACCTATCAACCTGTCATCTAGGTTTTAAGCCCTGCATGCATTAACTATTTGTCCTAATGCTCCCTCCCCTTGTCCCCCACTCCTGACAGGCCCTGGTGTGTGATGTTCCCCACTCTGTTCAGGCAAAGTTCAGCTTTGAGGGAACCATTTCTGAGATAGGTCGCATTCTGGCCTGATGCAGTGGCTCACACCTGTAATCCCAGAACTTTGGGAAGCCAAGGCAGACAGATAACCTGAGGTCAGGAGTTCAAGACCAGCCTGGCTAACATGGTAAAATCCCGTTTCTACTAAAAATACAAAAAAGTAGCTGGGTATGGTGGTGCACGCCTGTAATCCCAGCTATTCGGGAGGCTGAGGCAGGACAATTGCTTGAACCTGGTAGGCAGAGGTTGCAATGAGTTGAGGTAGTGCCATTGCACTTCAGCCTGGGCAACAAGAGTGAAACTCCATCTCAAAACAAAACAAAACAAAACAAAAGATTGCATTCAACCCTGACAACTTTAAACTACTCCCGTGTCCATACAAAGTCTCTGCCAAGACTTCTGATTGTAACTTACAGATAAGGCTTCCTTCTGCCCATAGGGCCTTAACCTCCCAACCCAGTATCATAAGAACTTATGTTATTCAAAAAATAAGAGAACCAATGCATGCATGTGTAAGTAAAATGTTCAGAAATTTTAAAAGGGAAGAGATGAGAGAGGGAGGTGAAAGAAAGATTCTTACTTGTAAGTGGGAGCTAAATGATGAGAACACATGTCACACAGAGGGAACACCACACACTGAGGCCTGCTGGAGGGCAGAGGATGGAGCGTGGGAGGAGGGAGAGGATCAGGAAAAATAACTAATGGATACTAAGCTTAATACCTGGATGATGAAATAATCTGTACAACAAACCCCCATGACACACATTTACCCACGTAACAAACCTGCACATCCTGCACGTGTACCCCTGAACTCAAAATACAAGTTTTTTAAAAAAAAAAAGAAAAATAAGATGAAGGAAAGAACTTCAAAAATTCCAGTGAAGTTTTTTCATCGAAAGGATTATAAATGCTTTCTTTCTTTGAGTATACATTCTGCAAATACTTTAGCATGTTTTCAATCAGCTGCTTATTTGCCCTCACATGTGTAACTCCACTTTTACACTTTCCAGCAGTCATAATCAGTACAGTCTGAGCTTAAGTAAGGGCTTAAGAAAGTACCCATCTGTAATAGTCATCAAAGAAAAACTAGAGTTCCCATATTGCAGTTGTTCTGGGTAGATGTATGAGTGGAAGTCGGGCATGGTGGCTCACGAATGTAATCCCAGCACTTTGGAAGCCCAAGGCAGGTAGATCACAAGGTCAGGAGTTTGGGACCAGCCTGGCCAACATAGTGAAACCCCATCTCTACTAAAAATATAAAAATTAGCTGGGTGTGTTGGCAAGTGCCTGTAGTCCCAGCTACTCGGGAGGTTGAGGCAGGAGAATTGCTTGAACCTGGGAGGTGGAGGTTGCAGTGAGCCGAGATCATGCCGTTGCACTCAAGCTTGGTGACAGGGTGAGACTCGGTCTCAAAAAAAAAAAAAAAAATAGTGTGAGTAGAGAGTAAGTCTTGTGACCACCCAGTGACAAGTGGTCTCTGCAGCCACCTGTGTGTGATGTTTTCTCAGGCCTGTCTGCATTTTACTCACAAACTCACGTAGACTGGGACACCTGGAAACACCCCTCATGGGACACCTGCCGAGACACAGGCACCATGCTGTAGTGTGAGACAGAGAGCTAAACCACCGTATGAGGACAAATAAAGAGCTACTCTGTTTCCTGCTTCAAACAAAAGAGGAAGGAAAAACATATTCACAATGTGGGGTTTTTTCACTGTAACATCCTTTTGCTCTGAGGGAAGAAATTTAAAAGTGGTTTTGCTGTTTCTGTTGTGCTCCTTTATTTCACTTTTCTTATACTTCCTTCTCACCTCTTTTTTATTTTTAAAGTTGCTATGTCGTGTCTTATGTATTTAACCTATTTTTTATTAAAAAACCTACTTCATACAAATAAGACATGAATCTGTTTGATGTATAAGAAATTAAGATATTATAGATAAATCTATATTCATAAAATTTCAACCATAATTCTCAACCCAGGTCCAGTCCCTAATTCCCCAGAGGTAACCTGTTTGAAGTTTATCTTTACAGATCTTTTTCTATGCATTTTCAAGTGTGCACCTGCCCAAAGAGGGCAGAGGATAGTGTCTATTGAACTTAAAACCCAAGAACCTTGCACAAGGAGGCATGTACAGCTATGTTTACTGCAGCACTGCTTTTAATTTAAAAAAAAATGGAAACGGTGTATCCTTTCATTGTGAATGACTAAATAAACCATAATATTGATTCTGTGGGTATACCACGGTAAGCCTATTTGCACTAACCTGAAATGCTTCTCAATTGCAGAAAAATTTGTACCACATAATATTGGTGCAAGACATTCTTTTAAAGATTTTCTTCATATGAATAATATATATTAAATCACTGAATTATTTTGTTTGAGAATTTTAAGGTTTTTCATTGTTCTCCCTAAGTGTTCAAATACATAAATAATTGTATAGCATATGTATACACCTTTCCTACTCTATCTCCACCATATGTAGAGAATGAATAGAGGTCAAAATGGCTTATAAAAGTACAGTCATTTTGCAAAGCCATGATATTCTGCAATTATTGTTTAAATTGTAATTATTTTTTAAAATAATATAAAGTTCACGATTCAAAGACTATACTCTGCATGTGGAAGCTGTTTAAGTATTTGAATGACGAGGCAACGGCACAGTTCACTCAAAGGGGCTGCAAAGGGCACACACCAACCACAGAACGTGACTAAGTTTGTACGTAGCTCAGTTTCTTCTTCCTGCTACTGCCCTTTTCCTCTTTCAGGCTGTTCCTGCAGAACAATGTTCCTAAAACGGCCAGCCCCTCTTCAGATCATTTGCAGGGATGGAAGAAGGCTACAGATTGTAGCCACAGCTGTTTATAAATGGAGTGTAATGAAATCTAATGTTTCATGCAGACGTGTGGGAGCCAAAGGCTGGAACACGGTGCCCCAGGAGCGTGGGCAGGACTGGGTCAGGTCAAATCTTGCTCTGAGGTTGCAGTTCAGAGAGCAGAGTGTGATGTAAGAGACAAGGTTTGGTGAGGAAATCCTAAGTGACAACCAAGTTGACCATTATTCATTCAAAAGACTTGGTGAATTTTAAGAGGAATGATGACTCTAGTGCACACCCATGTAGCAAGCAAAGGAAAGACAAGAAAGTGAAAGTCAAAGGTAGAGGACAGAAGAGACTTTGTACGCAAGAAAGTGACCCAACTGCTTCTTGTAGATGCCTATGGGGAAGAAGACATTCAGGATAGCAATTTAACTTCAGCAAAATACTATTGTGACTTTATTTTTAAAACCTAAAACTGTTTTAATTTCTTTTTTGACATTAGATATGCAGGTGTACTGAGCATATAAACATTTGCATCATCATACATGAATGTAAACCCAAACAGCAGCCACTTAATGAAATAGACTGAATTTCCTTGAAAAACATCATTATCATGTTTTTTATATCAGATTTTTAGGAATGTGGGTTAAATTCAAACCAAAAACCTATTTTCTTATTTCTTCCTTCTCTAGACCATGGTCGGCGCTAGGAATGAACTGTGGAGGACTCGTGAAACCATTAATGCTCTCCATAGGGAAAGAAGGTAGGGGCCACATAAGTATGTGCAAATACCAACAGCAAAGAGAAATCCAAAGCATTTCTTTTGCTTTTATAGAAAAATTTTCTACAAAAATTTTACCATTTTTTTTAATTTGGGAGAAATCTTTAAGCCAAGAAATCCTGTGATTCCAATATGAAAGTAAAAGGGAGCTTCAACTCTATTTGAGTAATTAAGCATGACAAAAACCACAGGCTAAGTAAGTTTTGACTTTTGATTGCCTGATTTTATTCCTTGGAATTTGGTTAAGCACTTTTAGTGAAGTACTGATTCTTTGTGTGTATCTTGTGTTATGTATGTGTGTGTTACCTACTTCTAAAGAAATCAGTGCTTGGTATCCAACAGCATCTAACTTTCTACTAGGTTTATTAGGCTGAATGGAAACTATCATCTTCTTATTGTGTCTCAAGGAACTCAACATTTCTCGAGCTCCTATCTCCTGCTGTTAACTCCTTTAGAAGACAGAATTCCTGGCTCCCCAGTAAGAAGTTTCCCCTGAGGGAAGACCTTTGTTTTCAGGCACAATACTTAATATTCAGCAGACGACCCATAAACTAGCAATTCTATGCATATATGTATGATGAGATATGATTCCTAATCCAAATGTACAGAAGACATAAAATATTTTCTAAATTCTGTGATAACTCATGAAAAGTTCAATAAACACTTTAAAAATATCCAAATAATTTAAATCTTAAAAGTAATTTTAATCTTTTTCTTGGAATAAAATAGATTAGAAAACATTTTTAAAGTTGTAAAGCAATAGGCTATACTAAAATTGAAAATGTAGAAATAAAAAGCAAATTTTAAAATTTAGTTTTTAAAAACTTAATTCTTAAAATAATCATTTAAAATGAATTCTTTTAAACTAAGTATTGCCTTTGATATAATCTATTTCTACCATTGGTATCCTATTATTTATCACTGCAAAGTGTACCAAAGTGTAAGGCTGATTTTTGAATGAAATGTAACATGAAGCTACATTGTTGTTCCTGTCTGCACCATCATTTTTATCAGTAATTTGGATGAAACTGTAGAGAGCATGATTCTCAAATGTGTGTGAGACATGATACCAAAATTCCTAGGTGATAAACTGAATTACAATCTTGGATCACTGAGATTTAATGGGCTGGGACAGTGAGGCAGTTAGTAAAGACCAAATTTTAAGGGATTAAAGGAAAGTCCCACAATTTCAGGCCCATGTGCACAAGTAGCGTGAAAAAGACCTGTGATATATAAGGTCATCAATTGCAAGTTCAGTGATAGCCAATTATGTCACCGATTAGTTAAAAAGCAACAGTCTCAGGCATATTAACAGAAAGAGTACTATTCAACTACTAATTATCTATTATTAATCTACACTGTGCTAGGTAAATTTACTAGTTTGATCTCACACTGCTATGAAGAAATACCAGAGACTGGGTAATTTATAAAGCAAAGAGGTTTAATTGACTCACAGTTCCACATTGCTGGGGAGGCCAGGAAACTTGCAATCATGGTGGAAGGCAAAGGAGAAGCAGGCACCTCCTTCACAGGGAGGCAGGACAGAGTGAGGGTAAGCAGGGGAAATGCCAACTGCTTATAAAACCATCAGGTCTCATGAGACTCACTCACTATCATGAGTACAGCATGGGGGAACCACCCACATGATCCAATTACCTCCACCTGGTCCTGCCCTTGACGCATGGGGATTATGGGAATTGCAATTCAAGATGAAATTTAGGTGGGGACACAGCCAAACTGTGTCAGTAATGGTCAAATTAAGTAACATTTCACTGCTCTGGGCATGATTAGCTTGCCTAGGGAGTATTTGTGTTCCATTTGAACACTTAGTATAGAGATTCAAGCTGTTTAGCCCCTACCAGAAAGCAGAAATACATATAAAGATATAAAAGTTTAGAAAGGCAGATTTCAGGTCGTTTAAAAGGAATTATTTCTTAGATAACCTGAACTGTCTGTTGTAAGTGGATGCTTGCCTGGAAAGTCCTGGGCTCCCGGTTGTTGAAAATATTGGCACCAGGTGAATTGTATTTACCAGAAACAACCCGTAAGCATCTCTTCTTTAAAAAGACACGGAAGAGGCCAGGTGCAGTGGCTCACGCCTGCAATCCCAGCATTTTGGGAGGTCGAGGCTGGTGGATCACGAGGTCAGGAGTTCAAGATCAGCCTGGCCAAGATTGTGAAACCTGTCTTTACTAAAAATACAAAAAAATTAATGGGTGTGGTGGCGGGTGCCTGTAATACCAGCTACTCTGGACACTGAGACAGAGAATTGCTTGAACCCGGGAGGTGGAGGTTACAGTGAGCCGAGTTTGTGCCACTTCACTCCAGCCTGGGTGACAGAGTGAGACACCATCTCAAAAAAAAAAAAAAAAAAAAAAAAAAAAAAAAAAAAAAAGATGCAGAAGAAGAAAAGAACTGGATTTCTGATAGAGGTCTACCTTCTTTCACTTGGATTGTGGAAGTCTAGGGATGCATGTCTTCTAGTTGTCCAGGCCTGGTGGACAGGCCAGAGAGAAGGAAGCAGTCACGGGTGGTGGACAACATGGGAAAAAGAGAGAGCCTGACACCTCTTGTTAGTGGTCGTAACAAACACAACACATTAGGTCCAGAAAACAGTGTCTAGACAGGCTGACTGAGAATACTTCTTGGTTGTTGGCTGTGTAAAACCCCTGGGCTGACTTCTGTCTGAGAAACCCATCTTAAAGATATACCTGAAACTCCTATTACTAACACGGATTTTGGAGTCAGACTCCTGTTTCACCCGAGTATGACTGTCTTGGAAGTTAGAGGGCTACTTTCAGAGATGCCTGCTTTGCATGGGAGCCCAAACTAAATTTCAAGAACTCCCCAGGCTCTGTGCAGTTAGGAATTCCACAGGTTCTAAAGCAGAGAATTATTGCATTTCATACCAGACAGCCAATTTCCACAAATTCCACAAATATGCTAACATGAGTGATCAAATAAAATTACTTTATTTAGACAATTTTAGTTGTAAACCTACTATATGATAGGAACCATTTTATGCCTCGGCCAGAAGACATGGCAACACACACACACACACACACACACACACACACACACGCAAAATTGCCAAAATAAAGAGACAATAAGCAATTAAGTAAGGAATAGAGTATGTAATATATAAGTAAAATAATAAGTAAAGCATGTATTATGTCACAGTGCACGGCTGTCTAGAATTTTGTAGGCTGGACTCTGCAGCCTCTGTAGACATGTAGACATGGTGAAAAGCCACAGAGACAAATAAGGAAGGGAAGAGTTTGGCCATGCTGGAGGAGAGGTTGGGGTTGTCGTTTGTGGATTCAAGTAGGGCAGTCAGAGAAGGACACTTCTGAAAAGGCACCTTGTGAACAAAGACTTGAAGGAGGTGAGTGGGGGAACTGAGCACTGACCTGGGGTGGAAAGAGTGTCCAGGCAGAGGAAGTTGAAGAGCAGATTCTAAGCGGGGAACAGGCCTGGGGTATTCAAAGAGGAGCCTGAAGCTGGGAACAGGGCAATGAATAAGCTGGAAAGCAAGAAAGGAGGTCAGAGATGGAAGGGGGGTCTGTGCCATCTTTGTGGGGCTTGGCCGCCTCTCTAAGGACTTCCTTTTACTCTAAAGGAGGAGGGGAACCCCTGGAGGGTTCTGAGCAGAAGAGCAACATAGCCTGCCTTTTGTTTTAAAGAATTGCCCTGATTACCCTGACTACTTGGTTCATGTTTTTTTAGAGACAGGGTCTCGTTCTGTCAGCCAGGCTGGAGAGTGGTGGTGCGGTTATCTCTCTGTACCTCTAATTCCTGGGCTCCAGTGATCCTCCTGCCTCAGCTTTCCAAGTAGCTGTGACTACAGGTGCCACCACACTTGGCTAATTTGTGTGTGTGTGTCTCTATGTGTGTGTGTGTGTGTGTGTGTGTGTGTGTGTGTCAGGCTGGTCTCAATTTCCTGGCCTCAAGGAATACCCCAGCTTGGCCTCCTAAAGCACTGGGATTACACACACACACACACACACACACACACACACACACACACACACATACACACACCCATGATTGAGTGCACCCAGCTTCTCGGTTCATTCTTAAACCAATGAACAACTTGACAGAAAGAGAAGCCAAAGCAGACACACAATCCATCAATTGCAATATTCTTCCTCCCTGTGTTCCTGGTCAGCCATGACGAGTGTACTATCATTCTGAATGGAGTATTTCTAGACAAAGGATAAAGTACAAAGTTAATATTCCTATTTAATTAGCCAGTAGAGGCAAGCTGTCAAAAGCAACCTGTAATATGCCTGGTGAGTTTTCTGAAGTACTTCTAAAGCCAGTGGAATGCTTAGTGGAATTGTATCCATAATATACACAAAGGCAGATGATGAACAAAGTGTCAACAGTATTGATCGATATGAGATAACAGTTGAGCACAGGGTTTTCCAATAGCCGGGCGTGGTGGCACGCACCTGTAATCCCAGCTACTTGGGAGATTGAGGGAAGAATCACTTGAACCCAAGAGGCAGAGGTTGCAGTGAGCCGATATCACGCCACTTCACTCTCTAGCCTGGGTGACAGAGCAAGGCTCCATCTCAAAACAAAAACAAAACAGTTGAGGCACAGCGTTTTCCAGCATCTTTTCCCACAAGGAGGACTGAAATACATCTTACCAGGGCTCTAATTAGTGTGCTGGCACCTTACCCTTCCAAATCACTCAAATCTGTTCTTTTTTCAGGCTTCTTAAAAAACAGTTAAAACAATACAAAGATAAGTTGCAAGCTATATACACCTCCCAGGAAGAAAGAAGTTGCCGATTTGAAACAAAGATTCACAAACTCAAAACCAACCAGGATAGTCTATGGACCAAGCTACAGCAGATAAGACAGGACCTACAGGTATAAAATGTGAGAGGCACTGGCCATCTGGCCACCTGGAAGTCTAACCTTGAGTCCTTCAGCCAAGAGAGGAGCTTCCCACCTTACCTTGATCAGCCTCTTCCCTTGAGTCCTCTCCCCATACCCTGACCTCCCACTTCCATCCTCTAAGCTATATCCTATTCCTCCATGAAGGTAGTATCATTGAAAGACAACAAGATCTGTACCATTTCGAAACAATAGACTTTGGGGCAAAGTAATTCTTTATAGCATCAGTTTTTTAACCTTTTGGTCTCAGGATCCTTTGCACATTCTTACAAATATTTGAGAACCCCAAAGGGATTTTGGTTATGTGGTTATATCTATTTGTATTTGTATCTATTGCTATAGATATAACCACAGAAACAAAATGAAAATTAATTAATGAAAATTAAATTAATAATAAAATTAAATAAATTAAATAAATAATAAAGTTAATGAGATTAAAACTGAATTGTTAAATAAGTGAAATAAGTAACAAAATTAATGCAAATTAAAACTGAGGTGTTAAAATGTATTCACTATCTAAAACATAAAATTAATAAGCTCATTAAATATACAGATAACATTTTTAAACAATACGTTTTTCTAAAAACCTTAGGTGAGTGGCATTGCTTTACGTTTTTTATAAATCTGTTTAAATACCTGGCTTAATAAAAGACAGCTAAATTTTTGTAACCACTTCAGCAATCAATCTGCTGCAATGTGTTTTGGTTGAAGTATCTGAAGAAATCAGGCCTCACACAGATTTGCAATTGAAAGAGAGAGAAGTATATTAATAGCCTTTCAGATACTGAGACATACTTCTCTTTTATACTAGCCCAAAACATGATAGAGGACAGCTTCTTAAAGGATAGTTTCCATATGGAATCTGAAACCATATTTATGTCACGCTGTTTCATTAATATTCAGTGTTCTTATATCATCTTTGAATGGGTCACCTAGCCATGCACGAATGTGTAACATTATACATTGATCGTTTGGAAAATATTGCTTCATTGAGCTATGCTGAATGTCCTAATGCTCATTCATTTTATTAAACAGGATCAAAAAATTCACATTCATTAATGTCACTACTAATCTCATTAAAAATTGTTTAAGAATTGGAAAGCTATCAAGCTCATGGTGGTAGATGCAAGTTTTCCAAAATTCTAATTTTTGCTTGAAAGCCTGCTTTTTTATGTATGTAAATATATATTTTAGACAAGGTCTTGCTCTGTCACCCAGGCTGGAGCACAGTGGCAGGATCATAGCTCACTGCAGCCTTGAACTCCTGGGGCTCAAGCAATCCTCTCACCTCAACTTCATGGCTAGCCAAGATCTCAGGCTCATGCCAGCACACCAAGCTAATTTTTAAATTTTTTGTAGCAAGGAGGGTCTCACTATGTTGTCCAGACTGGTCTTGAACTCCTGGCCACAAGCAATCCTCCCATCTCAACCTCCCAAAGTGCTGGGATTACAGACATTGGGCACTGCACCCAGCCTTAACTGTTATAACTGACAGCAAATACTGTTAATTGTTTTCCTTGCAGTGACATTCTTGCTTTGTTCATTTCTGAAAAACTGACAAATACTCAAGTCTGAATAACCATGATCTGTTAGCTTTTCTTTGACACGTGAGGCAACTCTTTTATTTCAGTACACATTAGAAGTGTCTTATGCACACTTCACATGTTATCACACAAAATATTTAAAAGACTTGTTAATATTTTTAAAACTAAAAAATTTTTCGATTCCATCAAAGGTGTTGTTAAGCAGAACTGGCTTTTTTTTTTCACTGCTAGTGTACGAGGGTGAAGAATACCCTGATAATTAGGACTGTTTGGTGTTGCTGTCTTGATTCATGCTAAAGCACCAACAGCTTTACTTACTGATCTTGCATCGTCAGTGCACATGTCGATACAATAAACAAATCATATCTGAGTATCCTTATGAACATAATTTTGACTTCGCAAACCCCTAGAAGAGTCTTGGTGATCTTCTAGGGTCTGCGGGCCGCACATTGAGAACAGTACTTCACAAGGAGCACGTCCCTAGATTTTACACCTGTGGCTTACCGTGAAGCCCCTCACAACATACCTATCAGAAAGATTATTATAAACCTGCTTTATTGTAATGATTTTTATCTGTCAATTCAATATATGCTTATGTTTTCAGAAATTCCTTATGATATTTTTAGAACCTGGGCTTTTTAGAACCTAGAATTTTCCTAAATTTCTTGTAAATATTCCCTCTGTTATTTTAGAACTTGAGCTGTTCTAACTCTTGTAGAGTGTTTTAGGTTGACATAGAATTAGCACCATAAATTAAAATTAATAGTAATGATAATATATTTACAGAGGAGAAAGAAAAGTCTTGTATTAGAATGCTCTGTTGTAATGTTGAAATATAATGCATTTATTAAAAGGTAAGATAAATGTTAATTTCTTCATAAAGTTTTCTTTACCTGTAATCCCAGGCAAGGTTGCAGCCACCCCGTCCTTCATCTTCTTCCTTTCACAATGTGGAGACCAAGGTTGACCATTCTCCAACTGAAAGGGTTCCAAAGAGAGGGGATTATTTGCAGATCAAGAATGCCACCAAAGATGGTTCAAGATGGGAACCTCTTCCTAACCCTGAGGAGGTTGACAGAAGTCACAGAAGTCACACAAATGCAGAGCATGCTCTGCGAAATCCAAAATCACCAGAGACCACATTGCACAGCACCAGAGCACAAAGTCACACACAAAAGATGCCGAAGAAAGTCATTAGCGCCCTACCCAGTTGTCAGGAGGGACTGAAGCCGGATACCCCTAAAAAGGCTCCTGATGAAATGAGCAGTCCTGCTCTGGCAGCTGTGGAAAGAAAAGAGGCAGGTAACATCAAGGAGAGAAAGGATGAGCTGGAGAAAGAGGAACTGCAAGAACTATTGTCAAAACTTATGGATGCCTTCAATCTAGAAATGCCGTCAGGTAAGGTTTTCACTATCCACAGACATTGTGATGGTTAAGGATTCAAGTTGCCTTTCCAAAAACTTGATTTTATAACAGCCCAACAGCTCCAATTCATCTAGTATATAGCAGTTCTCTGAATCTATTGGTTATTAGTAGCATCTCTGAACTTGATTTCTGGTATTACTTCATTCATAGGGCTGTTGTGAGCAGTAAAGGTGATAAACCATGTGAGACTTCAGTATAGAACTTGGTACATAGTGAGCATTCAGTAAATGCTTATTTTTTTGTTATTGCAAAATATTGTTATTAGTATCAGTATCTTTTAGTATTAGTATCTAAAATATTAGTATAGATACTAATATCTATATATCAGTATCAGTATCTAAAATATTGTTACTAATATCAATATCCCTAAATAATATATATCTGGGCAGCCTATGTCACATTTAAAAATGGGGATAATATTATAGCGCTCTTTCTAGAGGATAATTGATTATGGTTTCTATATTATAAGTAATATCATCATTATTATCTCCTCCATAAGCTATGATTCATTGCTAAATTCTGAAAGCTTTAAAAAAGACCATTCTTTGCTATAGTTATTGCTTCTGTTTTGGCATGCCACTGTCTTATTTCTCATTAGGGTATTTTGTTATCTTTACATTTATAGAGAGAGATGCTTCTCAGCTTACAATGGGGTTATATCATGATAAACCCAATGTATGTTGAAAATGTTGTTAGATAGAAAATGCGTTCAGTATACCTAACCTACCAAACATCATGGCTTAACCTAACCTACCTTAAATATATATAGAGAGAGATGCTTCTCAGCTTACAATGGGGTTACATCTTGGTAAACCCAATGTAAGTTGAAAATATTGTTAGGTAGAAAATGCATTCAGTATACCTAACCTACCAAACATTATGGCTTAACATAACCTACCTTAAATATGCTCAGAACACTTACATCAGCCTGAAGTTGGCCAAAATCATCAAACACAAAGCTTACTTTGTAATAAAGTATTGAATAGCTCATATAATTCATTAAATATAATACACTGTGGAGTACACTGCTGATCATTTGGCTCACTGCTGCCCAGCTTCACAAGATAACACACATTGCTAGTGTGGGAAACATTCAAAATTCAAAATTTGAAGTATTATTTCCTACTAAACATATCACTTTTGCACCATCATAAAATTTAAAAATGGACAGTCCATCATAAGTCAGGAACTATTTATATACACGTGCATGCACACACACATACACACGCACACATGAGTCTTGAATGATGCAGGGATTAGGGGTGCTGGTTTCCTGCACAGTTGAAAATTTGCATGTAACTTTTACTCTCCCAAACTTTAACTATTAATAGTCTGCTGTTGACTGGAAGCCTTGCCAATTAACATAAACAGTTGATCAACACACATTTTGTATGTCATGTGTATTATATACTGTATTCTTATAATAAAGATAGAAACAAGAAAATGTTTTTAAAATCATAGAAAGATAAATATATTTAAGTGGAAGTGAATCATTATAAAGGTTTTCATCCTCATTATTTTCATGTTAAGTAGGCTGAGGAGGGGAATAGGGAGAAGGAAGGGCTGGTCTTGCTGTTCTAGGAGTGGTAGACAGAGAAGAAAATTCACATATAAGTGGATTTGAACCCATACAAGTTCAAACCTGTATTGTTCAAGGGTCAACTGTATATAAATTTCTTTCTAAGAAAGCCTAAGATGTCTTATGTTGGAGTGATCATCTACAGATTTATGACAAAATGAAGGATAAAATTCTCGTGTGTTTTTGCATCAGAGAAGACCTTCTCAAAATACTTCTGAGTTGGTGTATTAGTTTGCTGGGGCTGCTATAACACAGTAACACAGATTCAATGGCTTAAATGAAGAATCAGAACATATTTTCTCACAGTCCTGGAGGCCAGAAGTCCAAGATCAGGGTGTTAGCCATGTTGGTTTCTTCTGAGACTTCTCTTCTGGGCTTGCAGATGGCTGTCTTCCCCCATGCCTTTATATGGCCTTCCCTCTATGTATGTCTATATCTATGTCCAAATCTCTTTTATAAAAATCCCAGTTTTACCGGATTAGGGACAATCCTAATAACTTCATATTAACTTAATTATATCTTTAAAGACCCTATCTCCAAATATAGTCACATTCTGAAGCACTGGGGTTTAGGGCCTCAATATATAAATTTGGGGTAGGAGGGGAGCACGTTTCAGCCTATGACTGTTGGAGGGCTATAAACTGATTACATAATAATGTCTGCTTTACATAGAACTTTGTAGAATCAACTCAATAAACTAATTATTTGGTGATTCAAAAATGCTCTACAGTAAATTGAGTTGGAGTTATAATCTTTGTATTAACAAAAACAAGTTCAGAAATACACCAGAAGTATGCTCAAATTGCCTGAGCAAGGGATGGGAACACCTTGTGCCTAATTCTTAAGCTGACACAAAAGTCCACCCACTGCATTTCCATCTAAACATCCTTGGGGTCACAATGAGTATTCAAGCAAAGTCAATATCCACTTGACCTTTTTAGGTAAATTTCACCAAAACGTTTGGACTTTATAGAAATTTTTTAGTCTTTGACGTATTAATGTTGTTTTTATTTTTCTTTTTTATTTTTGTTTCTCTAAATGAACTGGAGAAAGCTGATGATTTCTAAAGTGTTGTATTGGGTCAACCCTCACAGATGTAGTGGCTTTATTGCACATTTTAGATTCCTCATAGACTAACCTACTACACGTATTTGGAAGACAGTATCCCAACATTTGTGCAGTTTAATACTTAAAGCTAAAAGATTCATTCATATTTCAAATGACTTTATCAGGTGTATATATATATATATGCATCACATCATTAAAAGGAAAATTATAAAGAGGTAAAGTATACTTCTAAATTCAATTGATGCAATAATATATAAATATGCAATGAGCATTATCAAATCTTATAGAAAATATTTTTAAAAGTCTCAAAATGTTCACTTAATGCTTTCACTCACAATTTCAATAGAACCATTGAGATGCTTCTGCAGGAAGTATGCATGATTATACAAATGTGCTTATGATCTGAGTAGAATGGTACACATCTTCTTTTATTGTAGTATTCTGTTCCTTACAACAATTCAACAAATATTAATTGTTCAGATTTAAAATTTCACTTTCACTTCTTTTATGTTAGTTTTATTTCCTTGAGGCATTTAAACGTGAGAAACTATATTAACCTTCATGGCTACGGTTTTGCCCATATATCACTCCTCACTCAATCATTCCTAATTATGTTTATATCATTATTCAATTTGATATTGAATGTGATCCTATTTTTAAACTTCACTTAGTCACTGGCAATATGGATTATTAAAATATACTTTGTAATTTAAATATAATCTATGCATACTTACCAAAATTATACTGAACTTAATCAGAGCCAGAACTATGATAACCACATGGATGAAGATGTGGAAAGTGAAACAAGCTAAATCAAGGTACTTTTGTTTACTTCTGCCTCTATCATGGATGCATCAGGTAATAGCAAGAAGTTTCTAATCACCCTACTGATCTGATTTTTAAAATTTGAGAATTGCTTAGAGAATTAGAAAGATCTACTGTTTGTAGAAAATTAAAATTCACTCAGAATGTCAATATATTTATCCAGTGTAGTCATTATCTTAGTAGTTGATTTCATTTTGGGTTGTAGCTTTTCTAGTGAGCCAATACATTTTAAAAATTAAGATAAGCCTTATATACTTAAAAGCTTAATAAGACTAAAACAGCAAACCTAATGATCAGTTTGGGGCAGTTGTTGACATTAGCTAAGTAGATAATGGGATTTCAAGAGACTGTGAGAGCTTAATGGAAAAGAGAAAGTTGTATAGAAGTCACACAAACCTCTTTAAATTCCAAACTTTGGATTGAAAATCAGTAGTGAGTAATTTGGCTAAAAATTGCAGTAAAAAATAAATTTGGAAAGGTGTCTACTGTTCCTTGCTTCTGTTGTGGCAGAGAGAGAGAGAGAGAGAGAGAGAGAGAGAGAGAGAGAGAGAGAATCCTCATTTTACTGTATTATTAAACTATTTTGTTTCCATTTGATAGTAAAATTTCTTGCATACATCTACTAAGTTATTTTTCAAGCTTCTTTTTCCATCTTTTTTTTTTACTATTCATTTGCCATTATAGGTTTCAGTGATGAGAAGTCAAGACAGAAGAGTAGAGTGATGATATTAGGAGGGCATGGTTTGAGAACAAAAATGGTATTTTGAACCAGCATGAAAACACTTACCATAGTTTTTCCAACAGGCTCAATGCAAAGCAAGCAGGAAAATAAAACCTGTATTCCAGCTTCTCATCTGGGTGGGAGACCATTGGACCATACGTACAACCTTCTAACTCTTCTGGGGGCTCTCCAAGGAACTGGGCTTCTATTTAACCTGTCTGAAATTACTGACAAGACCCATCATATTCCGATGCCTGAGAGATGCTTAAAAACAAAAGGCAGCTGAAACTAGTATGAAGGTTTGAGAAGCCCTCCCAAATCTCTGACCAGGCTTTGCTGAGGGTCTTCTGTATGAGGCTAATTTTGAAGACTAAGAGAGATACTTATTTCTATTGCACAGATACTAACATAAAGAGTAAAGAAGAAGAAGTAACAGAGAAACATAGTCTAACAAATAAGACAGAGCTCCAAAACGGACCCTTATGAAATGGTAATATTTGAATTACCTGACAGAGAATTCAAACTAATTATCATAAAGATGCCCAATGAGCTTAGGAGAATATTACATGAACAAAATGGAATTTCAGCAGAGATAGATAAATTTTTGAAAGAACAAAACAATAGTCTTGGAGCTGAAGAATATAATATATAACTGACCTAAAAATGTCAATTGCATGGTTCAACAGCAGACTAGATCAAGCAGAAAAATTAGCAAACCCAAAGACAGAGCATTTGAAATTACCTGAAGAAAAAGGAAAAAAGAAGACAGAGTGATGACAGTTTAAGGGACATATGGGATGCCATTAAGCAGACCAATATTTGCAATATGGAAGGTGTAGAAACAGAGGAGAAAGAAAGGGTCAGAAAGCTTATTCAAATAAACAAGGGCAATAGCTTCTCCAATTTGGGAAAGAAAATGGATATCCAGTTCCAAGAACCCTAACAGACTCTGAGTTAGATGAACTGAAAGACTTCAACACTGAGACACATTATAATCAAATGTCAAAAGTCAAACACAAAAGAGAATTTTGAAAGTGGCAAGAGAAAAGTGACTTACCATGTACAAAGAAACTCTTATAAGATTGCAACAGTTTTTACATCAGAAACCTCACAGAAATGGGATAATATATTCAAAGCACTCAAAGGAAAAAAAACTGTCAATCAAAAATATTATACCCGAAAACTCATTAGAAAAGGTAAATAGACACAGGAAATACAGAATACTATAATATGAAAACAGTGGTATGTAAATAATTTTAATAATAATATAAAAGTTAAAAGACTCAAGTATTAAAAATAACATTAAAATAGGTTAATGAACATAAAATACAAAAATATGTAAATTATGATGTCAATAACAAAATATGGGCTGCCTGTGATGGCTCACAACTGTAGTCCCAGCTCTTTGAGAAGCTGAGTAAGGGAATTGCTTGGAGCTAATGGTTCAAGACCAGCCTGAGCAACATAGTGAGACCACATATTTACAAAAAAAATTAAAAATTATCCAGGTGTGGTGATGCATGCCATAGTCATACGTACTCAGGAGGCTGAGGAGGGAGGATCACTTGAGCTTTGGTCTTTGAGGTTACAATGAGCTAATCATACCACTGCACTCCATTGTAGGCATGACAAGATCCCATCTTTAAAATGACAACAACAACACAACAAAAACAAATAAGAAAAGGGTATAGGGACTAAAAGTGAAAACCTTTTGAATGCAATTGAAGTTATCATCCAAAATAGGCTGTTATTACTATAAGATGTTTTATGTAAGTCTCATAGTAAGTGCAAACATAATAGCTGTCAAAGCCGCACAAAAGAAAAAAATGAATTAAATCATATAAAAACAAAATGAAGACAGGAAACTCGGAGAAAGGGGGCAATACAACTAAAAGATGAACAGATAACAACTCTCAAAATGGCAAAATTGTCCTCCCCTATCAATAATTACCTTAAACGTAAATGGATTAAAGCCTCCAATCAAAAGATACACATACAGTTGCTGAATGGGTTGAAGAAAAAGACCCAACTATATGCTGTCTACAAAAGATTCACTTCAGATTTAAGGACACAAAGGCTGAAAATGAAGGTATGGAAAAAGATATTTTATGTGGATGATATTAAAAAAAACAGCAAGGGTGGCTATAGTTATATCAGACAAAATAGACTTTAGGTCAAAAACTCACACAAGTGACAAAGAAGTCATTATATAATGATAAAAGTATCAATTTACACAGAAGATATAACAATTATAATAATGTATACACCAAACATCAGCGCACCTAAATATATAAAGCAATCATTGACAAAACTGAAGGGAGAAGTAGACAGTGATATAATAATAGTAGAAGACTTCAATAAACCACTTACAATAATGAATAAAACCTCCAGACAGAAAATCAATAAGGAAATAGTAGACTTGAACAACACAATAAACCATATAGACCTAAGAGACATATTAAGACTATTTCACCCAATAGTGCAGAATATACATTCTTCTCCAGCACACATGGAACTCTTTCTGGGTTAGATCATATGTTAATTCATAAAACAAGTCTTAACAAATTTAAGAAGATTGAAATCATACCAAATACCTTTTCCAACCACAGTGAAATAAAACTAGAAATTAATAACAGAAGGAAAACTTTCTTGAACAACCAATGGGTCGAAGAAGAAATCAATGGCCAGGCTTAGTGGCTCGTGCCTATAATGCCAGTGCTTTCAGAGGCTGAGGTGGGAGGACCAATTGAGACCAGGAGTTGGGGACCAGCCTGAGCAACTTGTCAAGACCCTATCTTTACCAAAACAAAGTTTGTTTTAAATAGCTGGATATGTTGGTATGTCCCAGCTACTCAAGAGGCTGAAGCAGAAGGATGGCTTGAGCCTGGAGGTTAAAGGCTGCAGTGAGCTGTGATTGTACTGCTGCACTCCAGCCTGGGTGACAGAGCAAGACCCTGTCTGAAAGAAAAAGAAAATTTAGACGGGCATGATGACACATGCCTGTAATCCTAGCTACTCAAGAGACTGAGACAAGAGAATCACTTGAGCCCAGTAGTTCAAAGTTGCAGTGAGCTATAATCACACCACTGCACTCCAGCCTAGCAATAGAGCAAAACTCTGTCTCAAGAAAAAAAAAATCACACAATCATCACAATAGATACAGGAAAAAAGCATGTCACAGAATTCAGTACACTCTCATGAGAAACTCTCAACAAACTAGGAATAGAAGAAAATTACCTCAACGTAACAAAGAACAAATATGAAAAGCCCACAGCTAACAACATATTTCTTTTTCTTAAAGGTGAAAAGCTGAAGTTTTTTTTCTTTAAGATCAAGAACAAAGCAAGGATGCCTATTTTCACTACTTCTATTCAACATAGCACTGGAAGTCCTAGCCAGAGTAATTAGACAAGAAAAAAAAAGAAGAGGCATCTCAATCAGAAAGGAACCAGCAAAATGATCTCTATTTGCACATGCCATGATCTTATATGTATGATGCATGGTTAGAGGTGGGGAGCAGGAGGTTTATTCCTGTACCTTTTGTCCCCATCTAGAACCGTCACTCAAAACTATTATTTTAAGTAATCAGAAAATAACTTCAAATTTAGCAAATTCTAAGGAAATGACCAAGCTCAGGAGAGAACTTTATTTGTATCTCATTTGTTTAGAAGGTAATCTCAAATGTTGCCTGGGAATCCCAGTAATGTTTACTGGAATAGTAATGGATACACAGTTGATCCTTGAACAATGTAAAAGTTAAGGGCACTGACCCTCCATGCTGTCAAAAATCAGCATATAACTTTTGATTCCCCTAAAACTTAACTACTAATATCCTACTGTTGAACAGAAACCTTACCAGTAAAATAAACAGTTGATTCACAAGTATTTTGTATGTTATATGTATCATATATTGTATTCTTACAATAAAGTAAGCTAGAAAAAGAAAATGTTACTAAGGAAATCATAAGGAAGAAAAAATATATTTACTGTTCATTAACCGGAAGTAGATCATCATAAAGGTCTTCATCTTTATCATCTTCATTTTGAGTAGGCTGAGGAGAAGGAGTTAGAGGAGGGTTGTCCTTGCTTTCTCAGGTGTGGCACAGGTGGAAAAAAATTCATGTATTAGTGGGATCTCACAGTTAAAACCCATGTTGTTCAAAGATTAATTATATTCATTGCTTCATAGATAGATATAGATACAGATATAGACAGAAGTAATTAATGGAAAAAGATAGACTTCCAGCATCTCCATGAAGGCAGAAAAACATGTCGAGTTGGTTCATCATTCAATCACTAATAAATTCATTCAACAAATATTAAGCATTTGCTATATGCCAAGCACTGTGCTTGGTGCTGGGCATTTATTTTGAAGTGGGGTATGTTTCTATTTTTAAAACATTCTGGCACTGTGTGGAGAGTGACTTAGAGAAAGGCAAGGGGTGAGCAAAGAGACCAGGTAAGAGCCTACTGTAGTCTAGCCAAGAGATGAACGTGCACTGATACACTTACTGCCATGGGGAAAGCTGGGAAAACTGTTACACAGTTGGCAAATCAAGAGTTCTGTTTTGAACATATTGTGAGTTGCCTGAGAAACATCCAAATGAAGACATGAGAGAGGCAATTAACATGTACAATCTGGAGCTCAACGGAAAGGTCTTAGTACAGAGTGGCTATTCAATACGTATTGGCTTGCTTAATTAATTATTGTACATAAGATATGGGCTCAGTATTCTGGTTGCCCAGAAGAGTGAACACAGGCTAAAAAACCTCATACTTTTTCATTTCTACATCTATCATTCTTGTAGCCTCTTCTCACATCCCTGATTTATTTGAATGCTAGATAGACTTTAATTACATTTAAGTGAATTATTTTGTCACTGTGATTTTCTCTGGACTGCCAATTTCACAAGTGTTCCATCTAACATCTCATTAGTTCTCTACCTATGTGCTATATTAATTAAGTCCTTACATTTATTTAATCCCAAGTATATGCCAAGCAACATGCTAGGTGTTAGGTGAGTATCTTTGGCTATTTTTAATATTTCAAGGGCCTAGAGCTGAAAGAGAAAACAACAAATAACAATAAGAAAAATTACAGTATAAGAAATTGATTATGGCTTTCCTATTTATTATTGCTGTATTTTAAGTTTTTATCACTGTGGTCTGAGAAACAATGACTTAAAATAAGTTTGCTTCTGGAGAAGGTTTGTTAGACAATAAAATATTATTTAATCAAGGTCCTCTGGAACAGTATTGGAGGATAAGTGGAATTAAAAATCATGAACCCTTTCTCCTTATGTTCAACAAAAAACAGCACAGATGGACCCACAATATAAATTACATAGCTAAAAAGTAAACAACTAACAAAATAAATCTGTCCATGTTTTCATTTCCTGTGATCTTATTTTTTTATTAATTACACAAATAATATAATACTGCATGTTTATTGTAAATTAAAATGCTAAGTACACAGATTTTTTAAAAAATGAATTCATCATCATGCTCTTCACTCCCTCCCACCTGTGTTTCAGAGGCATCCACTATTAACAGTTTAGTGAGTTTCCTTCAAACTGTTTTCTGTGCATATACGTATGTCTTTACTTTTTCAACATAAGTTAGATTATACTATGCTTTTGCCTTCTTCACTTGTTCAATGTCTTAGACACTGAGAAATGTCATTTTTAAAATGTCACATAATATCCCAGGGTGTAAATGTACCATAATTTATTTATTAGTATATAATTAAGTTGCTTCCAATTTTTATTATCTCAAAAATACTTTGGTACGTATCCTTATAATATGTATCTTTATGTGCAAATGTAAGTATGTTTGTAATATCAATTCCTAAAAACAGAACTCTTTAAGTTAAAGATTATGCATATGAAAATTTTAGTTGATACCTCCCAAATTGTAGATGTTTCTACACCACAGTTCCTAGTACAACAGATCATAGAGGCCACTCAAACCATTAATCAGGTCACTATAGTGCCCTGTTTCTCAAAGTGGGGTGTCTGGACTGGCTGCATCAGTATCACCTGGGAACTTAACAATACGTGTAAATGCTCGGGCTCTGTCCCAGCTGAACAGAATCTGAACTCTGTAGGTGAGGTCCAGCAATCCGTTTTAACACTCTCCAGGTGATTTTGATATACACCAGAGTTCTGGAGCCAATCGTAGGCTTTCTGGCTACTCCAATTTGTGCTAGGAGCTGTGGGAAAATGCTTCATTAAAACATATGGCTGGTTGAATTCATACTATTCATCATGGTAAATAACAGCCATCTTATTTGCTAGCTAACTTAAGGGCACTGTCCTCAAGAACTAAGGAAAAAATAGATTCTGTTTCATCTCCACGTGAGAACTTTATCAAGATCTTTGTGAGAACTTATAAGCATGTTTCTCTGACTCTCCTGTTTGTTGACTTCAGGCCCGAAGTCTTCAGTAAACATGGATCTGTACAGCGGAGCTCAGCGAGTGTGCAGGGCATTCTCTGCTCTTGTCGATCAAATCACCTTGCCCAGTTTGGAGTGAAATGGAGTCCAGGCTCAAAGACTTCTTGGTGTGATGACAAAATTCAGTTGCATATCTGTATTAAAAGAGTTAAGACTTCTACCTTTCTTTTAATATTTGGTGTGAACTATGAAGAAATAAGTTTTGTTTTTGGATCTCTCTACTTATGTATCTTAGGTCTTCATTTCAGAGTAAAGGTTGGGGGTTAGGGGGTGAGTAGAGGATGAAGAAGGAAAGAAGAAATGGCAGAGTCAGATCTCTGCAGGCAATGGTCATGAATACCTACAGAGTAACATTCAAGCGTGTGACCTCATGGATGCCTGTGATGTCTTCCTCAAGTATCATGTAAATTACTGAATTGATGGCCTAATTTTTTATCTTGATGTTTCTGCTGGAGAATAGGCTTAGCAAAGAATTAAACACACACACACACACACACACACACACACACACACACACACACAAAATTGACTACATGTAAAACTGGTAACATCTGAATAAATTTAGATTATACCAATATCAGTTTCCTGGTTATAATATTGTGCCAGTTATGCAAGATGGTCCCATTGGGGAAACTAAATGAAGGGCATACAGATGTCTCTGTATTATTTCTTATAACTGTATATGAATCAAGTATCTCAAAATAAAACATTTAATATGAATGTTTGTCTCTAAAACCTCCACATTTGACAAGTTTCACCAAAGCATCTGTGTGCCTTCTTTCTCTGTATGTTGGATTAGGTTATAGATGCTTAACTTACTAATGTGCAAAGTAGTAGCTAACCTTTTTTGACTGTTAGAGCACTTAGTTTTTAAGCATTTTCTATGTGCTAACTCATTTAATCCTCACAAGAAACCTAGGTAGTATATATCTCATTTTATGACGAAAATGAGGCACAAAGAGGTTTAGTAACCTGTCCAAAGTGATGTGGCCACTTCTTGATGAAGCTGAGATTCAAACTCAGCTTCTGAACCTATACTATAACCACTACTCTGTACTTCCTTTCAATAAATATTGTGGTGATTTCAATGTTTTTGTCTATTATCTTGAGATGCAGGCCATGTAACATTCATAGAGGTTGTAGATTTTTATATGATCTGTAATTCCTAAAACCGTTTACAGAGTGAAATAATGTCCCATTGGATGGGATTAGGACTAGGTTATCCCTGTTCCATCTCATCCTAATAGTTTTTAATCTGCTTTTTAGCCTGTCCTAAACTTTTGGTTTTAGTTTTGTCATTTAGCATAGTTACTCTCCTTTTTACTTCATCCCAGCTTGTTCCTTAAACGTTTAATAAGCATGCCCTTCATCAGCAAGCTGTAGCCCCTGGGCCAAATTCTGCTCACTCCCTGTTTTGAACAGGCTATGAGCTAAACGTAGTTATTACATCTTTTTAAACCATTGAAAAAGTCCAAAGAAAAATATTTTGTGGCATCTGAAAAGTGTATGGATTTCTATTTCAGTGTCCATAAACAGAGTTTTATTGGAACACAACCATATTCATTCATTTATGTATTGCGATAATGCTTTTGTTCTGTCAAGGCAGAATTGATTGGTTACAGCAGAGATTGGATGGCCCACAAAGCCTGTAGTATTTACTGTCAGACTACAGAAAAAGATTGCATTCCCTGTAGTGGAGTACCAACATGAGGGAAGAACCCCAGGCTCTTCTGCAAGCTCATTCTCCAAGTGTAGTATCTCTTCGATGATTTATGAGATAATGAATTTGCATGATAGCTTTGAAGAATATGATGAAAAACATTAGAGCATCAGAACGCAAAATCATGAGCCTATATGTAGAAAAGGTAGTCAAAGGGTGGCAGCTTTTTGCTTAAATACTAATTTTCCCAACCAACCAGTAGCTGAGGCTAGGCCTTCTCCCCAGCCTCTTTCCCCACGCTTCCTTTCCCTGTGGTCAAGACTCAGCTCATCTTCAAATGAAACTGTGTTTTCTGATAATAACCCTTTAAAAACAATTCCTAGTTTAAAGAGGGCCCTAATCCTTCAATGAAAACATATACTGAGGCTTCCTTTAGACCTGAAAAGAGCAAGGGAATTGCTAACATACCTGAAATTCAAACCGGCTGTCAATCCTGTATATTGGTTATAATAGAATGATTGGAGAGTTGGGAATAATTAGAGATAAAAATAGCATTGTGTCTCAAACTCAAATACATTTGCTAATTGGACTTCTCTGCTATAAACCTTGTTCAGGCCTGGTCATTTTTCAGAGAAATAATTATTTATGGGTTCTTCTCTTATAATGCTGTTCACTTTATTTTGCTTTTCAGTACAAAGTGTAACCATGTATAGAGTTATAATATTTAATCAAATAGCAAATATGCTTAGTGGGAAATAATTTGTACCTATTTACACTTAAACATTATTTTATTAGTGTTTGGATGTAATTAGTGGTAACATTAAATATTGAAATAAAGAGACTCCAATCACATTACCTGGGGTCCAGAGCTTTTATTAATTTTGTTTTCATTAGAAGAATGCTTTTATTGCCAGTGTTTTTTTTTTTTGTTTGTTTTACTTTTTGCTTCATTCGGTATTCAAAAATATGCTCTCAAACAAGATTCGGATATCACAGATTGTCAGTAACCAGTAATTAATAAATATAGTCCCTTATGTGCCTGTGCATAAGCAATCCAGTGGTTAAAGGCTTGGAAGCCATGCAGTGTATTCAAGTTAAATGTATGTCACACTAGTTTATTAACATGTCAAGCATCCCAAAATGAACTATTAAATGAATACAAACAATCCCCCAGTAATCTCTGGAAGTTATTTAACTCCTTTAGACTGGGGGATAGACTGGCAGTAATGTCACCTTGAAGAAACATGCTAGGAGCCTAAAAAAAATGAAGCTTTAAATAAGTATACTGAGAGAATTTGGGTTAATATTTACCTCTGGACATTTCCACCATTTAAAATAAATAAATAATCAATAGTTAAGAGAAATGTTATATATATATATATATATATATATATATATATATATATATATATTTAATTTCAAGGCATGAATTAGCTCCAAGTTCCAATTATCTTCTCTTTATTTCCTGGTTCACTTTTCCAATGACACTAGACCCACTCCTATGCACATGCATGCTTATCAAATCTTCAATCAACTCTTTCTTCTTTAAGAAAGCGATCCTTAGGAGCTGAGAATATGTACCTGAAAGTAGAAAAATGAAACTTCTTAAGATCACCAAATTATTTTCTGGTTAATTAAATATCAATAAATTATTTTTAAGGGTGGTTTGATGTTTCTGCCACTCTAATATCAAAACTCTGTATATATTTATTTCAGATAAATAGATGTAAATGCGTGTTTGTGCAAAGTCTTGGGTCCTATGCAGTTTAGTTACATAATCTAAAATAAAGAAATTATAATAAACACATTTCTTTGTCAATTAATAGGCATTGAAATATTTGTCTAATTTTTAAAAAGTGAAAAACAGTCATTATATAATTATTTATACAGAAATTTAAAGAAAAAAATTTAAACTGCCCATAATATAACCTTCTGGAGATAACCATAGTTTTGTGTAACCACACTTTATACTATAATTTATTTAACCACTACCCTATTGTGGGATATTTAGATTATTTCCAGATTTCTTATTATTATAAATAATATTGCAATGAATAGCCTTGGACTACACCATTGACTGTATCTCTAAATGTTTCTTGTTTCCTAATAGTAGATTTCTAGATGGGTAATTGCTGAATACACGGCTTAGAAAATTTCTTGGAGTGGGTGAAGTAGAAAATCAAGCACTGGAGCATCTATTCTGTTTCTGAACCACTGTTTTCTCTTGTGGTTAGTGTTTAAAATATAAGCACTATGAACATTTGCCAGCTAGTGTGACACCAGCTGCAAACACCATCAGTTTATAAATCTAAATTTTAATTTTCTCATCACAGGGGAAAACAAAGACTCACTATCTTTCTAGAGCATACAAAATACCAGGATCCAGAAGGCAGGGTTTTTTGTCCCTCTCAGTGGCAGAGCAAGGTTTGTTGAAGGAGGAGGCCACCATTTTGACACGAAGAAGAATGTACATTGAAATTTCTTCATTTGCATTGAAGCCTTTACTAACTCATAAGTTACTCTCAATTCTATTATTTTCTATTTAGGAGTCATCAGTATGCTCTTTCCCTAACTCTCTCTCTCTCTTTCTCTCTCTCTCTCTCTCTCTGTGTGTGTGTGTGTGTGTGTGTGTGTGTGTGTGTGTGTGTGTGTGTGTCCCTTTCTCTCTTTCTTCCTTGACGTAACTCATCAGAATTTTGTGGTTAACTGGTTGCTCCTGGTTACGTCTTCTTCATACCTTCTCTTGGATACTTCAGTTATTAGCCCATGTCTTTCTAGACTAAATAACAATGATCTTTAGAGGCTTTTCTCATAAAGACATCTCTAGACCGTTTATTTCTGAACCTCGTCTATTCCTGCTCATCATTATTATAAACAGCCATAATATCCAGGTCATCATCCAACTCAGTCAACTGTCCTTGGGGTGAAGGCTCTTCCAGGTTCTTCCAGGCACATAGTTAAATAAGTGCCTTTCATATGATTCTTTTTTATAGAATCATAGAACATTGGAACAGAAAAGATGAGACTTTGCATATCATCTACTTTCTGTACACTTCTTTTTCAGTTGAAAAAGCTGAGGGCTAAATAAGTTAGTTAACCTGCTCACAGTTACACAGTTATTTGATATTTTTTGTTTTCATATTTGTTGACTCAGTATTAACAAATATGATATATTAGCATGCAAAATTATATAGGAGTTTTATGTTTTTGATCATAGTAAGATTTATCAAGTGCATTTAAACTATTTGATTTGAAAACAAAATAAAAAGAACTTTTTTGCATAATATGTAGACACTTATTTTAGTTCTTCTTGTCTTCTGCCCCGATGATGTGATTTCCTTGAGAACTATAGAGACAAGCACTTCTTCACCTTCACTCCCATCCCAATCTAACAACATATTATCCCCAGGGACAAAAGAAAAAATTACTGGAGGATCCATGCAGGTACATTCAGAGCCCAGTTGAACCACTAGAGATTTAACTAAGCCTCTTGAGATGAAATCTCAATGTTCCTGTAACTATTTCAGTTTTGGACATGGCATTTCCTTGACCCAAGACCCTCTTTGACTATGGTTTTACAAACCAGATGGAAAGTCTTGTTTCTTGGTCTGTAAGCAATTGTTTGTGTCAAACATTAAAATAACCTCAATAATCTGAAATGCTCACTCCTGCTACTTGGCTACTTGCATACCAGCTCTCTAAAGTTTTCAGGCCAGGTGAATCACTAACAACTCTCTAGCAAGATGAAGGAAGTGACCTCCAAAGCTGAAGCTGACTTGGGGAAAACCTTTATAAAATAAGTGTATTATATATGTACATAACGTTTTCGTGTTCAGCTGAATCCAAATAATATTTTCATTTTTTCATTGGACAATTTCTTTGAGTTATTCAAAGTGAATGCAAGATAGAAAAAAATATTGCTAGTGATTTGAGTATGACAGCTAAATATGATTTTTTAAATATTGAAGAAAAGGCCCTACAGATCATCCTCAGCAGCATAGAATAAAAAAATATATAGTCTTTACTGGTGCTGATTCCTGGGCAGCCTCTGTTCAAAATATTTTCATGATATGAATAACCAACATTTAAAAATATTCATTTGGTATTTTCACTTTAGTAGCCAGACTGGTGAAAGAATATTTCCTCTAAAAATAAAACTGGCTTGAATTACAATAACACTTACTAAAATAATAAACATCTATAAATTACAGCTATGAATTATCAGGATTTTTTGGATCAGCAAATCATGAGGATTTTTAATTATTAAGGTTAAAACAAGCTAGATATATAAAAGCTCCAAAATATCTTGGGAAAGGGTAGCACTAGAACTACCACTGTTAATTCTTATTTAAATATGGAGATTACAGGAATATGTAACAATTCTAACAATAAAATGTATAAATGTAAAAATTAGTTATGCCCCTGTTTTCTACTGTAGCATATGTAATTCTAAAGAGTTATTGCCAAACAGCTCTTGGTACAAGGTTTCAATGCTCATTGGTTGAAATGACATCAGAAAGGAATAAAAATAGTATGAATAAGGTCCAGGCATCTCTCTGATAACTCAGAGAGGCTTATGCAACCTCATTCTAATTGTATAAGGGACATTATTTTCTATACCCTCAGATGAGACTATTTGAATATAGTATTTACTTCAGTGAAAAATCTCTAAATTTGTAGCAAGTTCCAACTTACTAAAAATTACTCAGATTGGTCTTAATTACTTATTTGAGATTCATTCAAAAAGCAACATGAAGTGAATCTACATGCCAGCTGACTTTTTTACTCTTTATTTCTTCAACTGAATACCTCTTAAAGGGCCTCTCCATTTACATGAAAGCAATGTTTATTTTCAGTTTAACAGGGGCAAGAGTTTGCGTGCTGCAAATATTCCCTAAGCTTATATTCAAGTCTTCTCAATTCCACGGCAAGTGGAAAATACTAGGTTATGACTGCCAATGTTCAGGCTAATAGTAAAAAATAATGTTGATCTTGGGGCATCTCTTTATACTTTTGTGTTGTATTTTGGGAATCGTACTTTTTTTCTTTTCTTTCTGACTCTTCCTTGCTGCTGTTCACAGGAAGTATGAGGATGAGGACAATATGTTGATATAAACAGCTACTATGCTATGCAAAAACAAGTGTTATATCTCTTCCTATCACTTGTGTGTTCTTGGGGTTCACCTCTTGAGAGGAATATGTATGACATTGGATTCCCCTAACGCCATTTCCCTTTTCCTCACACTCCAGTATATTCATACTTGATTGACCCTTTCAAAAGACATGGGAGCTGGGGTTGACCACCTTGTTTACTTCTTGTATGCTGTGGCTGTGCTGCTGAGATTTTCTCTTCCTCTCCAACCACTTGCCTCCTTCCTAAGCCATGGTTCCTAGAGAGCACACAGTCCACATAGATGTCCCAGAAGAGTTGGGCCAGATCCCAAAACAGTGCTCCATGCTTCAAGTTCTCAGATGACTTCAGGTAGATCATAAAATCCCAGAACCCTGAAACAGTGTTGGAAATGCGAGGCTTTCGCATTTCCAGGAGAAGCACTGAGGAGGATTCCCAGCACTGAGGATCAGCTTGGTTAAGAGCCAGCAGGTCTGTCTGGCTATGGCAGAAGAAAGGAGATACACAGCAAATTCCCACAATGAGCAGGGAGCAGGTGAGACTCAAGGGGCGGTGGATCCATCCTCTGTTCCCAGGATCAGCCATGGCCATAAAACTGCACAGGATGGAAATATTTTGTATCAGTCCTTGCATGTGCTTCACTTAGTAAAGGAAATAAGTATGCCCTTAAGACCCTTAGTTCCAGCAAAGGAAACACATCATTGTCACAAAGTAGGGAAATCTTAGCCTAGCTCCCATATGATAAGTTCCATTCTATCTAAAATGACTCATTGCCAGGCCAGGGAGTGAGTATAAATGCAAGATAATTAGGCCAAGAAATATGCACTCCTAAGACTTGTTTCTTTATAAAATGAATACATTAATCTGCTAATTTGTTTTCCCTGGTACAGAAGAATGTAGTTTAAAAGAATACAAAGTGAACATTTAAAATTTTTCTGCGGCTGGGCGCGGTGGCTCAAGCCTGTAATCCCAGCACTTTGGGAGGCCGAGGAGGGTGGATCACAAGGTCAAGAGATCGAGACCATCCTGGTCAACATGGTGAAACCCCGTCTCTACTAAAAATACAAAAAATTAGCTGGGCATGGTGGCACGTGCCTGTAATCCCAGCTACTCAGGAGGCTGAGGCAGGAGAATTGCCTGAACCCAGGAGGCGGAGGTTGCGGTGAGCCAAGATCGCGCCATTGCACTCCAGCCTGGGTAACAAGAGTGAAACTCCGTCTCAAAAAAAAAAAAAAAATTCTGCATGGCTTTAACTATTCTATAATATGTTAGTGAAGGCTATCCTAATCTAGGACCCTTATATAATAAGAATTTGAATATACTTAACCTTTAGATGCTTTCCTATTCACAGTGATTTTTAATTTAAAAAAATACATTTGAATTGTCAAATGTTATAGTAAAATTAACACCAGATAATGTGCTAAAATTATGTATGAATACATGTGGAAACAAAGAGACATATATTCAACCCATTAGAGTAAACTCAATATGTATTTTACAAACACTTAAAATGTTCTGCAATTCTGATATAACTTTCATAAAAATGTTTTATAATTTCTCTGTTCTTGCTATGAATCTCAAGGATTTTTTTTTAAAAATCTGACTGTCTTCAACTCTTCTGGATTTCAATGTCTGTTGCCATAAAATTGAGGCATCCACATACCACTTCGATATTGTTCTTTTGCTACTACTTCAGACAAGTGCAATGAGAAATGATGCCCTTAAAATAATAATAACATAAATGTTCACTTTTTGTCAGAAAAAGCTTATCTATTCCTTCACAGGCAATAGAAAATGTATATCACACTTAAACAAGTCTAACATAAAGAAAAAACAGGAAGGGCACATACAGCTTACTTTCAGGTTTGCATTATATTTATATTTCCAAACCTTTTAGATGGTAATATCATGAAAGCAAGCAAAATATAGTTTATGGGAATACTCTTATATTGGAATATTTAATGATAACACCATAAGATGGATAATCTGTCTCTTCTGAACAGCAGTAGGACATGTTGAGGTACCGTTAAATAAATATTTCAGAAACTGTCTTTGAACACTCATGTTCTTATTTTGAAGGAGCATGTTAGAGATACAAGATTATTCAAAAATATTTCCTCTTTCATATCACATATGCATTATCTCTACTCAAAATCATATTTGTTGTGTCCCTTTCCGAACTAAAATATCGAGACACCTTGAAGGATGGTTTTCCTGAAGGACAAGTCTAAGTTTTCAGAGGACGAGACTCTGTCCAAGGTGCTGAAGTTGGTGTTCTCCGGGACTCCCTGTTTGCTAGCGCCCCGGCGCTCAAATTGGCTCCTTTAGGTCTCCTTCTAAATTTTAGGAGAGGCTTTCCAGAGCCTGGAAAGGTGTTTCTCTAAGTTCCTTGAACCTAGGGTCCTCCGTGCACCCCTCTACGAGCCTTGCGCTGAGTCTCGGCCCCGCACTTGATTCCGCAGCCTCAACCTCCTCGGAGCGGAGCTGCCAGGGACCCGCTCCGTCCTTTGGGCCCCACTCACCTCCCGACTCGGCGGTTCTAGTCCAGGATGGCAGAAGGACTTCCCTCCGCCTTCACCCGCCTGGGCCCCTCCGGGTTCCCTCGAATGCGTGTAGAGAGTTCCCTCGAGTGCGCGGAGAGGAAATGCTCAGGCTGCTCCCGAGCGAGTGGCTGTTCCCAGCTTCCGCGTCCCGGAGGCTACCGAGCCTCTACTTAAGCAGTGGGAGTGCTCGGCGCCTCTCCAAGTCTACGTCAAAGCTCCTGGAAACTGCCGCCACCTCTCGCCTCCAAGTCCATCTCCCGCACCCTCCTCTTCTCTCCCTCCCCGGAGAATTTCGGTTCAGGGAACAGCAGGCCGGGCCACACACACCCTCACTGGCCCTGATCCGCACCCACTCTGCACCTGGCGGAGTTCAGCCTCGGTGCGGCTGGGCTTCCCGCTTCCACTACGCGGGGCGTGCCGCGGCGGCGGGAACTGCAAAGTTAGGGCCCAGCTCGGTGCGGGTCCAGGGGAGATAGGGGGTCCCCTCTCACCACAAGGGCCTCGTCTGAGAATAAAGAGATGTGAGATAAGACTGTGGACTCTTGGGGTCGGAGAAAGAGCATAAGCACCCTCTCAGCGCTCAGCAAGGGCTCAGAGGAAATAAGGCGCCTCCCCAACATTCCAGGTGTGAATTTCTCCTGCCTGCCTGTAGCCCTGCGCTGAAAGGAGGAAAACACCCCCGAGGGCAGAGATGTGGACAGGAACTTAGTGCTGCTGGAAGCGTCCCCTGACTGGGGCCAGGGCACCCCGCTGTTTCCAGAGCCTGGCCTGGATCACTCAGGAGACTGGGTTGCTGCTGGCATCGCCTTGCTCAGCACCCCTTCAAGCCCCCTTCACAGCAGGGTCCCTGCTTTCCAAGAAAAAAAAAGTGCCCCGGATTCCCTTTGATTCTCACCTCACAGCTAGTTACTATCCCAGTCCCAGAGTAGAGCCCTGTCACTGCACCAGTGCTCTGCTGAACTTAAGTGCCCACCTTAACTGAAACATACCCAGCCAAGGGGCCTGAGGCAAGTCTTCCCTTTGCATGTGTTTCCAGGTTTTGCCCCTTCCCTCAAAATTCCCTCAGCTCCTGAAAACCACTTGTAGTCTCCATTAACTGAAGGCTTTTGTGCCAGCTCAATAGTATCCATGGTTACCTTCCAGAGGGGCACAAGGCTTTATAGTAAGATTTACTGAGGCAACAGAGAGCCAGCCCCCTCCCCAAGGTACGGTTAAATAGGAGGTCTGAAGGGAGTTCTGAGGGGCGCTGAGCTATTCCTCCTGCTTGCAAATGATGGAGTGTGCTTCAGTTTCTCTATGTGTGAGCTGGGTATCTTATCTAATGCCTGCTTCTATTCACCCCATAGGGCTGTGGGAAAAGATCAAGGGTGAAGTCTTAGACTTGCTTCCTGAACCTCAAGGACCTCGTGCCTTTGGAGAAGGTTATCAGAGAAACAAGGCATTTTAGCACAGTGTGTGAGTACAGGGCTGGAGACTGGCATAGGAGAACCCAGAGGAGGAAAAGGGGTCTGGAAAGGACAGAGAAAGCATCTTGGAGGTGACTCGTGAATGTGTGGAAAAAGGAATTGTACAAGTATCCTAAAGCCAAAGGGCCAGCGGTGATCACTTTCAGGGGTAGAAGACAGAACAAGCGAAGGCAGAGAGGGAGTGTTCACAGCAGTTCATGCTTCGAGGGAGTGAAGTCAAAGAAAGCACTATAGAGAGAGAAGGCCAAACAGAATAGGGGTAAAGAGGTGTCCCCTGGTTTGGGACATGTCAATAGTTATATTACTCTTGAAAACATTGATATATAAATATGCAGTGCTTACTTTATTTTCAAGTGCCTATGTGTTAGGCACTATTTGACATGCTGTGTACACAGAAGGAACAAAACAAAGTCCTTGCATGCATGTAGCTTACATGCTAGTTGAGACTGGAGTGAAAGAGAAAAAGATTTATTTATATTTTAATTTTAAAACTATATCTATACACATATATAGGTATATATGTATACTGTGTACACACACTTATAAAATGATTTATGCTTCTAGTTTCTTGTTTATTGGTGAGTTTACTGCTATCAAAAACAAACACACAACTAGCTAATTAAATAAACAAGTAGTACCATGCATGAGTCAATAAAGAGAAGTATATCTGCCATTCTGAAGCCCAGGAAAAAATATATGAGTAATGTGTTAGATGTGATAAGAAAAACAAAGGGTCAGCCAGGTGCAGTGGCTCAGGCATGTAATCTCAGCACTTTGGGAATCTGAGACAGGTGGATCACCTGAGGTCAGAAGTTCAAGACCAGCCTGGCCAACATGGTAAAATCCCGTCTCAATAAATAAATAAATAAACAAAAATTAGCTAGGCATGGTGGCACACACTTGTAGTCCCAGCTACTCAGGAGGTTAAGACACAAGAATCACTTGAACCCATTAGCAGAGGCTGCAGTAAGCCAAGACCATGCCACTGCACTCCAGCCTGGGTGACAAAGCGAGTCTCTGTCAAAAAGACAAAGGGTCATCAACAAAAAGTAAAGCAGGGAAAAGGAGCTATTTTTATTTTATTTTATTTTATTGAGAGGGAGTCTTACTCTATGGCCCAGGCTGGAGTGCTGTGGCATGATCTCGGCTCACTGCAACTTTCACCTTCAGGATTCAAGTGATTCTCCTGCCTCAGACTCCCAAGTAGCTGTGACTACGGGCATGTTCTACTACACCCGGCCAATTTTTTGTATTTTTAGTAGAGACGGCATTTCACCATGTTAGCCAGGATGGTCTCAATCTCCTGACCTCATGATCCACCCACCTCAGCCTCCTAAAGTGCTGGGATTACAGGCATGAGTCACCACACCCGGCCAAAGAGCTATTTTATATAGAATACTAAGAGAAGCCCTTCCTGGTAAGAAGATATTTGAGCAAAGACCCAAAAAAGTGAGAGAGTGAGTTATACATAGTAAAAGAATGTTCAGCCAGGCATGGTGGCACGCATCTATAGTCCCAGCTACTCAGGAGGCTGAAGCAGGAGAATCGCTTGAACTCAGGAGGCAGGGAGGTTGCAGTGAGCCAAGGTTGCTTTACTGCACTCCAGGCTGGGTGACAAGAGCAAGACTGTCAAAAAAAAAACCTTCAGGTTAGGGGTTGGGGAAACAGGTATGATGGCGTTGGAACAAGTGTGGTGTGAGTGAGAAGGACATTTTTGATGCATAGTGGCAGGACATGAGGTTAGAGAAGTGACAAAAAGTGACCAAAAAATCCATGTTGGTTGTTCAGTAGAGAACAGAGCAGAGGGGAGCAAGGAATGAGGCAGGGAGCTCAGTTAGGAGCTGTTGCAATCAAGGTGGGATAAGATGGTGGACTAGATAAGGCTGACAGCAGTGGAGATGGAGAAAGTGGTCAGATTCTGAATATATTTTGTTGGTAGAAGGGACAAGATTTGTTGATGGTCTAGGTATAAGGTCCAACAGAGAGAGAGAAATTGAAGATGACAAGTTTTGAGGACTACGTAACTGGAAATTTGAATCACCATCAGCTGAAAGGATAAATGGTTTGAGGAACAGGTTTAGGAAAGGGAAATAAGAATCCGGTTTTGAACATGCTGAGGATGAGATGACTGACATCCAGTGGAAATTCTAAGTAGGTGAGAAAGAAGGCAGAACTTAAGATAAATATTTGGGATACAGTGCTCGGGAAAAAGGTCCAGATTTGGGATTTCGTCAACATGCTGGCAATATTTTGAACCATCAGAGAAAAGTGTGGAAACTGGCTACAATAGAAGCCTTGGGATAGAACCTGGAAAATGCCAGTATTTGAATGATTAAGAAACAAAGAGATAGGACGAATCAGGAAAGTGTGCTGCCTTGAAGGCAGCAAGCTAGAACTTTTCACATAAAGAAGAAATCAACCATATCACACAAACTCAGTTGAGGGGGACAATAAAATGAAGGCAAAAACGTTTTCATTGGATCTCAAAAATGCCAGGTCACTGAGGAGCTTATTAAGGGCAATTTCAACTAAATGTTAGGTGAGGAGAAGTTGTGGTGGGCTGAAGCAGATATGGGAGGTGAGAAAATGAAGACAGTGTTTGTGGGGCACTCTTCATGAAGTTCGAATGAGAGGGAGAAAGACAAGAGTGGAGGGTTAGGAGTTGGGCCTTGGTTATGTTTACAAGCTGAGGGGGAGAAACTTGTAGGAGGGGTGTTGCAGATTAGGAGAAAAGGATGACTAATAACTTCAGAGGAAACATTAAGCAATAGGGGTAAGAGGATAAGGAGGAGCCAGCCTCTAACACAAGGGGAGGGCACTTGCGCTGGAAAACAGAGAGAGGAAGGGAGTCTCTCTGCTGGTGTGGACACCTGCTCTCTGCAGGTAGTATGGTGGGGGAGGGGGGCAGAAGTTAAGAGACGCATGACCAGTGGCCTCATTTTCTCAATGAAATAAGATGCATAGTGAGGCACAAAAAAATTAAGTAGGAAGCTTAAAAAGAGTAGAAGAGCTGTGAATAATCCTTGACGGAAAGCAGAGAGAGGGGAGAGGAGAAAAGAAATAGGAGAGAAGAGATAGACTAAAGAACAGGACTCAAATCCCAGGTAAAGTCCGCATCAATTTGTCATAAATCATTTTGCATGTTTGTCTAATTTTTTTACAAGGTAGAATAACATAACAGTGAAGACAATCATGCTATGAATTTTTCAATTGTTATAGGTTATTGATTCTTAGATGCACTGTTTTGCACATTTAACCCCACTGAAATTAGGATGTACATGTCAACTGATGGCACCTTGTAATTAGAATTGCAGCATTTTCTTTTATTTATTTTTTTTAATGATGAGATGTCTACAATTTGATATAATCAAGTGCCTTAGATTTGATATAAAGCTTTGGGCATGTTAATCTTTGTGAAATAGATTTCTTGTCTGTGGAATGGGCAGAAATGTTCCTAATGGTTAGTAAGGATAAAATGAGCTAATATACAGAAAACACTTAGAATGGTGCTAAACGTAGCAAGACTTGACAAGTATTAGTTAATTTTTTTCCTTCTACAATGCTCATCTGACTCAATGTAGAAGAAAAGAATAGTCATTACACCACTAATTAAAGGAATCATGGTGTAAGCAGGTTAGAAACAAGAGAGACTGTGGGTAGAGAAGTGAAACACTGGGAGAAAAGTGGGGAACTGGAAGTCTCACTGAAGTCAGATGAAACAGGTGTAAGTGGAGTAAGGAAAGGGGATACTGAAAGGCAGGAGAGGGAGATTCATGACTCAGATTTCAGAGATGGAGGTTTTCCCATTTTTGTCTTCTGAACTCTAAGCACAACCACTGAAATAAGTGGCTAAAATGAAGTAACAAAGGCCACTGTGACTGAGCTCCACCTTTCTTACAAGTCTGAAAATAATGAATTGAAATGGTCACACTGTTTCATAGAAGCTGAAGGTGTGTGACAGCACCATCCTAATCAGATGGCCTAGAACAGCTCTTGACAATGGGAATAAAAATTATTTTAAAAGATGATTTAATTATGTCTAGTTGGTGTCTGCTCAAATGCTTTTTTTCCTTTTCAATATAACAGTCATGTGTTGCATAAGGATGATGTTTCAGTCAACAACAAACTGCATATAAGATGATACTCCCATAAAATTATAGTCTGTATTTTTACTGCATCTGTTCTGTGTTTAGATGCACAAACACTTACCATTGTGTTTCAATCACCTACAGTATTCAGTGCAGTCACATGCCATACAAGTCTAGCATAACAGCAATAGGCTATAGTCTATAGCCTAAGTGTGCAGTAGGCTACACCATCTAGATTTGTATGAGTGCATTTTATGATGTTTGCACAACGAAATAACCTTACGATGCTTTTCTCAGAAAGTATCTCCAATGTTAAGTAATGCATTACAGTAATTACTTGGAATGGACAGTTTTGACCTTCAGTATACTTTTATACAGTCACCCTGGAATGTAATGCCCTGATTAAACATTTATCATAAATATAAGTTACCAACTTACATTTGTAAATTAAGAAATCATCTAATTGAATTTTTGAATTTAGAATAAGAACCTAACCAATACGTATTCTGTTATAGCATATATTTATATTTCTTGATTATCAGGGCAACTTGACAATATTCTTGGGAAGGGGGATATATGGTTTTCAATCCTGATCCCCACTACCAGCTTGATAGTTGCAAGAGGAAAATGACATTTCAATTTCTGCATTTAGATTAAAAGAAAGCCACCACCAAGCCATTTGATTGAAACACTCTATATTCTGTTGAACACATCGGGATGCTTAGTTAGATGTCTTATCTTTGCAGTTTCATTTTCACAGATTAGACTCTCTCTAGTAGTGACTAACATTTGGACAGCACCTACATTTTGCAAAACATTATTTTCATATACACAGTCTCAGGTGATGTCAAAGAAAATACCATTTTTCCCTCCCTTTTTCTCATTTTGCTATGGAGGGATTTTCATTGGGTCACTTAATTGATTAAGAGGGATGGTTCTGTTTCCAAAACTTAGCTTTATTCACTGTCATTTATCTGTCTTAAGTGATGTGCATTATCTGTCACTCTCTATTCTCTTTACCATATGATCTATCCTTATTCCTCTACTTGCTCCCCAATACCAACCAGGAGGGAGCATAGAGCAGTCTCAACTGCAGAGAAAAAATTTAACTATTTTCGTCTGAAATCAGTTCATCACATCATCATTCTGGATTGTTAAAACATATTCAGAAAATCAATGGTTATTTAGAATTACATATCAAATAACTGGTTCGACTGGCATTTTTGTTTCATCTTTGCGCAGTTGCGACCTAAGGCTAAAGGATGACTAGAAGAAAAGTAAATTGCAATTAGCTAAATGTGCCCCATGGGTAGACTTTCTGATTTTTGCCACTTGAAGCAATTCTCAAAGACATTAAAAAGGACTTCTGATTAGTTTTAATGATATTTGAGAGCAGTTATATAGATAGTTTGCTTCTTCAGCAGTGCATTAATTTGCAAATGATGGGGACAACCTTTAAGAATAGGGTGCTTCTTTAACATTTAGGATCAGATAGTAAAAATAATTATTTTTCTCTCATTTCTTTTGTGCTCTTCCATCATTTGGAAATGGCAATAAACAAGGACAATTTCCTGGAATATCCATTGGGTTAAGTGGATGAGTCATTCTTAAAGTGTCATCAAATTTCTACGGACAAGTTGCAGTGAGGTAGTCAGATGATATTGGACATTGATTCCAAAATGTGTAAAAAAGGAAAGTTACTTGAGAATACAGGAATTGTTCATTCATATTTTTTCTACTTGTCTAACTGTAGATACTGTAGTTGTAATAATAGATGTAGTAGTGTTATTTTTTCCCCCAGGGTGCATTCTTTGACCATTCTTTCAAGCAGGTTTCAAAACCCATAGGGATTTTTTTGGCTTTGTCAAGAGTTGGGTTTTTCTTTCGCAATTATCTCAGCAGTTCAAGAGTGACTATTATAGGTGCTGACTTTCAGAATTGTCCTACTTTTTTGTCCTACTCATTTCCAAAAAACACTACAGTATAATTAATTCATTTTCAATTTAGTTTACATACAAAGATCACAATGACAAAGGTCTAAGATTTTAGAATAGGAAGTTTCTTTTCCCTAAGGCTTCAATTATGACTGTGTAGTAAAAACAAAACAAAACAAACCATAAAGTTTCTGCTTCAACTTATAGGAGCAGGAAGATTCACAAAGCCTGGAGTCTAGTGACAGTCATGGACTTTTGCCAAGCTGAAAACATCTGTGAAAAACGAGGACATAGACTTATATGTTGAATGCATAAAACATCTTAGAGTTTGGGCAGGGCTTCTGGGATGTGGAGCTTTCCTTGACTTGTGTATGTCTAAGGGTTCTGCTGTGCTCTGTGTTTCTATACAATATTGTTCATACTTGCGTTATTTGCCTAGTGTATTTTAATTGTTATACATGCCTACCTGTCTCTCCCCACTGTCCCACTACTGCTTAGACTGTGAGCTCCTTCAGAGTAGGAGTCATGTCTAACCACTCTCAGCCCTAGAGCCCAACATATGTATGATAATGTCCTATTCAATACTGGTTGATTTTATGTATGAGAATTGCCCCTTTTCAATCTGAGGCTGGAGATTAATTAATTAACTTTGGTGAATTTTCTTTCGCATGTCTGGACAGTGAAGTAAAAATGTCAGTCAACTAATTTAAGTTATTTTATTCATCCAGTGCCCAAAATGTTGATTACACTTTTGCTGAATGAGGATGCTGCTTTGACGTGATGAGGGCCAAATTTTCTAAAATGAAATTTCTGATTGAAAGACTATAATCTGAAAAGTAGATGTCAGGTATAAAAGTATAACAGCATTTTCCTCTGAGAAAAAAATTTCATATCCATTGAAAAGATTTTAAATTTCTGTCATTGGAAAATAAAAAATATTCTAAAGCTAGTTTGAGATCATTTTTGTAACAAGGTGTATCAGCTAGGAATGCATTAAGCTGTAAGCAACAGAAAAGCTGACTATATGTGTCTGCTAATGTTAGTTCAGTGGTCCAAGGATATTAGACCCTACATTTCTATAATTTTCTTGACCTTTTTTAAACCTATAGGTTGGTTGCCACAGCTCCAAAAATAACATCTACATTTCAGGCAGTAATTAAATGGAAGGAATGCTCCAGCCCAGCCACAGATGCCTCTTTTTAAGGAAGAAAGTAAAAGCATCTCACAAACCCAACAGTGGATGTAGGCTTGAAATCCATGAGCTATAACTAAATTACATGGTCATTTATAGACGCAAACAAGTTTAGAGAGAAAGATCTTCAGTGGGAGAAAGTAAAGTACTTTGTCCAAGGAGCTGAGAATGGCTTTCTTTGGAGACAGCAAGTTTAATACAAGGTAATATGAGCTGATGGGAAACAATGCATTGAGTAAATTCAAGCTTAACCCTAAATTGGGATGGTTTCTTTTTTGCTTATCTTTTTATTTTTTTAGGTCTTAACTTATTCTCTTAAAAATGAAAGTTTATTATTACTCATCAAACATTATATATTTGAGAAACAGAAGATGCTGGTAAGAATGCAATGATGATTCCATGAACTATTTGGGACTGCATCTGAAAGTTCATCATTTCTATGACTTTAAGCAGATCATTCATCTATCCTATGCACAAATGTTCTCTCTGTAAATTGAGTGTGTCCAATTAGGTAATCTCAGATTTTTTTTCTTGCTTTACCAATTTCTCATTCTATGATTTGTGACACTAATCTATTAACTCAATAAATGCCTAGATATCCTAGTGTTTAGTAAATTATTAAAATTAAGAACTAGAGTGGTAAGATCAATGTAGGAAAGAGTTTAACACTGACATATCTCAAGAGAAGCAATTACACTCCTTGATGTAAATGAGAGAAAAATTCTTCCGCTTTTACACTAAGAAATATGCACAAGAATATTCACAGAGACACTATTCATATAGAAAATACAGGGAAGAAACTCAAATGCTCAAAGAGTAGGAAATGAATAAATAAAGTGTGGTATATTTATACAACAGACTATTTCACACCAGTTAAAATGAATGAATTACAGCTGGTGGAACATCATGAATGGATGATAGAGATATAATATTGAGAAGAAAAACTTAAGTCCCCAAAGACTATATACATAATGTCAATACCCTTTTTATAAAGCTAAGACAACTACAACTTAATAACACATTTATTAAGAATAATAAAAATTGTGTAAAAAAGTATGTTTACAACAGGGAATAAAATCATTGTTACCATAATTAAGGTAGTAATTACGTTAGGAGAGAGGAGGCCTTGAACATAATGGGGGAGTTTAACATAGGCAATATTAGTTACTGTCAAAGTTCTAATTATCATGTTGAGTGGTAGACTCATGGATAGTTATGATTTTTAAGTAAATATGTAAGTATATGAATACTTCTATGCATATGAAAGGCCGATGAACTAATGATAGGTATATCAAAATATAAGGTTTATCAATGATAGGGATTATGATTAAATCCATTCTGTGCACCTACATTTCAAGTAAAAGAAAATAGAAGTCCATATTGCCTATGGAACATCTTTATTCTCAGCTAATGTTCTTCGTTCCTCATGTAAAACAGGTGGGGCAAACACTAATTCATTGAAAATAGTAGAATTATCTTAGTTATTTAAGATGTCTTCTATTAAAGCACCTAGTCATTTAACTTGTGTTAATAAAACAAGGAGGGAAACCAGAAATATATCACGCACTGTCCTGAACTCTAGTTGGGATGCCAACATGGAAGACAACAGTCACTGTCTATTTTCTGTGACCATCAGTCTTGCCCCTGCTCCTTCACCAAAGTGAGGTCAAGACAGCGAGATGTGAGGGTCCATCCACAGCATCTTCCTGAGCAGAGAGAAGATTGATGAGATGACCAAATACTTGCTATTTCTTTTCTTTCTCTTTCTTTCCTTCCTTCTTTCCTTCCTTCCTTCCTTCCTTCCTTCCTTCCTTCCTTCTTTTTCTTTTTTGACAGAGTCTGCTCTGTTGCCCAGGCTGGAGTGCAGTGGCATGATCTCAGCTCACTGCAAACTCGGCCTCCCAGTTTCAGGTGATTCTCCTGCCTCAGCCTCCCAAGTAGCTGGGACTACAGGCACATGCCACCACACCTCCTAATTTTTGTATTTTTGGTAGAGATGAGGTTTTGCTATGTTGGCCAGACTTGTCTCAAACTCCCGACTTCATAATCTGCCCTCCTCAGCCTCTCAAAGTGCTGGGATTAAAGGCATGAGCCACCACGCCCAGCCAATACTTGCTATTTCAAAGCACATTCTCTACTCGGTGCCATCAAAGATCATCAAGGTATGTTCTAAACCACTAATGACTCCACAAGCTAATGGGAAGCACAGCAGACAAGAGTAAACAAAGTACAAGGGATTGAAATATAATGACAGACATGCACAAACCAAAGCAATTCACTTGTTTAGTATTACACACACACACACACACACACACACACACACACACACACACACACTGTCTGTTATGGCCATAAAGAAATATATCAATGGACAAGGTAAGCAAAGTCTTTGCTCTCCAGGAACTTCCATTTTTCCTGGAGAAGACTAACAATGTAAAAAAATAGATCAACAGGATAATTTAAAACAGCAAAAGTGAAACAAAGGCAATAAAAGCATGTCTTATGATAGAGATCAAGGAGAAAAACATTGCGTTAAGAGTACAAACAACTTCAGTCCTCCTAACTTTTTAAGATCTTCAATCCGTGCTGGCTTTGAAATTGCATCAATGCTCATTTGAGCAAAAATCACAACTCCTTATATTTATAAAATGGATCATCCGAATTGAATTTTCTATCATCCAAATTCAAGTATCATTAGGCATGTACATCTGAAACCACTGAAATGTAACCAAAGTGTATGTGGAGAGCTTAAACCTCTTCAGCATTCAGCCACTCTGCAATCAGACTCCTGTTTAGTATCCTCCCCTTCCTTGAAAACCTTCAGGGTGACTGGTGCCCCCTGAACCTTCTGTAATAACTAGCAGCTACTGAAGAAGAGTACATTTCATTCAACAGGCCCATGTTTCTCACATGTCTGAGGGCTATATCTAAGAGAATTTAAATGTATGTGTATATACAGAAACACAGATTTTTAAAGGCAAGTTACATATTCAAATGTATATTATAATATATATTCAAATATTAATACAAATAATCTCCATGCTATCTGTGTATCCCATATTTAGACTAAGTTTCACATCTAATACACATCTTGAGGTGCCCATCCATACATCATTTCGATTTGGTAATCATGCAGAGCCAGGCACAATGGCTCACATCTGTAATCTCAGCACTTTGAGAGGCTAAGGTGGGTGGGTCACTTGAGGTCAAGAATTTGGGACCAGCCTGGCCAACATAGTGAAACCCCATCTCTTCTAAGAATACAAAGCTTAGCCAGTCATGTTGGGGGGAACTTTTAATCCCAGTTACTCAGGAGGCTGATGCAGGAGAACTGTTTGAACCTGGGAGGCAGAGGCTACAGTGAGCTGAGATCATGCCACTGCACTCCAGCCTAGGTGACAGAGTAAGCCTCTGTCTCAAATAATAATAAAAATGATAATAATCATATAGAAAACTTCTAGACTCAGAGCGGTGACATCAACCAAAATACTGATTAAATTTTAGTGAGAAGTTTACAATTTCCTGTATATCTTTGATATATGAGTTTGTAATTTTTTTCAACTCATAGACTTGATCAAGGGTTGCTCTCAGAAAATTGACCACCTCTGCTCTCAAACATGACATCTATCCTCAATATACAGCATAGCTTATCTTCCTCAGTAGAAAAAAATTATCTTGGAACAAGTTTCTTGAGGTTTTAGTCAACACATCTTCCTCACTAGGTAACAAGCGCAAGTGATGGAACTGTTGAGGAGATAAATTACACGATCATTGCATCGATCCCTTTCAGGACCAGAAAAATGCCGTGCAATAACCCACACTAGAAGCATTTGCTTTAAGCATTTCATAAACATCCAGCAGTGCTTGTGATGGGTTGTTGTTGCTGGTTGTGAAGACTGTTGAACCCTTACCCTTTCCAGTGATAAACATTTCAGATGTAAAAGTGTAGAATAGGGGAGGAAATTAAAACTGCAAACAGAGTTAAAGCCATGCTCATCTGCTAACAGATTTAAGCCCACTTTCTCTGTCCATTTTTGAAAAGTCATATTTACTGACTGAGCTATGACCTGCTTCATTTCTAAATCACTGCAGTTTAAGAACACTCTGTACAGACCCACAGGCCTCAGAAGCTTTCCAGATACCACACTTCTCCCTTTCTCTAAAATTGTTCCCAGGACAAGGGTCAACCCCACAACACATTCTATAGAAAAACCTGTCTCACATTGAAGAGTAGGCATGGAGGCATTCGCAGGCCCCCATATCTGGAGGCAGGAAGAATATTATGAGGGGATGGGATTATTCTTTCAGGATGCTTCCAGGGCTTAATTTTTCCATAATAGAAAATATCACTTGTTTTCAAAAGTAATATTTCAAACTGCCACTCACATTTGTTGTAAGGAGTTCTGTTTTAGATATTGATAACTTCTTGTACAAGCAATTCAAAATTTATCTTTATTTTTCTCTACGATAAAAGTAAATACATGTAAGACTTGATATCCAAACGAATTGCAAAGCTACTTAGCTAACTATTAAAATATTGCAGACAAGTCAGCCAGAGAGATTATCTATGTTACAAAATATTTGTAATAGTCCCCTAATATAAGTGATATGTGATTTGTGGATATATCAATTGTTTGCCTTTCTGCATAACCGGAAACTGTATACATGAAGTCAAAGGACTTCCTTCAAAGATATTCACCTGTAATTCATTCATCTGAAAAAGAAAAAGCTTTTTATTTTGTATCAGCAGCTACCCACTCAGTATATATCTTGAGAACAAAGCAAAAATGGACTGAATTTGCTACATTTTCCTCCTTTCATCTGAGTGTTTGGTCTCATATAAATATGTGGATACAAGGCCTCATATATTTTTTTCTGGAATTAGAAAACCTGAAGTAATGGGACTCATATTTTTAACTTTAATAAAGAAAAATTATTTATTATTATTTATTTCTAACCACCACAAATTAAATGTGGCTCTAGGCAATACATCACCAAGAAAGGATAGATTGTACAACTTTCTGAGAACTCAGTGAATAACAACTAGAGCCATTTTGGTTACCTGTACGCGTTCCTTCCTACCTGGATTGCCTCCTTTTGTTTCACAGGCTCGGCTCACACTTCTCAAGATACTAAATGCTTGATGAAATGTCTTAAGCGTCTCACTTCTTTTTTTCTATGACACTGAGCATATAATTTGGAGACTCAAGAACAATCACAACTTTCTTTGTGTTCTGCCTGTGCTGACCTTCTGCTGTTTTGTCACAGTGGCCAAGGAATATTTTTCTGGAGATCCCCTTTACCCCTTCAACTCCAACAGATCAAAATGGGATACATCTTTGCTCCCTAAATCAGGCTCTCTTCCAGAAAGTCACCATCGGTCCAGTCACTGGACATCAAACCTGGCCTTTATCTTTTACTCTTCCCTACCTCTTGCTCCGTAAATCAACGGCACGGTTTTGTTGTTTCTGCATGTGTCATCTTTCCCTTCTTAATCTTGCATTGCCAGAGCCCCGTGTCAGTTGTTCATTATCTTGGACCTGTGGTATGGCCTTGGCATCCTGTTCTGTGCACCTCTTGCCCCTCTTACCCACAGTCCATATATGAATTACTTATGTATAACTTATATATATGACTGCCAGAGAGCTTCCGTTACTCTGATCCTCAGAAGCCCGCTCACAACTGCCTGCAGAACCAAGTCTACAAGCTGCTGTTCAGGATCTCTACAACCTTACTCAAAGGCACAGCAGCTCACTCCTCCCTTCCTTCCTTCCCCCTTTATACACTCTATGGGCTGATAAAAACAAACTGCTTATTGTTCCAGATGGAGTTTCCCAGGCAGCAGTCTCTGGGGCAGAGATTAGCAGGCACAATGTTAACTGGAAGTGTTTTTCTACAGCTGTGGAAAAGATGGAAGGAGGCAGGATTGGGTGGAGGGAGACGAATTTCCATGCAGAAGATTTGTTAGCAAAGGAAGAGTTTTTGGAGCTAGGATGACTTTTTACAGATGTCCTGAGTTGGAGTAAGAGGACTGGGCCTTGAGAGCCCCATGTTGATAGTCATTGGGTGCAGTCTACTTTGAGAAAGTCAGTTTTATTCAGCAAAGGCATTCTCCAAAAGGACCAACTGCAGGTGCCCATCTTTCCCAATAGAGACATAAATACCATCTAACCCCTTTATTCCTCAAAAGTGGGCCCGAGGAATAAGCCCATCATGGCACCTATTTATTTACCCCCATCCGCTCCCACAACCTCACATTGGCACTTTTCTTTAAGCTCAGTGGCAGGTTGCTAGCTGTCTCTCAATGCCTCTTTCTAACCATCTTTCTTTAGGAATGTTCCTCCTCCTCATTACATTTTCTAGCCTCTTTGCACTAGATGTGCTTATGTTACTAAGTTCTAAGCAATCCATAGGATAAGAAGTGATATTCTCAACTGCCAGATTGGTATCCAGAGGAACTGATAGGCCTCCCATGTTTCCTCATTTCCCTCCTGATTCCTGGAAGGCAGACAGGGTGCAGGGAGCTGGAACAACTCATTTGTTCCATGAGGTGAAGGCTAGTGCCAAGGATTGCGCAGCAATAAGCCAGTAGGTGTGCATGACCTCCCTACCAGCTCTGGACTGCTCATGCTGCAGAGAAAATCTTTGCTCTTCTTTAAACTTCTGGTATTTTGGTTATCGTTACATCAGCTGAACTTGCACATCCTACGTAGCTCAAGTTGCAACACTTTTCTCTCCATTTCCATATGCCTATACTTCACCAGTTGTTCAAATGCTACCTCTTCCATGGAATTTCATGGCTCTCCTCCCTGCACTCCTAGAGTGGGGGTATAGAGCTGTTTCCTCTGTTGACTTTTCATAATGATTTATCTGTATTTTCCTTACCAAGAATGACACTTTCATCATTAACGAAATTATTTTCCAATTCCTTAGCCCTTTTACCAAGCTGTACTATATGGTAGGACATCTGAGCATATATTTTTTATCCACCATGTGCACCAAAGAGTCTTTTACTTGGTAGATATTTGTACTACTTGTTGACTGAATGAAGTTCTTTTTAATATGAGATTGACAGTGGCATTCCTGTGATTTTGCACTCACCAGTTTTGTAATAGAAAACTGTTTCGGCCAGGTGCGGTGGCTCACGCCTATAAACCCAGCACTTTGGGAGGCTGAGACAAGAGATGAGGTCAAGAGATCGAGACCATCCTGGTGAACATGGTGAAACCCCGTCTCTACTAAAATACAAAAATTAGCTGGACATGGTGGCGCACGCCAGTAGTCCCATCTACTCGGGAGGCTGAGGCAGGAGAATTGCTTGAACCCAGGAGACGGAGGTTGCAGTGAGCCGAGATAGTGCCATTGCACTCCAGCCTGGGTAACAAGAGCAAAACTCTGTCTCAAAAAAAAAAAAAAAAAAAGAAAAGAAAAGAAAAAGAAAACTGTTTCACTCATCAGAGGGAATAGAAAAATTCAATCTCTTCTTCAACCACCCCTAGAGCGACATTTCAAGCTGCTCTGCATATTCCCTCTCAGGTGGAGTGGCCTAGGAATAAATTTTCAAATTTCCCTTGGGTCGTGTGCACACACACCCACTCTCTCTTGTTCTGACAAAAGGCTAGAATTTACATTTAGAGTTAAGGTTTTCCAAAACAGATCTGCTGGTGGTGACAAATAATTGTTCCAGTAGCACTCCAAGCAGAATCAGCTCATGAAAGTAGGCAGAAAGCAATTCTCTCTGAGGATCTACTGCTTCTCCCCTATTGCTCATGTTTTGGTATCATAAGTTCTATTTTCCATGTTCTCTTGGGTCCAGAAAAGTATTCAAACTTGGACTGCTCGTGGCTTGATTGTGGCCCTGACACTTAATAGAATGGCGATCTCAAAAAAGGTACTAACCTTTCCAGTTGTGAGTTTTTTCAACTGTAATTGGCTATAACATGGTTGTGTGCTCTGAAGTCCCAGCTGCTCTGGAAGCTGAGGTAGCAGGATCCCTTGAGCCCAGGAGTTTGAGGCTGCAGTGACCTATGATCATGCCACTGCACTGAAGCCTGGCGAGACCCTATCTCAATCAATCAATCAGCCAATCAAATGGGAATAAAAGAAGGGCAATAAAATGATATAATTAGAAGAGGGGCTCTGGAGCCTAAAATACTTGGGGGTTCATGTCAGCTCTACCACTAATTGGAGTTCCCATGTTCTCTGTAGAGAACTTTTTAAAGCTCTCTAGAAAGCTTTGAAAAGACCAGGAAAGACTTCATAAAGGAGGTAGTACATATTTGAAGTGACACTCAGGGACGTACAGGAATTTGATGGGCTGTGGTGAGCAGGAGTAGTCTTCCTAGTAGTATAAACAGGTTAAGCCAAAAACTAAGAGGCTAGTACTTCTTTGCCCTGAAGATACTCTCCCATCCTTTTCTGAAGCCAGCAGAACATGGTACATGGCACACACATACACACACACACACACACACACACACACACACACACACGAGCAGGGGAGTCAACACAAATCCTCTGCAAGAACCACTGGCTGCCTACTTTGTAGGCTGCTTTTCTGTTCATGGGAAAAAAACTAGAAAATGGTTAAGTTTGAGAAATTAACAAATTATTAATGGAGATTATATAGTGGTGATGATATTGATTTTATTATTTAAATTTTTTTCAAATTTTCTCCAATAAACATGTAGGATTTCATAATTATCAGAAATTAAAAAAAAAATAATTGTTCCTTCCTGCTGGATTTTTCAGCTTCTGTATTTCTCTGCTCAAGAATCCTTCCCTTATTTCCCCTGATCTAGAATATTACGTGGGGCCTCTAGATTAGCCAGATTGACTGATTCATCCCTATCTCCAATTATCCTTGAGAATCAAAGACAGAAAGAAACACCGTTTTAAGATTTATGTGGATCTATTCAGGTACTTCTGGTTGCCAGGTAGCAGACATCCAAAATCAATCACAGCATTTTCTCTAATCGTTGGCTCAGGATCCAGGCAGCCACTACGCCACCTTAGTGAACATCAAGACAAAGCCTCAGTGAGCAGTGAGGAATAAGCCTCAATTTGCCAATGCCAGATTAATTCATCTCCCATAAATAAGCGTATCTGAGTAAGTTTAGTTACTACACAAAGCACCATCATAAAAAAAATATCTTTAGGCAGATTCTCTTTGATACTCTGTGGCTTTCAGGGGCCACTTCTTATCCACACAATACAATAGTTAAGTCAACACTGTAAGTGGAAATTCATGGGAATATCTGCCTGAGCCTTCACGTGGCACCCTGTAACCCTGACTGGAAGCAAGGCCATGTCTGCATACTCACTAGGGCTATCAGCTGATTCCAGAGAACAGACATAAAAATGTCCTATTATCTTATGCAGAAGCTACCTGACAGGTGCCAGTAGACCCAATCCTATGTGAAGACAGCTTCTGTTTTCACTGACTTCATCCACAGTGTTTAAAAAATATGAATAGGTTTTAACATTTTTTTAAAAAAGGAAATTTTATGTAAAAGCCTGGATTTTGGTCTTCTCTAGAAAAAGAAATGGAATGGAAAATGACAGGCCCACTTTTCCACATGATGACAAGTGTCTGGAGCTGAGTAGAGGCTGCTCCCTTCAGGACAAGGTGCATGCTCTCCAACTCAGCTCAGCCTCCCTTAGCCCTTGTTTGGCTCTATTGCCCTATTCGACTCATTTTGGTAATGGACTGGCTCCTGTAAACATTTGTGACTTTTGCTTTGTAGCCCCTTCACCTATATAGGAAAAGCAGTTTAAAGCTACCGCATACAATTCATTTGCTATCTCTACAGGAGTTACAATGGCTCTACAAGGTTGTGTCTGTTGCTGCAAAACAGAGACCTCCCTGATGTCATTTATAATCCAAGTTACCTTTTTCTGTTCCTATCCTGAGTTCTGGGCCTAAAGAAGCAAGGAACTCTGCTGCAACCTCATTTACCTCCTGAAGGCTGGAAGCTATTTAAAGCTTCAAAGAGATCTGAAGAACTCTTCATATACTCTTGATCATTCAGAGAGATTTTGTTTTGTTTTGTTTTGCCTTGTTTTTGTAGGACCAATTGATTTACTGGGCGAATTTGGCTTTCAATGATCATCACAGTCAGATAAATGTTCTCCTAAGGGTGGACTCCATGGGGCCACAAGTGTGGTCCTTACAATCACACCAGGGCATGTGTGTGCACATGCAATCAACTGCCAAAGGAGCATCAGCAGCAAATCCCTGCAGGAAATCTGTTTTCATGTGAAGAATCATCAACTCATTTCATTGCTCACTAGAAGTCACATACAAGGCCAAAAACTTGTGCTAGTCAAGAAGTCAGACCTGTGGATGGGCTTCAGAAAAGACTGAGGAATGATCATCTTCTCTCCAAAGCGTAGCAGATAGATAAATGCTAATTTTGGTTCACCAGAAGTACAGCTACACTTAGAAAAGGATGTTGACCCCTAATTAGTGGAAGGACGTACTAAATGATGCTTTAAAAGCTTTTTTTGTTCTTCTTACCCACCCCTCACTCCAGACTGAGATTAGCTAGGAATTTTTATGCTTAGAAAATATTAGATGTTCACAGCCAGGTCAAAAAACCCTCTTTGTCATTACTGACAGCCTCAAGCACTTAAGACTGATCTATGATGAGCACATCAGTGGAAAACTGTCTAAAAATGTCAGGTTTTAACAGAGATCATAATCTTCACACAAACAAAAGACACTCAGAAATTTGGTGAGGACAATTCTGAGCATTATGGGTTGTTCTGCTTGCAAGGCATTTATGAATGGGCTCCCCTGAGTCAACCATCAAAATGAGCAGGCCCCAGTTAAACCGCACAATAAGGGATCACATTATTAGGCACAATCACACAGGTATAAGCCTCTTGCTCAACTGCCAGAATGTCTATGAAACTCTGCTTGACCCCAAGTTCAGGGACAAAGCCTTGCTCTTCTCTTGCTCTGAAGCACCTAATGTTTATTATGGTACTTGTCACATAGGACTTCATGTTGCATCTTGCTCACAAGATTGAGCTCATCATGTGTCCTTGGAGCCAGGAATAATACGGTAGGATTCTTATAGATTGAGTTTGTAGGAAAGAAGGGAGGGAACTGAGGAGAGAGGAATCTGAGGCTGAATTGATGGGACATTTACCTTTACTTACCCAAGGGTTTTGGCGCCTCCTCCTGGGTCTTGCACTTGTTGCTTCCTGTGTCTTGAGTACGTTTCCCATTTTATTAGACTGGTAAATTCTTGTCAGGTTTCAATATAGTTCAAAACTCACTTCTTTTGGAAAGGCTTCTGCATCCCTCTCCCACCTGCCCATCAGTGATCTTTTTACTCCTAGCACAAGAGTAGCTTAGTTAACTCATCACCTTGGGTCTAGTGACTTTTTAAAAATATGTATTTTCCTGCTAAATTGTGAGCAACTTTAAGCCAAGAATTTTCTTTTTTTTTTTTCAGTTCCTAGGAGTTCCTGGCATAGGATAGAGGTATAACAAATAAGCTGAATGAATAAATTAGTGAGTGGAAGTCCCTAATCTTTGCACATTAACCTAAAGGGCACTTGTTTTAAATTTTAAAAGTTACTTGGGAATTCCAGCATAAGCATATGGATTATCTACTTACTCACATCAAAATTTAACTTGAGGCTTGCTGCGCTATTATCCAGGGAGTTTCTGGATCACCTTTCTCAAGCAGTTCCCAAGGAAGCATGGAGTAGAACTCATTTCAATGTCATCCTCAAGAACAGAATGACTTAAAACACACACAAAAACAAATCATTCATGTAAAGTCAAATATAAACAACAAATACTCCAATAAGCTTTCTAATTTTTAGTATAATATTCATGCTATTTTAAAGTGTTTCTATATTTATTATATGAAATGACATGGAAGCGAATGAATTATGAGTAATGGACATAACATTTAAATAAGATTTTGGGGGTTTGAGTACAAGAAGTTTCTCTAAGGGACCTTTAAGGTGACTCCAAGAGGATGAGTCAATGAGGCTACAAAAGAAGCAGGTTTGAGATCATGAGAGGTGGGCAGCACTTGACGTTGTGTTATTAACTTACAGGAAATGAAAAGCCCTGCAGTTCTTACATCAAAGGAGTGATGTGGTTGGATTAGCAACTGTGTGTCAATGTAATAGATACATGTGAGATGTATGTGTCTGTTAAGGCCAAACCGAGGCATGGCAATGGGATGGAGAGGAGACACACTGAAGACATTCATGAAGGAGGACTATAATTTGGTGACCAATGCCACGGGAGCTGTGAAGAAGTGCCTTCCTTAGAAGGTTTTTTAGAATACAACTTATATAACCAGACTTTTCTTCTGGTTTCTTTGTTGCTTGATTATAAATTTGGTACCGGGTCCAAAGTGTGGATGTTATTACTAGCCATCCATTCTTAAAACTAAGAAGTGAGACACCAAAAACGACAACAACAACAAAAACAACTATCGATTCTAAGGTAGGGTTTTTTCTGATTTATAAGAAGCAAAAAATTCCAGTGAATCGAATAAAACTGAATCCTAATTAGGCATATACTTATCATTAATCAGAGATTTTATTTTGTGCCTTTGACTGCTTAAATTTTCAGTGAGCCTTTGGATGGGTGCTAAAACTCTGATGATATCAGGCACATGGACCATTTAATTAGCAATACAAGAGGACACAGAAAAGAGGTTTAAACGAAATGATTAAAGCATAAAGCTACAATATTCTATGTTAACGAAAGTTTTAATACACATTTGACTTAAAGATGCATACAATGACTATTAAATCTCCATTCATAGGCAGCCAACAAGATATGAATGAATTTGTTAATTTCAAACAAAACTTCAGGTAGTGCACTTAAAAAAATTACAAAGCACTTAAAAGTGGAAATTAATGATGGAAGCAACAATGACTATAAAACATGATGGGATAAATTTAAATAAATGGTTCAAGTATTGTTTGTAAAGTTCTTCAGACACTAGACTTTGAAAGGTTTGTGCATTTCCAATCTTTGCATAGTAAAAAACAAAAACCACACACACCACTTGGTAAAACTCCACAGCTCTATGTGATTCATGTTTCATAACATGCACTTATGTGTACTGCTCAGTTATCTAGTAGGAGTAGCTCTAATTCAATGGGCTCATGCGCGATCCCAGATGAGCAATGAAGTTAGCGCACGTCTCCTCATCCAGGTGTCATTAATTGATGCAGTAAAAGTATAGCAGGTGAAATAGGAACTTGATCATCACTTAACACTAACTCTTGTTAGGTAACATTAAACAGTGATACACTTGTGCTTTGAGCTCAAACTAATAAAAAGGAATATCCACACCACAAAAATCAGCAAATGAATGGCATGTGCAAAAGAAAATACAGCAAAGAGTTTGAAATTATGTTACCCAATACCATCAAAAATAATTATATTCCATCATTTACGATTGATGTGGTTGCATTATCTTTCATATTCATACACAAATAGCTTAAAGCTTGTGTATTTTACATAAACAAATAATTCAACATTGGAGCATGGGTTCGGTTACCTATGAAATGGTCAGTGTAACAAAAAGTTACACTGACATTTGCCATATGTACATAACATTTGGGGACCACTGTGGTCTGATTTAAAACATAACATCGCACATTTACAATGTTGTTTGTGAAATGCTTAAAAGTCAACAATAGAGATTTAACTTGTTTTGTAACCACCATGATTTTGTTTCTATTAAGTCTCCATGGTGCCCCTGGAATCTTAGTGAAATGTGTATGGTGTACTTCGCAGCAGCTTAGCATCTACTAGAGAATAGGACTCAGCAACAAGGAAACACTAAGCAATGCAGCAACAGGAAAAGATACCAAGTAATCTGAGTTTCCTCCAAGCTTCCTCCAAGCTGAAAGAGCCATTGCCACCAACTAGAGGGATGCTACCTGTGTCCTATGAAGCCAGGAGTAAGGCTGAGAGGCCTTGTAGATGGCCCTGTTATTACAATATAAATGTACAGCTTGTCCTAGAGAAAGCTACCTGTGTAGCACCTATTACTCAGAAAGCAACACATGATAAGATGTTTGGCGATGGTCTATTATAGAATACAGAAATTAAAGTTTCTGGTCTATGATTCTGATACTTCCCCAATTAAAGACACATTGGGGGAAGAAACCCCCGTTGTGTCTAGCAGTGCATTTTCAGAACATAATATTTTCCAAAGTCAAAGTTGTAAGACTGCTAACATTAATCTTGCTGAAAAGGGCCTTGGAGCTAAATCTACCAATGGATTTGGTGTCGTGAAGAGTGACAAGTACAACTGCATGTTCTTCTCCTAAAAGGGGGGAGCATTAGAGAAGTAGGAGCTCTTCGGGAGTCTTTACTAAAGCTCATCTACAGACGGATGCTCATCTAAGTGATCACGTACAAGTTTATACATTAAAAAACAAAGCTGCAGCCAAATTTCTTTAGCTTATTTACTTAGCATGTGACAGAAGCTATCTTGACCATATTTAGAAGAACAAAATCAGTGAAAGTGAAGGAAACTCAGAGGGACTTGGAAAGCCCAGATTACATCTGCAAATCTGGCTGGAGAAGAAGAATGTGGATTTGTATATAGTAGAATCCCATGATAATCCAATGCAACATTCCACTGACCAGTAAAATACCAGAGGTCAAGCAAGGTTTCTTGATAGCACAGGACAACATAAGAGCTTATTTTAATAATGCTGATACAAAGGTAACTGCTCCTTCTATTCCCATGACCACTTTTCCAATAGGGTTCTACCACATATATTTTGAGGCAGGAAGATGAACATGGACAAAATATTGACACTAACAAATACAAATAAAATGTAAAGCTTCACTGTTTCCAAGCTTTTAACATTTAAAAATTATTATTTTTTATTATTTAAGGCTTTAAGTTTATCCTCCTTTCACATTAAAGACAGGGAAAGGAAATTGTCAAAACTGAAACTAAAATCATGAGCTTGGCACTTTTGTGATTAATTTGAAAGGGTGTCTACTTTCTTACATTATATACATAGGTTTATAATGACATCAAAAAAATTTAGATAGTACATATATTTGCATTTACATAATTTTGTGTCTTTGATATGGGTTTTGTTGTTTGTGTCCCCCTACTTTTGTTTATTTTTGGTTTAACGCACACCAACTTTAAACTGCACTTGTTTTGTGTCCAAACTCCCTGCATCTGTGGCTACATCTGTCTTTTTAGGTAAGCCCAAGAGCCATTGTGTAACCTGTTACAAGAGATAAGAACAGAGACAGAGAAACAAAGAGAGACAAGAAACAAAAAAGATGGGGAGCAAAAAATAAACTGAAGTTTACAGAGAAACTTTACAAGGAAAATATCTCAATACAGAGAAGTGAAAATGATGTGTCAAAATCTCTTATTTCCATATTTACATTTATAAAAGAACTATACAATAGCATCATTGTTCAAATTCCAGCTCCCATTCCCAAAGGATGCTCAGTCCAGGAGAAAACACAATGGGGAAAGTGAATCAACAAGAGCAAGGTCCGTGGAGTTCACCCTGGCCTGGTCTCCAATGGGGAGTGGGGACTAGAGAGGGTGGGAGGTGGGGGCTAAGAAGTGGGAGGATGCGGTGTGGGGACATGTCTGAGTGAAGAGGCCCAGGCAGCTTCTGTGTGTTCATCTGTCTTCTTCACCTTAGGAATTCTGTTGCAGGTTTTGCTGAGAATTGGCTTGCTAGCTGGTTGTATATATGCCATGCAGTTTTTACCCTTTCGAAAATTAGTTCTTCATGCCACTGGAGTTCGTCATTGGTAGGAAAGGAAAAAAAAATTCATGCCAAATCATTTAGAAGATATTAAGTGCCAGCAGGCTGAGGGAAAAAAATCATTTGCTATTTATTTAATGATTCTTTTATTGCACTTAATTTGTGTGTGTGTGTTGTTCCTTCTTCTGTCAGGAAAAAAAAAAAAAGATTCAGAAACAGTTCTTTTTACAGCATGGTCTTTTGCCCTCTCCCCCCTTTATTGATAGCTGGCGAAGGCAGTTCTTTGAGATTATTTCCAAAAGAGACCGTTTTCTTTTAACCCATCCCTGTCACCCCAACTTTAGCTCCATAGTCATTACCACTCAAAGGTTTTGTTTATAAACTTAATAGTTCCGGCAACACTGCTGCGAGTATGTCATACCCAGAATCCAGCAGTGCAAGGTGGTGTCCATCCAGCGCAGTTGATTCAGATGGGGCCTTGCTGAGTAGGATCGAACCTCCTCTTCTTGACATTTCTTCCAGAGTGCGTCAAAAGAAGATGTAAGCAGAGGGGGGAAATCCACAATATTAATCAGATGATGATGAGAGAGTGGTAATGATAATAACAATAATGCTAGTTCCAGAGCAGAGTAATTAACTCACATGGAGGCAGTTTCCAAAATAACTTGAAATTGAAAGACAGAACAGCTAATGCTTTTGGATGTCTTCACAACATACCCCCTAGAGTATGTCCTTTGGTGAAGACCAAAACAAGCTTTGAGTTGTTCATTTTAAATCACAGGAAGACCCTAAGGCCCAATTTGTTTCTTATTTCAGAAATAATGACACTGCTAATTCATTAGGTGAAAATTATTACAGGAAGGCCTCTTCCGTGAAGGGGCGTATTGGGAGAGCTATGAAAAACGGACAGTCTCATAGGTACTCCTTCCAGGCTTATAGCAGTTCTATAGCAGTGGACTGGCCTTTGCCACGATGGCAAAAAAGCCTTGCTCTATTCACTTATCTTGCTGCCTTGGGTGTGTGAGCTCTTACCACACCATGGAACAAGCATTTTTTATATCTAGAAAGTTGGAAAACAGAGTGCACAGTAAGACAGTACACTCAAAGGAGAGTGGACACAGGTTCAGGTTAGTGAAGCAAATGCAGCATTTAGCTTTGTTGAAAATCGGCAAGTTAAAATGCTTTGCTCACAGTGTCCAGTCTCCTAAAAAGTGGCTCCTATGTTTAAAGAGAAAAGAAAGAACCAGCAAGACACTACAAGGCAACAATAAAAATTGGTTGCAACCTCCCCATGGTCTGGCTTCATGTGGGGCATCAAGCAAGGGGCTCATGCATTTAGTCTGCATACTGGGCGGGTGCAAGGCTGCTGCCACCGAGGCATCATGCAAAACTGGAGACTGAGGAGTCCCCAGAGCCCTCATTCCTCTGCCCACTGACTCAGGGCCAGCTGGATACCCTTACGGGCCCTAAGTATCAAAACCATTGCAATATATCCTCCTCCCCCGCTAGTAATTCAAAATAAAAACAATACCAAAGCTCAAAATGGTATAAAGGCATCTGCAAAATTCTTGTTTTTCCCAAGATGGTCATTTAGATGCTTCTCTTTTGAAATAATATAAAAGTATTTAAAGAAAACCTGTCTTTTATTTTTAAAAGTTTATATTAAAACGCCTTCATGAGTAACCTAAGCGTGTGACTCACTGGCCTAGCAGGTAACCACTGCAGCAAACACTATTTGCAACAATGCTGTTTACTTTTCATCACCATTCCCACCCAGCCCTCTTTTAAGTCAATATTCTTGAGAGTGGGCCCTGCCGATGCTACCCAAGAAACTAGTGTGAGACCAAAAGGCAAGTCTCCCACAATGCATCCTCCACCAAGTTAGTTTGCTGAGGAGCACAGGGTCTCCATCTGTCACCTATGTTCATATCCCTGGAAGGTAGGGTTTAAGGAGACACACTCTGTGAGTCAGGAGGAAAAATAGAGGCTGCCTGACCTTGTGAAATGACCCTGAAGGACCAGGGGCCCCAATCTTGTGAGCTAGAGAGTACTGCTAGAACTCAAGATAAATGTTAAACTAAAGTTTCCTCAATAAATCTAAATGTAGAGGAAGGGGCAAACCAAGCTAGCACTGTGCATGTGAATGACTATATTGCCCACATCTAAATTCCTTTATTCAACTTCAGGAATGACAGACAAGTAGCCATGTCCAAGGTCATAATATCAACGAAGTCCATTTTTAAATGGAGATAGGAAATTCTATTTCAGTCTGGCACACAGGTAACCTCTGGGGTCCGAAAGCTTGTGCTCTTTATAAATGTTCGTTTTTGAAGCTTGGGTTGCACCTTTTTACAGAAATATTGCTCTTCGGGTCCCAGGTCAGACCGAGAGGCCAAGCCATCCTGCAGAACTATATATTTTTTTGGATGAAAATGGACTCTGAACACCAATGGGGCATTCCAAGACATTAGCTCTTCCACTGATGTTCCAGCAGGTGGAAGGTGAGCTCTTTTAACCAGGGAGGCAAACCCACAATGAAAACAGAGATGAATGTTCCTGAGGCAAGCAGACTGTGAAGGCGTCTCACATATAAATTGTAAAACCACTATGGCCACTGTATGTTGAGAAAGGCCTGAATTTCCTCTATGAAAAAAAATTCTTTCAGTTCAATTTAAATGTGAAAATACAACTATTGTGGGTAGGTCCTTGCTGTCTTTCTTCCATAATGGTTTCCTCTGAATATCCTCTGCTCACTAGGATTCTGAAGGTAATTAACTTCCTTATCATAACTTGCAAGGTATTTCTGGATCATTATAAAACACTAGCATAATCCATAAAGCTCACATTGCCACAGCTTTCATCAATTTTTACTAATTCTAAAATAATCTGGACTTTTGTCTACAATATACATTATACACATAAACTACATAAAATTAAAGCAAAACTCTTTGCATAACAGTAATCATCTCTGAGCTGGAAAGTCTTTAGATCTTTCAAGGACATGTTTGTATCCATGGTTATCACATTTTTATCGTCACCTCCCACACCCCGGCGAAGTCCCTCTAGCTCAATCCCTCTTAAGCCACCTTACACTGAGCTTACTTCCCTGGGGTGTTGGGGCAGGGAATGCACTGATTTTCCTGGCCAGTCTGGCACCATGAAAGAGAAAGTGCTTAATCCAGCAGTCCCAGGTATTAAGGGAATTAGGCTTCTCGTTTTTGAACTGGGATACAGTCATGGAATTCAAAAAAGCAGTCTGGTTATACTCCTCATGGAAAGACTAGCCAAATTTGATTCCATTTCTTAATTCTGCAAAAGTCCAAAGACCCCCACAAAAAAGGTATTTACTCTTTTGAGAAAATATAATTAGCAATATTAAGTTCCTTTCAGATTGTATCTGACTTGACATTCAGATAACTTTTTTTTTTTTTTTTTTGAGACAGAGTTTCGCTCTTGTTGCCCAGGCTGGAGTGCAACAGCGCGGTCTCAGCTCATTGCAACCTCTGCCTCCTGGGTTCAAGGGATTCTCCTGTCTCAGTTTCTTGAGTAGCTGGGATTACAGGCGTGCGCCACCATGTCCGGTTAATTTTTGTATTTTTAGTAGAGAAGGGTTTCACCATGTTGGCCAGGCTGGTCTCAAACTCCTGATCTAAGGCAATCTGTCCACATCAGCCTCCCAAAGTGCTAGGATTATAGGCATGAGCCACCACACCCGGCCTCAGATAGCTCTTAATGTTTCTGGCAATAGTCTAGATATAGCTCTTTAAATTTCATTTTGTGTAAGTACATAAACAGCCTTTTCTTTAACATGTCCAATAAAATGGAATGTAGGCCAGACACAATCTCTTAGACCCAGAGTAATGCTCAGCATGAGCTTGTAACACAAGTAACTTCTCAGAGAGAAGAAACCACATATGATAATTACATGGGGTTATTAATATTAAATTCACAACTTTAAGGTAAGGAGTAACTATGCCAGGTCAGTATGGCCACTGTTGAAACCCACTTGGCCACTGAATCCCATGGACAGAGCAAGTAGTGGTAGAGTAAGACGTGGTAATGAGGTTCCACAGACTGAAATGTTACAGTATGGTTGGAATAGCTCAGTGTTCATCCTATAGTCCTTTCTATTTCAACTGTCAACAAAAGTCATCATTATTACCTTCATTTCTTTTCCCACCATCACCTAGAATTTCTCTTTTCCTACTACCATCAACCTACTAATGTCCATGTAAATGACTTTGCTCACATCTAAAACACTACATTCAAGTTTAGGAAATATCAGATAAACAGCCATGTCTAAAGTGCTGAAGGCAATTCTGTTCACTTTTAAATGGAGATATGAAATTATCTTTTCATATACCTTTCACCTTTCCTAAGCTTTAGGGGAGATGCTACTAAAGTGATCCTGCTTTTTCTAATGTCCAGTAAAAGCAACATCTCTAACAGTCAATTCAAGGAGTATTATTATTCATTGTTGGGTAGGTGTCCACAGCTCATAACTTTATTCTCTCTGTGTGGGTGCCGGGGAGGAACAGGAGCATGGGGTGAATGAAAATAAATGCAGATACAGAAGTAGAGCAAATTGGTATGCCACATGCCTATATTCATTTTTCACAGCATTTCATAGAGAAAATCCTAAGACCCTCAATACCTGGGAATCTATAACAGACTAATCATAGCCTTAGTAACCTCATACTTCTGGAGTATGAAATTAAGCAAAGTTAGCCAGGCGCATTGGCTCACACCTGTAATCCCAACATTTTGGGGGCCAAGGTAGGCAGATCACCTGAGGTAGGGAGTTGGAGACCAGCCTGGCCAACATGGAGAAACCCTGTCTCTACTAAAAACACAAAATTAGCTGGGCATGGTGGCATATGGCTGTAATCCCAGCTACATGGGAGGTTGAGGCAAGAGAATCCCTTGAACCTGGGAGGCGGAGATTGTGGTGAGCCAGGATTGCACCATTGCACTCCAGCCTGGGCAACAAGAGCAAAACTCCGTCCCCTCCCCCGCACCCCCCAAAAAAGAAATTAAGCAAAGATACTAAATTAAATTAAGCAACGTTACTACTCATCACATTACACAATATGTAAGAACATGTTTTTTAAAATCTACCAAACAAAGCATTTAAAAATTCTTCAGGAAATCCACAGCCTTGCTTGTGGAAGCCTTGTTTGCTTTAACCAAAGATGTCTGACTCAACTGCTCTGCTAAAAGGAAGTATGTAATTTAAATTTGTATTATTCTCAGATTATAATAATCTTGATACATCTTTGTTATCAGTTCACACACACAAGTGTGCACACATTCACACATGCATGCACACATTTCATGCTTTTTACCACCTGTTTCAGAGGAAATATAGTTTAAGAACTTTAAAGAATGGCAGGCAAGGTCAGGGCTCAGTGCATAGCTGTATTTCTCATTTATACTTGAGCGGGTCACATATGGTATGATACTTCTACATCCAAATTACTCACTAGTACATCTAAAGAAATGTGATATTAGGAAAATGCAGTATTTTCCCTGAGCAGTTACTATATTTTCCTTCAATCTAAAAGTTGAACTGCCCTCAAATTGTTCAGGTTACTTTATCAACTTTTCTTCTTGAAATAAAAACCTGGTATCAGGAGGGATTCCCAATAGCAGTATTTAGAACAATCTTTTGTACAAATTATTTTCAACTTCTGAGTCTCAAGGAATCTCTTTTCAAACATTTACATTGAACTCAATGAAAAAAGGCTTTCCGTTCAACTAGCAAATAATTATACTTATGAATTATCTCCAGACTAGTAATCTCCAAAACTGAACAAATGGTGGGAAAACCTACACATTATCATTCAGCACCAAAAGCCTTTTATGACAAGGTAGAAGTGTTATTTAAAGCTGAACACAACCACACAGCTACTACTAAAATTTAAAGCAAATTAAGACCCTCATGTAGCAACCAATAGTTGTTCAGGAGTAGCACATTCTCCAACATAAACTCCTCAAGTTACATGTTCTGGAATTATTCTTATTCTTCATCACTTTCTTCGCTTCACCCTATTGTGTGACTTTCTACACAGTTCTCCCTGAAAGTGATTATTAGAGTTCTAGGGCACAGGAAGAAGCTTTGACTTAGTTCAGCAGTACAGGTCCCTGCACAGCAACAACCAGGCAGCAGTCAGCAAAGGCTGTTTCTCATCCCACTAAGTGTTGATCCCCTACCTTTTGTTTTTTGCTCTTGTGATAATGAGATCTCACTCTCTCAGATATAAATAATCTTAACAGGGCCTAATCCACTTATATACACAGTGATAAAGGCTTTTCCATTTTTCCCCAAAGAAACATGCAATTCAAGCTGTGAGCTAGGCCAGGCCACTGTTTTGAGGTCCTGCTACAGAATAGTGTGCAATTCTCTCCAACACCGCAATGATAAATTTGGCATTGCATGTGGCTAGATGGCAAAGATTAGTAGTAGACTGTTTCCCAGGCCTTTGAACCCAGGATTTCTTAATGCCAAATGAGGCATAAACCCGGGCATGATCCAGATTTATTTTTCTTGAGGCATACTTATGAAAAAATTCAAGGAAGCATTATAAAATAATAACAGAGTATGGCAGTACTATAATGTTCAATGACTTTTTTTGTAGCAGTGGAACACTAAGAAAAGTTTTGCTTGAGTTAGGCCGGCCCAAACAGAAACATATTTCTTGCTAGATGCCACATGCGTGATTTCCTATGGGGGCAATGTAGCAAAACAGTAACTTTAAGTATGAGTTGCCCGTTTTATGTGTGTGTTTTTGAAAACACACTGATGCCAAAACTATTTTACTAAACAAATTCAACTTCATAAATATACCAAGAGAAAAGAAGTATAATTTTATCATACTATTTCAAGTTAAAGGCACTCAAAAACTGTAGGCTTACTCATTAAATCTTAATATAATAACAAATTGGCAGAAAATGTTGAATGTCTTTAAATCACCTTTGGTTTATTTAATCAGCTTCTAATAATAACACTTTAGCTGGCTCAAACTTATTGAATTCAAAATCCCAAATATAAGACTTATAAAGTTTATAATTAGGGCAAATATTCAGATAGTTCAGGGCAAAAGCTTCCTTTACTGAGCAACTAGATGGAGGCAAGGTAGGTTTTGAATTTGGGTAATGGTCTTATTTCCACTTAAATTTGTTTCTGTAAATCTGGCTGAAAATTTATCACAGGACGTACAGGAGGGCTTACCTACAAATCATAATCATCAAGTCACTATAGCATGAAAAGGCATAAAAAGTAATTATCCAATGATTCTGGAGTGTAGAAACATCCAACCTGGATAAATCAGGTTTAAAAATTTTGATCACAGTTAAGGTTTATTTGTGAATACCTAGTGTGTCTATTTAAAGAATCTTAGTTCAGTAATCAGTGTGCCATCCAAACTAAAAGGCCACTAGGAAAACACACCAAGTCTACCTGTCAGGTCAATATTTAGTCCTTGATTAGAAAATATTAAGTGTCACAAAGCCACATTTTTCAAATTCTGATTTAAAACTAATTCAGTTGGTTGAGAATTATACAAATACTTTTTAAATGTTTTTTTTAAACTATAAAGCTTTTTAAATCACAAAGCTACATATACTATGTCACATATGAAAAATACAAGTAATGATTGCATGATTACTTACGTTGTAAAAATTTCAAAATATCAGTGGACTATAAACAAGTTTGAAACAGATACAAGCAATTTACATCCACTTACTTTCAACTACATGGTTTCCTTGATTACCTGTGTATAAATGAATGTATCTCAGAATGCCTGCTCTTACAAGCTGGACTGTCTTCTACTGAAGAGCTTCTTTGTTCTCCTTAAAAATTAGTGTATAGGAATTCCATCCACATTTCCCACTTGCCTGAAGATGACAGTTGGGGGTCTGTGTTTCTTCTTTTCTAACCCATTTCTGAATAAAAAAGACTTATTTTTTTGCAGTTTGACGGATAGAATCTAAACTCTTGTAGCAGGAACTCAAAACCTGGTTATGTAAGCAGAAAAGAGAAGTGCCAGAGCCACTGAGAAGAAGACATGCGGCGTTGCTTACTTAAATCCCCAGCCTGTGCCCCCAAGGACAATAGCTGCTACCAGGATGGCACCAGCGATGGAGCCTATTATGAGATTGGTGGCACTAGGACCTGTGACAAAGGATCATGGGAAGAGAGTCATATGAACCAACCACTTTTGTTACCACAAGGGAAAGGCAGTTAAGCAGTTTCAGGAAGTAAATATCCTGTGTAAAAGATGGCTAAACATTTCAATTGACTTTATTTACTTAGCTTAATTGCACTTTAAATGCTATGGTGAGCAATTGCTTGGATTTATATGTCTTTAAATCTAAAGTTTCTGCACCATTGACAATTAAGTTCCATTAAATTCACCTTTCACAGAATTTGAAGCAAATAGGCCCCATTTGCTGTCTTGGCACATTCTTCTTCTCTTGCCCTTTCCCAGTATCATAAATCAAGTCAGTAAAAGCGAATAGAGAACACCATCGCATTCAGATTAGCTCCATCTGACTGACAAATGGGGGCATGGAGGAAAGGAAAAACATTCTGCTACAATGCCCTTCCAAAAAGCACCTAAAAGTGGTCTGAATGCTAACTTTTTCATTCCCCACTTGGAGACAGTTAAAATGTAGCAGTCAGAAGGAAGTCACCAATAAAGATCTGACTTTTGAAGGCTTGCTCTCAAAGATACACTTCTTCATGGTCCTTACAGTGGTAAAGACCAAAATGGGGTTCAAAGGGAAGACATAAGGAAGCACAACTCTCATTTGGGTAATTTTGGGGAAATGGTAAAAAGATTCCTTAGATTCAGCTGAGAATAGCTTTAAAGTTCCCATTGATTACTAAGAGAACTTTGAGGCTTAGAGATACAAAAGAGCAGAGAGCCAAAGGACAGCAAGAAAGAAAAGATAAGGTGGTGTTTCTATCTATTGTGAAGAGCTAATCCATATTCAATCCTGTCCACTCGCTCACTCCTCTCCTTAAGCTCAGCATTTTAAAATCTAAGCAACATTAAACCTAGTATAATAATAATTTGAAATATCACATCCTTCGGGATGCTAATATGCAGGTAGAGTGTTCCCCAACAACAAAACACTTTCGGTCCTATCTATCCTTGCTCCAGGAATCACAAAGTCAGTATCACTAGTTTCTCTAAAATCCTCAAGTTTTGTGTATACATTCATTTCTGAGTAAAAATTCTCTTTTCTGCTCACATCAGTGCCCTCAACTGTGTACATAAATGGATGCCACTTTCGGTGGCACTCAAATTGCATGCACAATGTGTTTTTACTCGGAGATCACCCAGGGCTTGGTGGGCAGGTAGAGGACAGCTGCAAAGGGGTGCAGGTCTCTTCAGGCTCCTGGGCTTGTGACATGCTCTTAACACTAACCGCTGATCGCCTAGATAATGAATCTCAGTTGCCTTTAGTGATACACCAATAATAATAATAATGAGAGCCATAAAAATATTTTAGCTACTGTATTGTGCACTTACTATGTGCCAGACACAGTTCTGAGCACTTAACATACAGTATCTCATTTGACCTTTACAAAAACCATATGAGGTGGGAACTATGACTATTCTTACTTAATAGATGAGGAAACAGAGTCCTCTAGAAGTTAGTGAGTGATAACAGCAAGATTTGGACACAGATTTGTTTGACTCTGAAACATACCCTGTAAGTCAAGGGTCAGCAAACCAGAGCCCACAAACAAAATCTGGCTGCATTGTCTGTTTCTGCAAAAAAGTTTTATTGGAACACAGCCATGAACATTCATTTACATATTGTTTATGGCTGCTTTCATGCTAAGACAGCACCACTGAGAAGTTGTGATAGACAACAACCCTGTAGGCTGAAAGCCAAAACTATTTACCATCTGGTCCTTTGCAGAAAGATTGCTAACCTCTGTTTTAATGAAACTTTATTCCATTTACATGTATTTCCTCCCCACATCTCAACAGAGAAACAAATTTCAAAACAATCATTAAAAAACATATAACCATGTACATACCCTATGCTTTGGATATAATTTGTACTTTGTTAGCTTCAGAAAACATAGGCTAGGATTAGAATCAATACATAACTCATGAAAAATGATTCCTGACTTATAAACTAAGGAGTAGAAATAAAACAAACAAACAAACAACAAAAAAACAAAAAAAAAAAAAAACAAAAAAAATTCCTGCCCATGGAATTTCTAAACACTGAATGAACATTATCAGTTAAACTAAAAAATGTTGAGACAATCTATATTGTACTATATTATTTTTTAAAAGCTGTATTTACTTCTTGAGCAATTATGCTAAAACTTGGAAGGAAAAAAGTCAGTAAGCTAATAGACAACTGGCGCTCATAAACCAAAAATAACAAATCTGTCTTTAGAAAAAATATATATACACTTACACAGACTTACCTGTCACAATTAGAAATAGTCACAAACAAACAAAACTGGAAATGACTGATGAAAACGAATGCTGGTAACAAGGACTATGTTTTACAACAAAGGCCTCTTTGATGTTGCCTATCTCTAAGACTTAAAGGAAGGATTATTAAAATTGATCCTTTCAATCAGTACATTCAAGGACACCAAAATTACAGCCGATCTATAATGTTAAAAAATGCATTTGGGATGATTTTCAGAAAACTACCATTTGTCAAGGAAGAATTTCACATAAACACATGCATGGAATTGGTCCTGAAAAAGGAATGTTTCTCCTATATATAATCCAGTCAACAGATCTAAGGGGAAATTTTACAGGACAAAGTTCTTGTCTCTAAATATTTTGATCTGTTATGATCTTTGTTATCTAATACATAAGAGAAACAAAATCTCTTTTCTAGTATGTCTAGCTTCCCCTGTGCTAACCAGCTTCACAGTCCATAGTGATGAGATGTGAGTTAAGAAGATCTAAGTCTGGTTGAAGTCCTTGAATCCAGGAGGAAGAAGGCTCATGTCATCTTCAACACAGGTGTGAACTATGAACCTGCTTTCCTCTTGATGCTATTTTGGTGCCTGGGTCTCCGAATTCCAGTAGGTAAGAGGAGTACCCGTTTGTTCTAACCAATGGGACTAAAGAAAAACATGTCTGATATTCACCATAAGCCCATGATTTGAGGGTGGCTGAGTAAAAGGTATCTAGTGATTCCTGAAGATAATGGTAATTCATTCCTGGGCCACTTTGAAGTGTTACCACCAGCACAGTAGATAGAAAAGACAGTGTAAAGGGCTACATTTGTCATTCTTAAACATTCTTTTTCTAATTAGAGAGAGAAGAAAAAAAATCATGATAATCTTTTAACCTACAGATTAGCAATCTCAGAAAGCAGAGTCCCATGGAGAACTGACAGCTATTCTGAGGATGTGGATCAAATACAGAGCACCCTAAATCAAAGCATCAGGGTGAGACGCTTTGATTAAGGGTGCTATTTCTGTGAGAGCTTAATGGGCAAGTGGCACACAATCTATTTATTTACACCCTGGATACTTTGAAGACCAACCCACCAGGTGATTTGCAGCTGTTTGCTTATGGTTATACAGGTTTGAATTAAATATTTTTTCATTCTTAAGGCTCCTTGCTTCCAAATATTTATGTAGACTTCAATTTTGAAGTATTTACCTATTTTATAGGAAAAATAGGAAGGCACTATGCTAAATATCTTCTTTTTAAAAAAATAAGCTGCAGCCTCCTATATCACTCTAAAGAAATGAAGAAAACAATAGTAGCTATCATTTTTATTACCTTTAAAAAGTGCAATAACTGTTGATAATTCCTAGTTATATAAGTAAATTTGACTGGCAAAGATTAACTTTATTACAAGAATCCTGAGAAAACACACACATAAAAGTATTTTTGCCAATAAATTCTGTATTTTAAAATTACTTTTACAAAGTGGAGGAGCAATGGAAGTACTAGGACTATTGCCTGAATTGTGAAGATATCGGAAGCACACCCAGTGTTATGTTATGCCCCACATTGTTCCAGACAGGAGAAGGTTCTACAGGACACAAGAAAAACACAGGACACAAGCAACATCCAGGTCACACCACAAAGTACACTACCACGGGAAACACAGTCAACAGGACGAGACATGGAGTCAGGTACAGGCATCACCTCACACACCAGGCACCACACAGAAACAGTCTGAAACTGGCAAGGATGCTTACTCTATTCCCCACCCTGTTCCTCCAAAAATCACCCCCAGGGCCAGAATGGTGCCAGCCACAGCCCCTATTAGCCTGCTTGTGGCCATATTCACTGTGTGGAGGGAAAATGGAGATTTTTTAACAAAGGAAATTACACACTGATTTCACTAACATATAAAATAATCTATCCAGGACATGCTTTAAAGTCAGCTAAACACTGAATTTTTTTGCTATAGATTTGAAATTAAGATCTATATACACATTGAAGATATTTGAGGATAACTGTGAATTTACCTTCAGACTCTACACACCCTACTTTTAAAAAACATAGTATCTTATACATACTTATAAACACATAAATAATTCAATTTCAGTTATAGTTCCTACCAGATGTGAGGTAAAATTTAAAATTTAAATTGTGTAACAGCAAATCTGTATTTTAATTAAAAAGTAATGAACCATTAGTAATTGTTTATAAAATTTTCAAACTGTTAAATATACCTAAGAAGCTACATCTTTTCAAAATTCAGAATATATCATTCAGTTTTGTGAGCATCCTTAGAAATTCAAGACAGAATAGCTTTAAAATTAAATACATGTTAACCTGGGAATTTATTGAAAAGTATATTTCAAATAACTCTGCAATGTTTGGATTTCTATCACAGTATTTGGACATTTTGTTTTTTGTTTAATCATCACCAGTGCATAAACTACGCACTGATAGAGAGTTAGGGTCTCTGGGAAACCAGACTACCAAGTGGTAGATGACGACCAGAGTGAGACTTTATATCACTGTTCTGTGTACTGCCTTCCTATCCTGGAAAATGGGCCTAGAATGAGTGGAGATCCCCAACGTTCCCTCTACAAAGGCAAAATAAAGTTTAGTATTAAAGTAGGAAGACACATTGTTTGCAGCTGTGCGTCTGTGCCTGTGTGCACACAAGTGTGTGGACATATATACACGTTATCTCATATTTCTATAGGAATCAAAAGGACTGGCTTCAAATCACCTTTCCCATGGAAACAGAGGTTAGCTTCAACAAGGCTAACCTTCACACGTGTTGTGTGCTCTGAGACAGTGAAACAAAACAAAGACCCACGACTCAAAGCCACCATTTTTTAAGGCTTACTATTGGACTCACTGACCTTTTTAGCTAAATATTCTCCTAAAGGAAGAGAGAATCTTGGATTTCTAACCTTGTTAAGCAACTGTACACTACTTCTTCTTATCAAAGGATAATAATGTGAGGGAGAAATTCTAGTTTTGTCATTGGCTAAGCACAACCTGCATTCTTAAAAAACAAAAAAAGATGGGGACACAACAGAGAACAGAGAAAGTTCCCTGAGAGTGTTGAGGGCTAAGGAAAGAAGACCAACATAGAAAGTGGCAGCAAGCTTTCAATATGACAATGCATTCGAATGCAAAACCACCTGAACTACTCTGATTTTCAAGTTATAGGGGCAAATACTGAGATTAAAACGTATTCCAAATATAAAGCCCCATTTTAATAAAGACCTTAGAAAACCCTTGCTTTCAGAATACTAAATTAACAAGTATACATTATTTTATAACTTTTTTTTTGCTTAGGTTTTAGGCATTGGTTCACAGAGCTGCAATTCATGAGAGTCCTATGACTTCTGCAATTTTTATATAAGCCACATATGCTACATATTAGAAAGAAACCCTCTCCCATAAATTGTGATACTAAATGAGTGTTAATTTTTTAGAAATTATAAGAACTATATGAGAGATAAAAATAATTTTAAAAGACTTTGGTCTTTGCTATGGACATAATTTCTCACTGCAGAAACAAGACAATTAGGCAACCCATCAGGTAGGTTTTAGAAATACAACATGAGGAACAAGACATTTCTACAGAGGCTTCAAATGGGTATTCAGGATAAACAGATAAGTCTGTAATCTCCAATAAGAAAGACTAATTACCTCTACATTCTTAACTGGTAAGTACTCTTAACACTAAAGCAAGATAGAGGTGGGAAAAAGGCTTTTTAAAAAGCATCCCTACCCTTCCTGTTCTCTCTCCCTCCCACTACTTTGAGTTGCACAGTATCCTGCAAATACACGTAAAGTGCCATTTGATTCTTTGTCATTACACTGAACATGGTTACCTCTTAAAGAAATGACTTAACCTAGACCTAGCAGAGATTTTCTTTTTGTCTATCCTGCTTTGCTTTTGTTCTATTCCTTTAGACCAGGTGTCCCCAAACTGCGGCCCCCTGAGGCCATTTATCCAGCCCCCCACAGCACTTCAGGAAGGGGCACCTCTTTCATTGGTGGTCAGTGAGAGGAGCACAGTATGTGGTGGCCCTCCAACGGTCTGAGGGACAGTGAACTGGCCCCCTGTGTAAAAAGTTTGGGGATGTCTGCCTCAGACAGTGCTGAACTTTGTTTTGGCAAGTGGTAAAGTTACTTGTGCATCAGCTTGACATAAGTGAACTGAGTAGCTCAAAGGTGGGTGGATTTTTACAGGGAACATACTTGAAATCGAAGGTTGCAGCTGGTTTTCATAGCTACAAAGAATTTATCTCATTGAAAAAAAATTCTACTTCTATACTAATTTATCTATTCTTTAATATATGCATTAATTCACTCATCTATTAGCTATTAAATACCTTTTTCTGTTCGAGGAACTATGCTGGATGCACAATGATATATCTTACTCTCTTTCTCATCCTACCAAACCTGGAACTCTTAAAGCTTCTAGTTGACAACACAATCCTTGTACTAGGAACTTAACTTTGCTCCCTAACTCTTTGACACACTTACCTTTCAGTATAATGTGTTTGTGGAATCTGTTTATTACCTAACAGTATGTTTTCATTTTTGTTTACTTGCTTAAATTTCCATTACTTGTTGGTTTATTATTTTTAGTCTCGATCCCTGCTATCTAGGTTTATTTGTGCTAAAAGAATTTTTAATAAGTATAAAATATCAAAAACTATAAATTTTCTCCTTTTCTTAAGATTTTCTATTTATATGTAGAATTTCTTTATAGACAAGTCATGCTTCGGACATTTTGAAAATGTGCTGGTTTGAAATTGAGTGGCTTTTTTTCCCCCTTATTTTTGGAGAGTTTCTCAAATAAGAAGGTGCATTATTTCCTCCATGTGATTCCAAAGGGGATTAAAATCTTGTATCGTTTAATACTTCACAGGCAGGAGGTATCAAAGTCATCATTTGCACTCCATGGACTTTCTTCAGGGACTTATTATTCCACTACAATTCAAGATTAGAGAAGTACTAAATAAACTATTTATACATTAGTGTATAATATTGGTAGGTAGCTCCATATTTCAAGATGTTACACATAACAATCAGATCTCCTTCCTCTTTTCCATAAAAGGAAAAACTTAAGTTCATTTTTAGCTACAAGGACAAATGTCTAAAAGGATGCAAAATAAATAATTTCATGTAAAAATATATTTCAGTGTATGCTGTCAATGAAAATAGAGTTTTTCTGAACTGAAACAAAATAAAGTTACTAAAAAAAATTTTTAACTTGGTATATCCTTGGGTTATTGATAAGGCCATTGTTATTTGAGAAAAATACACAGGTAACACGTAATCATACATGAGCATAATCATATATGATAAGGATAACTTCTCATATCTAATCATCTAAACTATAAAATCAAAGATTTGTGCACTGACAAAGACAGTTGCCAAAAGGATATACTGCAAAAGGTAAATGTAAACACTAAATATTCCTCAAGGTTAATACCTTAGAAAGTAAGACTTCAAAACTATTGTTTTAAAAATACTAAATGCTAATAATGTAATACTTCCTCTCTTATCTAATTCCATAAAAAAGCACCATTGACAAGTAATGGATGAGCTAATCAGCTTGATTACTACCTGTTTCGCTTCTACTTACTATTATGCTATAAAAACTAGTAGAATAACTTAATATTCAACTTTTTTTTTTTTTTTTTTTTTTTTTTGAGACAGGGTCTTACTCTGTTTTTCAGGCTGGAGTGCAGTAGTGCTATCTTGGTTCTACTACCTCAGCTTAATGGGATTAGGTGAACCTCCCAGTTCAGCCTCCCAAGTAGCTGGGACTACAGACACACGCCACCACACCTGGCTAATTTTTTTATTTTTTTGTAGAGACAGGGTTTTGTCATGTTGCTCAGGCTGGTCTGGAACTCCTGGGCTCAAACAATTTGCCACCTCAGCCTCCCAAAGTGTTGGGATCACAGGCGCAAGCCACTGTGCCTAGTCCCATTGCTCAATTTCCAAAGAAGAGTGTGGAATAACAGAAAAAAGTATTTGGCTCAAGATAAGGTGATTATGTTATATTCTTGGCTCACTGTTAACCCTGAAAACAAACTTACTTTTCTCATTTGTGAAACAACAGATCTAGACTAAATTTTTATCTCTGATTTGATGAATGTGGTTGTGATAAAAAGGTGTGACCAAAGCTTCCCAGGAATAATATCTCTGCACATACATAACACTGAAAACATTAGCTATGTCCCAGTTTCTCTTCTTTTTTATAATGGTGATGTAAACTATCAAATGAGAAAAGTTCCACTGTATTCTACAGTAAGCACCTTGAGTCAGTGTCTACATACAGACAATGATTAGGGTACTTGATGTGGATCCCCCTACAACAGGAGGTAATTCTAGGTCTTTTAAACAGAGTTAAAATACATTCTGTCCTTGTAGAACAAAGCAAAATAATTTTCCATAATGACTTCAGTGGAAACAAGTTGAGAGAAGGACTAGGCTTACAAAATAAAAAAAATTAAAAATGAAATTAAAAAGGGTTTTTGTATGTGAAATAAACAACAATGTAGAAAAAAAAGAATAAAGTACCATGTAACAAAAATCTTTTTAAAAAAATCCTTGCTCACATGGTTTGTGCGCTGATTCTATTTCTTATCTTTCAATAGTTTGGTTTGAGAAGTTGGAGTGAATAATACAGCATGCCTTAAATTATGGGTCCACAGCAGACAACTGTAGCAGTACAGGGTGCCTACAGTGGCAATGCTTTCAGGTATGTTTCCAGTCCCCACACAGAAGGAGAGGTTGGATTTCCTATTCTTCCAGGAACTTATAGTTAAAATAAAAGAAATATCCAAAACAGGTCAGTTCATTTCTGATATTCTCAATGAAGTTACAGAATTCACCTTTATTTTTACTAATCTGGTCTTGATCCAAAGGGCAGTTGGGTACAATTTATCTTTTATGCCCATGTTCATGATTTTAAAAAAGGCCATATTTTCATTATGTTTCTCAAATTTTTTTTTCCTCTATAATGGAAGTACATTGAAATTAAATAACACTAAGTACTTTTAATACTCTCTTCCTCTCTTCCTGCACCTATTCAGAAAACCTTCATCTATGGATATGACTGGACACTGTGGGTGGTGCCCATTATAAATGGCAAGCATTTGGGGAGGGCCCAAACACTGTGCTCAATCAGGCAAGTGACAACCAAACCAGCTGGATCATGAGAAAAAAGATACAACATTCAGTTTTTGAGAAAAATCTTAGTTTCACACACTGCTGAGCCTACAGTCGGTAAAGCACAGATTGTTTTAATAACTTGAGTCCATTACCTATTATTCTTTAGCAAGGCAACAAAACAAATGAATATGGATAAACTGAAGTGGCACTAGCATGCAGCATCTCATTTCCTTTACATATTTCGAAAGAGAAGAGTGTGTGTGTGCCAGGCATATGTTATCTTTTAAGTAACAGACAGTCAATAAATATTTGCTAACCGAATTGAAAGAAAAGTAAAGCACATAATTTCTCACTTGGAATCTTCTTGTAACATCATAATTAAAAATAAAAATAATAAAGTCTACATAAAGTTTTAACATTTTTAAATTTCTGTTTTACCAGTATATTAATAGATTTTTTAATAGAGGCTAAAAAGATATAGCTAGCCCTTATAGATAAAAGCCATTATTTTACCAGTACAAAAATTGCTTGATTTTCTGGAAATCTAAACATTTATAAAAATAATTAATTCATTTATTTCAATTAATGATTTCTTTTCAATTTAATCAAAATTATTAGAGATTCATAAGGTTTTCAATAATTTTAGAACCAATGGATACCTTTACTATGACTCTATTGTCTTCATTAAGAATGACAAAAGAAACATGCAACAGGAAAGAAGCACACCAGAAGGCTTATCTCTCTCTTTTATTTTATTTTTTTGAGATGGAGTCTCGCTCTGTCATCCAGGCTGGAGTACAATGGCCCGATCTCGGCGCACTGTAACTTCCACCTCCCATCTTCATGCAATTCTGCCTCAGCCTCCTGAGTAGCTGGGATTACAGGCACCCACCACCATGCCCAGCTAATTTTTGCATTTTTAATAGAGATGGGATTTCACCATGTTGGTCAAGCTGGTCTTGAACTCCTGACCTCAGGTGATCCACTTGCCTGGGCCTCTCAAAATGCTGGGATAACCGGCATGAGCCACCACGCCTAGCCTCTTTTTAGGAGGGGTAGGTGGAAGAGGGGGAGAGTGTCTTACTCTATCACCCAGGCTAGAATGCAGTGGCACGATCTTGGCTCACTGCAACCTCTGCCTCCTGGGTTCAAGCAATTCTCATGCTTCAGCTTCCCAAGTAGCGGGGATTCCAGGCATATGCCACCGCGTCTGGCTAATTTTTGTATTTTTAGTAGAGACAAGGTTTCACTATGTTGACCAGGCTGATCTCAAACTCCTGACCTCAGGTGATCCACCTGCCCTTGGCTTCCCAAAGTCCTCAGATTATAGGCGTGAGCCACTGCGCCAGGCCCAAGAATGCTTATCTTGAGCAGCTCTGAGTTTTAATATTTTCTGTATTTTCAAATTTTTCTACAATAAGTATGTATTACTTGAAGGATCAAAAAAGTTTTTTTTTGTTGTTGTTTTTTTTTTAAAGATAATGTGGGATACCACCACATTAAATGGAGAAAACAAAGCAAAACAAAACAAAAAGGAGCAGTGAGTACTTTCTCTAGAATGTAGCTTTGTTTACATAATCCCTCCAAAGTGTTTTAGGCATGGGTGGGTGAAGGAACAGGGAACAGATATGATAGAACCAGACAACTAATAATCCCCTACCCTACTTAAAGAAAAAAAGGCAGAGTCTAAGTAAATTTAGCTCTGTTCATCTGTTGAGGCGTCTTTATACATCACTTGAGGAAACAGCATCTAGATCTTAAAAAAAAAAAAAAATCACAGACACACTGTGGAGAGAGATTTGGAAAGAATGAACCTTGGCTTCTCTTGTTAGAGCTTAAATCTTCTCTAAATCTAACTTCAGAAGGTGGATCCAAGAATTTTCTGTTCTAGTTTTAAAGTAACAAAAGACTAAGTGTAAAAGTGGAATACGTTCCCTTTTAGAAATAGAAGGAGAACAGAAATAGACTGTGAGGGTGTGATTATGATTCTACAGAATTTTAATATCATGGGCATATTAAGCAAATGCATAAAATGTGTTTTAACACACCCACTATTACTGAACAATTCACATCTGCCTGCATCAGCCTAAATCTCTTCAGGAATTAAGGATTATAGAGCTTCATCTGTGTCTGAAATCATCTTTTCCCACATAAACTATACTGAAGTTCAGAGAGTTTCAATAAACTTTTATCCAAAACTAAGCTGATCAAAATGGTCCTATTCCTATATGCATTTTCCTACCTGTCAAAGAAAAGCATGGCAGTTACTTACAAAAGACTATTAGCAGGACCATGATAAAGCAGCTGATGTACAATGTCATCCCTGTATCAAAAAAAACTGGTTCTAGTATTTTCTTGGTTTCTCAGGTACAATGTTATAGATGCTGTAGTAAGCCTGTTGTGACTGATGGCTTTCCTAGGTCTTTGAAAATCATATGATAGGATGGAAATGGGGAGAATAATGAAAAATAATTACTATACTTCTGATAACACAGATTACATTATAAAATAATGTAAGAGGCTGGGCGCAGTAGCTCATGCCTGTGTAATCCCAGCACTTTGGGAGGCAGAGGCAGGTTGATCACAGGTCAGGAGTTCAAGACCAGCCCAACTAAGATGGTGAAATCCTGTCTCTACTAAAAATGCAAAAATTAGCTGGGTGCAGTGGCAGGTGCCTATAATCCCAGCTACTCAGGAGGCTGAGGCAGAAGAATTGCTTGAACCTGGGTGGCAGAGGTTTCAATGAGCCAAGATTTTGCTACTGCACCCCAGCCTGTGCGATAGAGTGAGACTCTATCACACACACAAGAAAAAGATGACGTAAGAGGGGCTGAGTGCAGTGGCTCACACCTATAATCCCAGCACTTTGAGAGGCCAAGGCAGAAAGATCACCTGAGGCCAGAAGTTCAAGACCAGCCTGGGCAACATACCCTAACCCTGTCTCTATGAAAAATTAGCTGGGCACAGTGGCAGGATCCCTGGGCCTCGCAGTTTGAGGCTTCAGTGAGTCACGATTGTGCCACTGTACTCTCATCTGGGTGACAAAGCAAGACCCTGTCTTAAAGAAAGAAAGAAAAAAAGATGATATAATGGGAAGAAAACATGAGTCTGAGATCACTTGGGACTTGGGCCCTGGTTTCAGCCTTGCCTCCCACTACCTAGGTGACTATAGTAAGTGACCTAACCTCAGGGCCTGGTCCTTCTCATCTGCAAAAACAGTGGGCCTAGGTGGCCCCTGAGTCTCTTTCTAATCCCAAAATTCTAATTTTTCTCCTCTTAATGATGCATTAAAACAAAGGTCCAGATCTTTTGCACTTTCTTTAAAGAACAAAAGTTCTGTGAAGAATTCCAACTCCTTCCTAATCAAAAGAGCATTCAAAAAGAGCTTGGAAGGTGACAACTTCCTTCTGGAGGGATTTCAACATTGGAAAGTAACCAGACCTCACGTCAGCCAAAAAGATTTGATCTATTAGAAAAATGGCATAGCTTAGACAAACTGCAAAACAGTTTGTGACTATGGAAAAAGAATAAGGTTTAATGAAAAAGAACACTGTATTAAAGAAAATGTGTATATTTACTTCTTCCTAATCTCAGTTCTAGACTAAGAATTCAAACACATTTTAAAAATATATCAGAATCCTTAATTCTGCAGTAACATAAACTATATACTTTAAAGGCAAAAAGAGATATTCCTATGTGTCTCTTCTTAAATCAATTAGAAAGTTAAATTGGTGCATCGGACAGTGTTGATGAATTCAGTATTCCGTGAATTGAAACTGAAATCACACAAACCCTTGGGTCCTTCATCTTTTGGGGGGTGAAGGTTCCTAACTGGATCCCGGATACTGCAATCTGTCCCTGCCCAGGTGAAATCACAAATGCAGGTGGCTTCATTACTACACACCTGTGAAGAAAAAAGAACAGATATGGCATTTTCACTGTATTTTGTAGAATAATGGCGATACATGTAAAAGAGACATGGGGACAGGGAGAAAGCTTTAAAAGCCATTTGGAATTTCTTTTTAAGTTTCCCATGGTTTTGATCACTAGGCATGAAGTAATAACGCATAGATCAAATGTGTAATATTTGATCCATTAATTAAAGAAAAAAGATTAAAAGGAAGAAATTTTTTAATTTATTTATATTATTATTTTTAAATTAAATTGAATTATGTTATTCTTAAATTGAATCATGATATTACTTAAGTACACAAATATCTGATAAGATACTTTTTTCTACTTTTTTCAGAATTAGCTGTTTTTAGGAACATACTTTAAAAATATATACACTTAATTCAATAAATTAATAGATAGTGGGCTCAAAAGCACTGCCAGAGATAAAAGGCCAGGAGACATAAATCACCAATTCCTTGTATGACCTCACCATCACCATGTTCAACACCAAACTTACTTAGTGGCACTTTCCCTGCCCAACAAGCATTACCCTCACCCCATCCCCACACCCACAGTCCCCGGTAACCCTCTTTTCTGTCAGCCAGGCTGAGGACCCACCAGAATGCTGGAATGAAACTGTAATCTAGATGGAATAAATAATAATCAGAAAACTAGAGACAGGAGTGTTTAAACCCTTATCTTCCTGAGAAATACATTCAGGGCAGATTACTAGAGATGATAAAAATCAAACAAGGAAGCTTTTTAATCTGAAATGTTCTAATACCATCATTGCACTGACAAGGCTGAATTTAGCTAAAAAAAAAAAATGATAAAAAAGTGGGAGAGGCAGTAGGGCATTTTTACACATTAAGTTTTATGTTTTCAGAGTAATAACTGAAATAACCAAAAGACCTACCCAGTGATTTTATTTTAATGTAATAATTACTGAGCATTTACTATGTGCCAGTATCTATGCCATATGCTTTAAGCAAGGCATGTCATTTAATCCTCACACCAGTGACTTCCCAAAGCCACTGGATAGCAACAGGTAGAGCCAGGATTCAAACCCAGGATTATTTCTAGCCCCCAGATCCATGCTCTTAATCATTAATTGATACTGTCTCCTCTGTCTCCCCATGAGCCATGATTCAACCAAACTCAAAACACTAGATACTTGTTAGGCACAAGCTTCTTGGGCTTTCCCACCTTGTTCTACTCCATATCACCTGCCTATCTGTCTATTTTGGATCATTTTTACCTTTATCCCAGTATCTCCCTTTTATACTGTTGCTCACAGTTTCTTCACTCTTTCCATCTCTGAAGTCTGTACACATTTTGAAATACCTTATTTTAGCTAAGCCTAATTTAAATAAGCATTAAAATTTATTTTTGGATAGATATGAAGATTAGGTTTACCAGTAAGAGCAACTCGCCCAAACACTTAGTTCACAGAATTACAGATGCGTGCAGGTATGAATATCGACACCATCTTCTCTTTGGCTGACGATGGTCCAAGCATAACTGTACAACTTTATTCATGTGAAATACATCAATGACCCAGTCTCAAGGGTGATTTTGTATACATAGATACTCAGTATGTATACTGAGTAGCTAAAAGTGAATTACTGAGATGGTTCAAGTTGTTTTGAATTGTACAAAACAGTCACCAGGGGTCTATAGTTCCTTTATGAGCCTTATCAATTTTCTTCTAACTGTAAGTGATGCGCTGGTTAATTTTATGTGTTCCCTTTATTTTCTGCCTCACTGCATAAGCTGGGACATTTTATCTCATCATAATCAGCCCTAGGACTGGGATTTATACCATCAGCTCTGTTGGTTCTCAAGCCTTTGGACTCAGACTGAATTATACCACCGGCTTTCCTGGCTCTTCATCTTATAGACAGCAGATTGTTGGGCTTATCCTCCATAATCACATGGGTCAATTCCTCATAATGTCTCCTTTTGTGCATATATATGTATGTATTCTATGGAGAACCTTGACTAATACACAGATGTCAAGGTTTGTTGTTTTTTTTTAATTGAGACAGAGTCTTATTCTGTTGCCCAGGCTAGAGTGCAGTGGCATGATCTTAGCTCACTGTAACCTCCATCTCCTAGGCTCAAGTGATTCTCCTGCCTCAGCCTCCTAAATAGCTGGAATTACAGGTACATGCTGCAACACCTGGCTAATTTTTGTATTTTTAGTAGAGCTGAGGCTCTGCCATGTTGGACAAGCTGATCTTGAACTCCTGGCCTCAAGTGATCAACCCATTTTGGCTTCCCAAAGTGCTGGGATTACAGGTGTGAGCCACCGTGCCCAGCCTCACAGGTGTCAAGTCATATATGAAGAATGCAGTGAATAAAAATAGCCAATGATAAAAAACAAGAACAACAACAAAAAGAAGCCATATTAACACATGGTTTATTCACAGAAGATAAGAGTACTAAGGAAATAATCATAATCAGTGCTTAGATATTAACAGCCACAATAGGAAAATGGCTGGAATGGAAGTCTAACCACTGTGACCATGCCAGACCATGAAGGTTCGAGCTGGCACATTGATATCTACTTACCCCATGGCCCGAACAGACTTTACCCTTGGAATCGAGTGGACAGCTACTCATATTTAGGGCTTGAATTTGTAGGCACTTCCGATCTAAACACATCATAGACGGGCCACATGGTGTTCCATCTTCTACATAGCCCACATCTGTATCATCATCTAAAACTACATGAGCACCACTAAAATGAAAAAGATATACATATAAGCATTCGCACCACACTTAGAAACAGAACATCAATATGAATGAGGTTTGCTCTTCATGAGACTAAAGAGGCTGTCAGTGGATGTGGATTTCTCCTAGCATTATCTCACTCTGCTTCCTCTTCTCCTTTGCCTACCTTTCCTTAATAAAAGAGCACGAAAAAGAAACTCTCTTTCATTATCATTGTTACAGTACAGTACAATGTCATTTGCATAAAGTATATTCTAAATCTTCACTTGTTTCAAGACCCAATATTAAGACTGGAGGAGAAGTATCCATATGAGAACAAAAGAAGCAAATATATCAGCTCTCCAAGGCTTTCAGATGTGGCATGGTAGAAGAAAGCAGATGATGAACAAAAACAGCAAATAAAAATATTTTGAAAAGTATTATTCTTACTTCGAAGATCTAATGATCTATAATTGAAAAAAAATAAACTGGTTAATTTCTATTGATATTTACATACATGTCTAGCTTAATCCTCGGGATGACATTCTAAGAAATGTGTCTTTAGTCAATTTTGTCTTTGTGCAAATGTCACGGAATGAGCTTACACAAACCTGGATGGTATAGCCTTCTATACACCTACACAGTTATATGGTCTAGTATGGCTCCTGGGCTACACAGCATCTTGCTGTACTGGGCAATTATAACACAATGGTAACTACTTGCCTATCTAAACGTATCTAAACATAGAAAAGGAGTAGTATGACTTTTCTATGTTTAGATAGGCAAGTACTTACCATTGTGTAAAAACTTTCAGTCAATGACAGACCACATATATGACAGTGTTTTCATAAGATTATTTCATGTTTCAGTGCTTACTTCTAAAATTTCAAAATTAGGAAAATTTGAAATTGAATGATAATGCTGTAGTCACTAATAGAATTAACTTGCTGAATATTTTGCAAATATGCTAGTTTAGTATACAACAATATAATTTAACAAGGCTATTTTACCTAAAGGCATGAAAACACACATTCAAATAAAGTTTGTATACATCAAAGTAACTAGCTTTAGAAGACTACAAATTTATTCCAGGAGGGATCTTATGAAGACCCTGTTAGAATTGCCTTCAGAACCATTTAAAAGCCAGAAAAAAAGTAACCATTTGACTGAGACAGCATTATCCGATTTAGTGGTACCCAATCAAAGTACTAAAATTATTTTTGGATAATCCCAAATCTTGTATTATCTCACTTAAGGTTACAATATGGTGCTCTAAGGGTACTAAAAGTAAAAGTTTGCAGACGTTGAAGGCAGTTCTGTAGGGGGAAGGCGAAAAGTGTTTCGAGCAACAACAATACCACTGAGTAAGAGAACAGTATCTCAGAATTATGACGACTCTGAAGGGAACAATACCTATTTGGAATATAATATTATTCCCTGGCTAAACAAAAATAAGCCTTATACTCACAGACAACTAGATATCAAATGTTTGCTTATAGCTATACATAATATTTTAAAAAATATTTTCTATGTGATTAGGTATTTGTTAAGCCATCTTCCAAACCATATACTACATAAAGCATAGTTTAAATTCTTTTTTTTTTCAGTCATTAAAACACACACACACACATACACACACACACACACACACACACACACACACACACACACACAGTGTTCAAATAGTGGCATACTCTAATGTTTAAAACTTTAATAATGGGTTAGAATGAACACCATAATTCTACTCTTAAAATTATGATGATGAACAAGGTCATATTACTACTAACTAGTCTAATTTTGAGCAAATGTAAGCTGCAAGTCAATATACAACTTTGTTTTTTTTTTTAAGTGACTGTCAACACAAAAGTTGACAATAAAATCTAAATTAACTTTCCTCTTGTAACAACTAGAAAAATCTTTGGTTTTTGATTTTTGTGAAATTTGTAATTCTCATGGCTTATTAGTTCTTCCAACATTATGTTACCTGCAGTCAATCACCCGGCCTTGATGGTAGAAGGAAGTTGGGATGATCTCACCCTGAAGTTGACCAATACGTGGAGCTCGAGTGAGATTGGTACACAGTAAGAATCCACAGAACACATCACTGAACATGTGTTAAAAAAACAAACAGACCAGACAGGAGGAATCAAGCTAAAAAAATCAAAATGATTCAGTCCACATTTATTCACATTTTAAAAATATTCTCTTTCTTCCTAAACAAAAACAGTTGATTATTTATCAGTGGTAGGTGATAACCCCCTCCCTCTTTGCTAAGAGGATCACAGTTTTGCCTGGAACAGCAAAGTGCCCAGCCCTGAAAGATGGACCATGACTGGTATCTAAGCTATTCTTGGTACTTCCGTTCTTGACACCTACTTTCCTATCCATTCCACTTCTCATCTTCCTAGAGTTAAAACTGGCCCCTGGGCTGTGAAGATGTGAGGAAGAGTCAGCTCAGGAGTGGCTGGAAGGATTTTGTTTCCTGGATAAAAGGTTAGAGACTGACAGGGAGAATACCTTTTGCTCCTATCCCTACTTCCCACCTTTGAATACATAGCTTTTGCATCCACTTCACAATCATGAGTTCACAAAGCATAAGGACAAAAAGTTAATATGCTAAGGGTTGCAGAATAGAGGGGCAGAAATTATCTGGGTCTTTGATGACCTTGTTAAACTCATGCACCATGAGGACCACTACCTCCAGTCTATCTGTTAAGTAAACAATGACTCCTAAAAAATGGGCAAAGAATTGAAGTGGCACAACCCCAAAAAAGGAAATCTATTCCAATAAATGTATGAAAATGTGCTAAATTACACTTGTAATCTGGGGAAATGCAAATTAAAACCATGATAATATAGTAGGTCACATCCTCCAGAACAGATAAAAGTAAAAAGTCTGATAATACCAAGTTTTGCTGAAACATGGTACAACAAGATTCTCATATACATAATACTGATGGTAGAATTTACTAGTTCAACCATTTTAGAAAACAGTTTGACATCATTTGGTAATACTGATAACATCCCCTAAGACTTAGCAATTTTTCTACTTATGTATAGGCCTTACAGAAACAGGTACAAATGTATACTAGGTTACATATATAAGAATATTCACAGCAGCATAGATCCTAACAACCAAAAAATAAAAACAATCCAATGTTCATCAACACAGATTGGAGAACTAAAGTATAGTATATTCATTCAAATGTGCATTTATAAAAGTGAAATGAACAATAAAAATGAACAGCAGATAGCTATATACATCACAGAAAACTCTAAAAATGCTGGATGTGAGAGGCAAAATACAATATAATACATGAAGCATTAGGGATGAAAACTTAGGCAGTAGAACTCTAAAGGAAAGCAAGAAAGTGACTGCCACAAATGTCAGGATCAAAGTATCTGCACTATTTCTGGGATGCTGCAATGTTCTATTTCTTGACCCATGTAGGAGTGGCATGGGAGTTCACTTCATATTTATTTGGTAAAATATATGTTTATGTGTTACTTATTTTTATGTTTATATAGTTCACCATTTTTAAAAACTAGAGATGAGATCTCACTATGTTGTCCAGACTGGTCTTGAACTGTACTCAAGTGATCCACTCGCCTCAGCCTCCCTAAGTGCTGGGATTATAGACATGAACCACCACATCTGCCCTATTTCACAATTTTTTCAAGTTTCAAAACACATTAATTTCCCTTAACTTATTGGGGATTGGGTATTCTATTATCAGATCTTCAAAAGCTATGCTTTACAATAATCTAATCCAATGCCTCTCAAACTTTTTGAAGTCATGAGACACAGAGAGATAATCAGATATCTCTAGGACATGGGGTGTAAGAATAAAGCTAATCAAATTCAAGATGTCCAATCCCATGAATCTTGACTACCTCAGGTTCCCCTTGCACCTATCTTGTGACATCTCAAGGACTGGAACATCTGTGCTTCGCTCATGAGACATCAGATGGGAAGCTCTGTTTTCTATTATTTTGGTTTAATTTTTTTTAAATTATAGTCAAAGATTTGTTGCCTACTATGGCCTCATCCATTGACAAAGACTACATGGAATTGCAGTTTCATAAAATATAGCACAGAGATCATTAACTGAGAATAAAGCTTCCCTTAAAGTCTTGCCCTGCTTCAAAGTTAGGAGAATTTTCATTGCTTTAGAAGGAAAAGTAAAGAGGTTTGAACTATTAATAATTCCATTGATCTACAGTAACTGAATTAACCTTAATAACCTAATTAATGAGAATTCTAACTTTCCTTAGCTAATCAAAGGGAAATATTGGGCTGAGCATGGTGGGCTCATGCCTGTAATCCCAGCATTTTGGGAGGCTGAGGAGGTGGATCACTTGAGGTCAGGAGTTTGAGACCAGCCTGGTCAACATGGTGAAACCCATCTCTATTAAAAATACAAAAATTAGCCAGGCATGGTGGCAGGCACCTGTAATTCCAGCTATTCAGGAGGCTGAGGTACAAGAATCATTTGAACCCAGGAGGTGGAGGTTGCAGTGAGCCGAGATCATCCCACTGCACTCCAGCCGTGATGATAGAGCAAGACTCAGTCTCAAAAAAAAAAGAATAGAAAAAAAGAAGTATCAATGTACTCTGAAAGCATCTCATTTCCTGAGTAAAGATGCCTCTAATATGCACTAACTAGATGCTTTTTAGAAGGAAAAAAAATTTCTGATGTAGACATTAGATGTCTGATTAAATCAAATGTTACTACACTTGTGAAACAATAAAAAAATACAGTAAGATTTCATGTTGGTCACAAAAATATCCACATATACTAATACATCATAGGCCATATATTCTAGTAAAAGTAGAAAATGAAAAGCTAGTTTTAATTTGTAATACTTTGGCAAAGTATCTCGTCAGAACAAAAACAAAGTAAAATGCAGCACATGAGAAATCTGAATTCTGTGGAAATGGCATGAGTCTGTAGCACAGTAACAGTTTACAGCTATTTGCCTCTAGATGTAATAATATCTATTAAAAATAAATATTTCAAATTTTTGAATAGGTGAACGCTTAGGAAAAAAATCAGTAGCATTTATTTTGTGCTCATTTTGCACTTGTGTAAGGGTTTCCAAGTCCAGTGATTATGCCCTCAGAGCTGACCACTCACTGTTTGCTGCACTGAATCCACCGGTCTCCATCCTTCCCACAGTTTCCCTTCTCAGTGCCTTCTGTATTCAGCTTTTCATAGCAGAACTTGTCAGACCCTGCAGCCTCTTTTGGAGACAGGTAAGAGAAGAAAATTAATCTTTATTTTCTTTGTTATCCATAACCAATAGTGTGGCAGTAAGTGTTTAACACTTGGTTCTCCAGAAAAAGGAAAAAGAACACCCAGATTTGTAGCATTTGCAAGTTTCCATGGTGTAAATTCTTCATGGCTGATCTCACACTATCAATGTGGTGTCCACTGGCTTGTAAAATTTTTAAAAATTTAACAATTGGCTCTTGCAAGCTAATACAAAAAAGCTCTAACACAGCACTGTTTTTAGCCTGAGAAACAGATTTCTCTCCAATCCTTGTTGGTGTGTTTGAAGATAGAAGATGAGAATGATTATCAGCAGTAATTAGTGCAGCAATACACAGGAAACTAACATTCTTAATCTTCTTTTCTATTAATATTAGGAGATTAATTATAAAGTTGTAGCCCATTGAGATTTTATATTGGCACCTGAGTTTTGATAGTTAAACCTTTCAAAATACAAATGTGTCTCTATTATCTTTTCTCTGTCAAAACTAAAGTGCTGAATGTAAATCTTTCAAATAAATGATATTTGCCAAACTCTAAAATCACTTGCGCCGGAGCCCTGTTCTTCTGTGTGCTTTTTTCCCCTTTGGGGTGAACCCAGCCTCAGCCAGCAAGGCAGACTCATTTCTCATTCTTCCCATCTGGCCCTCATGAACTGATACTCATTGGAGAGGCAATGTAAATGTCAGGAAGAGAATATGTGCATGAACTTTTAGGAAATGTAATAAGAACCATAGCCACCATGTACCTGCCTGCATCTCAGAAAGTATCTGCATCTCTTCACTTTAAAGTGAGACAGTAAATGACAAAATTTAAAAAATAAATCTGGTATTTTCCTGGGTAAAAACCAGAAAGCTAACTTGTGTGTGTTAATGGGAAAAAAAAGGGGGGGGTCAAATGTTAAATCCAAGGTACAACACAAATCACACAAGTGGCTGGATAATCACACTGAACTCAGCCCAATCTTTGCAAGTGAATGCAACATTCTTCTCTGAGAACCACAGCCACTAAATGGAACTGCTCAGTTCTGACAAGTACCCAACTTAAGCAGTTGTTTTCTACAGTTTTTGTGACTAAGATTCACAGTTCTCTTTATTCTCATCCTTTTTAGGTTCTTTTTTTTTAAACATCACTCCAAGCTGTGCCTCTCTCTCAGCAAGACCGGCAGAGAAGAACACTATTAAGAGAAAATGGTATGTGTAACCACCAAGCAAGGAGATGCAACCTACTTGTTCCCCAGATGTACTGACACTGGTTGTCTCTGGTCTTGCACTCGCCATTGTAGCAGCGGCCCTGGGGACGAGAGCACATATATGAGTCACACAGAGTCAGTTCGTTTTCCTCCAGACTTTTACTACAATGTCTCCCTCTAGTTGACTTGGACAAGGTTTTTTTCATTCCATACCCTAATATTTTTATAGTAACCTATAAGAATCATACACATCTTAAGACTAACAGTTAAAAATGTAGAATTCAAAACAGCACTCATTGTGCAGCTCTCTAAATCTAAACTAAACATCAAAAATTTGAAATTTTACTGTAAACAAAGATTGGTACATTTCTGTGAGAGACACCAAAAAGATTTTTAGCTTCTTTTGTGTATGGATGGTTAGAAACATCAAATCTGCATTTGACATCATGATACTCATGTGCAGGTTATAATATGGCTTCCAGGAAAAAAAAAAAAACTCATGACAGATTGTCATATTTTCTTTCCCACAACAGGTAGGCTGAAATTACTGAAAGATGGTCATAACTCAATAAATGAGACTTCCAGTTCTTCAGCTATTAACATTAGTTTTTTTCTCTTAATCTGGACAATTTGTCACCAGAGGTAAATATATTTAATATTTGGCATACATGAAGCAATTCTAAATTAGGATCCCACCGTAATTATTTACTTGAGTAAAATTCCCTTTGAAGTTATATTAATATTTATCAAAAAAGGAAAAAAAAAACTTTCCAACTAATCCTTTTTAAATTACACTTAAAATTTATAGCCCAGCATACCTGATTTTGATTGCATGCATATCCATCTTGCTTATGAAGATTTGGTGGGCACTGCAAAATATTACCTTTTTAGTTAATATTCAGCATGCTAGGTACCTTCAGATAATGTGCATACTATATAAAAATGCAAGCATGGTGGCTATCTATAACTAGAAGCATTGAGAAAAACACATGCAACTTCTTAAGTTATTAATTCAAATTTATTTATCCTATTATTGGTAAAATAAGTAAATAAAGACCACATATTACATGTGTTTTATATGTTTCCTCTGTTTATGGTGAGGTGGACCAGAATAACAAGTCACATTCACTTGCCTACAGAGTTAAAATTAGAAGAGATTAAAATGAACAATGAAGGAAATGAATCAGCTTGGTACATATGAGGGGACACATTCAAGAAACTAATTTACAAGAACTTGCTCAGCTCTGTGAAAATGTCAAATCTGCATTTGACATCATGACATTTTACCTATAGGCTACTTTAGTGAAACAGAGACATACTCTGCCTTTCCACACAAAATAAGTGCCATACCTCCATTATATTAATAGTTCTGACCTCTTCAAAGCACAGGCATGTTAGAACAGTCTGTGATGTGATGGTTATTTCTTTTTATAAGTCTGTATCAAATCATTTAAAAAAAACTTCATTTCCCCCCAAAATTACTCTCTGTACATTTTATTTACCACATTCAAGAGAATATAAAAAGGTCAAGTCAAAGGCTCTGCTACAGTGTTTAAAACAAATACAAAAAGAAAAAATATGCAGGCATGGCAAACTAATAAGAAACAGCAATGTGCACCGAGGTCCTCCTTCGGTCTTCACCTTCTCAGTAAACGATGTTCCATCCTTCCAATTGCTCAAGCCAAAGACCATAGTCATCCTCTATTCCTCTACTCTCTCACTCTCCCTCCATCTAGTCTGTCGATAAATCCTGCTAGTTCTATCTTCAAAATATAATTCCAATTTGACCACTTTTCTCCATCCCTACTGCTCACACCCTGTCCAAGCAACCACCACTTCTCACCTGGATTACTGTAAAAGCTTCCCACCTGAGTCCCTTGCTCCCACCCTAGTCACCTTAGAGTTTACATTGCTATCAGAGTGATCTCTTTAAAAAGGTACATATCAAATCACATGTATCTTCCATTTCCCAACTTACTCAATGACCTTCTAAGCTCAACATGATCTGCTCCTACACTCTCTCACCCTGTCATCTCTGTGACATCATTTTCTGTTCAACCATGGCTGACGTGACTCCACGTAGACACACCAGACATGCTGCCACCCACAACCTTTGCCTTTGCTCTCCCGTTGTTGCTCTGGATTTCTGCATGGCTCATTCCCTCACCTTTGTTAGAGCTTTGCTCAAGTATCATCGTCCCAAAGAGGCTTTCTCTACCCCCGTTCTTCAAAGTCGCAACCCCTCCCATGCTGGCACTCTCTGCAGTTGTGCGAATTTAGGATAAGGGCTTTAAGGTTTTCTTTGTTTGTTTGTTTATTAGAGAAGTCTACAAGTTCTTTTTTTTTCCTTCTCTAAAGCACTTAGCACCAACTGACAATTCATGTTTTACTACTTGTTTGCTTATTGTTGCCCTCATCATAATGTGAGCTCCAGGCAGGCAGGATTCTATGTTTTGTTACCTGTTGCTGCCCCACTACCTACAACACCACCAGCCATGTGGCAGATGTGCAAGTACTGTGAGCTGACAGAGAAAATAAATGAATTTCCCAATAACCAGATACAACTATGTTACTCTATGCTGTACATATTGAGCCATTTATCAAGTTCACCACAGAAAGATAACAGAACTAATGTAGCATTCCTAAGAGGCAGTAATTTCCTAACCAATATTCCAAGGCAGAGGCTTTGCTTCTACACCTTTCTAAAGAATAACTGACTCATACAAGTTTCATTTGCCCAAGCTTTTTATTCAACCTAATGAGTATTCAAGGAGTCAGCACTAAAAAAGCAGAAATATACAACTACACAACTGCACAAAAGCTGTAATCCCTGTGGTTTCTTTCACCCATCCAGAGCCATTCAAAATGCAATCATTACCTCATTAATCAACTATCATTAATTATTCACTCACTTTAAAACTAATACAACCAATGATGGGGATCTTGTTGGACGGGAGGCAGGACTAGATTGCAGCTCTGGACAGAGCAATGCGTGGAGGCCTGCACTATGAATTTTAGCTCCACATTGACTGCAAGAACAAACCAGCAATCTCAAGACCAACAGACCCTCTGAAGGAGGCAGACTGCTCCTGCAGTACCCAGGAGACACCCAAATACTGTGAGTACCCCAAAAGGCGGAAAAGGAGACCCTCCTCTATTGAACACATACCTACACTGGAGAAGCTGAAGGTCTTTTTTGTAGGAGAGGTTTCTGACTTTACCTGGAGCTGAGTCAAGTTAGAGAGTTGAGCAAAATATAGGGGTGGGGGAAGCAGCAGAAAGGTCCTGGGAGCTTGCTGGGTCCCCTAGCTGCTCATTCCTGCCTGGTACCACAGGGATCCATTGGGAGGGTGGCCAGAGGAGCAGGGGGTAAAACTCCACAGGAAGAAGGAAATCTCTAGCTAAACTTTCTAACAATTTGAACTGGGCAAGAAGCCTCCTGGCCATAACTCGGGGTAGGGCATGAATTGGGTGTGGAGACTTCACAGGTGGGGGAAGAACTGAAGCCCTTTTCTCTCCAAGCTGGGACCATTAGGTGGGGCAGGGTTAGGTGTGTCTGAGCTCAGACTATCTTTGAGCAGGTCTTGCTGTGACTGCTGCAGGGGATGGGGCTAAAATTCCCAGGTCCCTGGAGTTCTGTACCTAGGAAGATTATGGCTGCCTCTGCTGAGTCATGCCATTGTCAGGAAACTGGAAGAAAGCTGGTAGTCACAGGCCCTCACTGAGCTCCCATGCAAACTGAAGGGCTGATTACAGTGGAAGACAAAGGGCATATAATCTTGGGCGTTCTAGGGCCCAGTCCCCGCCTATAGCTATAGTAGTGTGGGTCCCTCTCCACACTACTATAGCTGATGCTCTCTGGAAAGCACCACTTCATGGCAGGAGGTCAACCAGCACAAAAATAGATCATTGGACCACCAACGCTAAGGACCCTCATGGAGTCCACTGCACCCTCCAACACCTTCACCAGAACAGGTGCTGGTATCCATGGCTGAGAGACTCACAGAAGGTTCACATCACAGGACTCTGTGCAGACAACCCCCAGTACCAACCCAGAGCTGGGGAGACTTGCTGGGTGGCTAGACCCAGAAGAGAGGCAACAATCACTGTGGTTTGGTTCACAGGAAGCCATATCCATAGGAAAAGGGGGAGACTACTATATCAAGGGAACACCCCATGGGACAAAAAAATCTGAACAACAGCCATTAGCCCTAGACCTTCCCTCTGACAGAGCCTATCCAAATAAGAAGGAACCAGAAAACCAACTCTGGTAATATGACAAAACAAGGCTCTTCAATAACCCCTTCCAAAATCACATTAGTTTACCAGAAAGGGATCCAAACCAAGAAGAAATCCCTGATTTACCAGAAAAAAGGATTCAGAGGTTAGTTATTAAGCTAATCAGGGAGAGACTACAGAAAGGCAAAGTCCAAAGCAAGGAAATCCAAAAAATGATGTAAGAAGTGAAGGGAAAAATATTAATAGAAACAGATAGCTTAAAGAAAAAAAAACTAAAACAATTCAGAAAACTTTGGACACATTTTTAGAAATGTGAAATGCTCTGGAAAGTCTCAGCAATAGAATTGAACAAGGAGAAGAAAGAAATTGAGAGCTAGACAAAGTCTTCAAATTAACCCAATTCAACAAAAACAAAAAAAACTAAGAAAGTATGAACAAAGCCTCCAAGAAGTCTGGGATTATGTTAAACAACCAACCCTAAGAATAATCAGTGTACCTGAGGAAGAAGAAAGTTCTAAGAGCTTGGAAAACATATTTGAATGAATAATTTAGGAAAAATTCCCTGACCTTCCAAGAGACCTAGCCATGCATATGTTAAAAACACAAAGAACACCTGGAAAATTCATCACAAAAAGATCATCACCTAGGCACATTGTCATCAGGTTATCCAAAGTTAAGACAAAGGGAACAATCTTAAAAGCTGTGAGACAGAAGTACTCAGGTAATCTATAAAGGAAAACCTATCAGATTAACAGCAGATTTCTCAGCAGAAACTCTCCAAGCTAGAAGGGATTGGGGACCAATCTTCAGCCTCCTCAAACAAAACAATTATCAGCCAAGAATTTTGTATCCAATGAAACTAAACATCATATGTGAAGGAAAGATACACTCGTTTTCAGACAAACAAATGATGAGAGAATTCACCACTACCAAATCACCACTACAAGAACTGCTAAAAGGATCTCTAAATCTTGAAACAAATCCTGGAAACACATCAAAACAGAACCGCTTTAAAGCATAAATCACACAGGACCTATAAAACAAAAATACAAGTTAGAAAGCAAAAACAAAAAACAAAAATCCAGTACACAGGCAACAAAAAGCAAGATGAAGGCAATGATACCTCACATTTCCATACTAACATTGACTGTGATGGCCTAAATGCTTCACTTAAGATACAGAAGCACAGAATGGATAAGAATTCACCAACCGTCTGTTGCCTTCAGGAGAGTCATTTGACACCTAAGAACTCACATAAACTTAAAGGGGTAGAAAAGGCATTTCATGCAAATGGACACCAAAAGCAAGCAGGAGTAGCTATTCTTATACTAGCCAAAACAAACTTTAAAGCAACAGCAGATAAAAGAGACAAAGGGGAACAGTATATAATGGTAAAAGGCCTTGTCCAACAGGAAAATATCACAATCCTAAACATATATGCACCTAACACTGGAGCTCCCAAATTTATAAAACGATTACTAATCGACCTAAGAAATGACATACACAGCAACACAACAATAGTGGGGGACTTCAATACTCCACTAGCGACAGCATTAGACAGGACATCAAGGCAGAAAGTCAACAGAGAAACAATGGATTTAAACTATACGTTGGGACCATTGGGCTTAACAGATATATACAGAACATTTCATCCAACAACTGTAGAATACACACTCTATTTAACAGTGCATGGAACCTTCTCCAAGATCATATGATAGGCCATAAAATGAGCCTCAATATATTTAAGAACATTGAAATTACATCAAGTACTCTCTCAGATCACAGTGGAATAAAACTGGAAATCAACTCTAAAAAGAACATTCAAAACCATGCAAATACATGTAAATTAAATAACCTGTTCCTGAATGAGCATTGGGTCAAAAACAAAATCAAGATGGAAATTAAAACATTCTTCAAATTGAATGACACTGATTACACAACCTATCAAAACCTCTGGGATACAACAAAGGTGATGTTAACAGGAAATTTCATAGCCCTAAAGGCCTACATCAAAAAGACTGAAAGAGCACAGACAATCTAAGGTTACATTTTAAGGAACTAGAGAAACAAAAACACACCAAACCCAAACCCAGCAGAAGAAAGAAAATAGCCAAGATCAGAGCAGAACTAAATGAAATTGAAACAACAACAACAAAAATACAAAAGATAAATGAAACAAAAAGCTGGTTCTTTGATAAGATAAAGTTGATAGACCATTAGCAAGATTAACCATGAAAGGAAGACAGAAAATCCAAATAACCTCACTAAGAAATGAAACAGGAGATATTACAACTGACGCTGCTGAAATACAAAAGAAGCATTCAAGGCTACTATGAGCACCTTTACACACATAAACTAGAAAACCTAAAAGAGGTGGATAAATCCCTGGAAAAATACAGTGCTCCCAGCTTAAATCAGAAAATATTAGATACCATGAACAGACCAATAACAAGCAGGGAGATTGAAATGATAATTTAAAAATTACCAACAAAAAAAGTCTAGGACCAGACAGATTCACAGCAGAATTCTACCAGACATTCAAAGAAGAATTGGTACCAATCCTTTTGACACTATTCCATAAGATACAGAAAGAAGGAACCCTCCCTAATTCATTCTATGAAGGCACCATCACCCTAATACCAAAACCAGGAAAGGACATAACCAAACAATTAAACTACAGACCAATATCCTTGATGAACATAGATACTAAAATTCTTAACAAAATAATAGCTAACTGAATCTAACAACATATCAAAAATATAACCCACCATGATCTAGTGGGTTTTATACCAGGGATGCAGGGATGGTTTAACATACACAAGTCAATAAATGCAATACATCACATAAACAGAATTAAAAATAAAAACCACTTGAACACCAGTAAGCGGGAAAAAAAAAAATTAAAATCACATGACCATCTAAATAGGTTCAGAAAAAGTATTCAATGAAATCCAGCATCACTTTATGATGAAAACTCTCAGCAAAATCAGCATATGAGGGACATACCTCAATGTAGTAAAAGCCATCTATGACAAACCCACAGCCAACATAATACTGAATGGGGAAAAACTGAAAGCATCCCTCTAAGAACTGGAACAAGACAAGAATGCCCACTCTCACCATTCCTATTCAACATAGTACTGGAAGTCCTAGCCAGAGCAATAAGAAAGAAAAGAAAAGAAAGAAAGGGAGAGAGGGAGGGAGGGAGGGAGGAAGAAAGGGCATCCAAGTTACTAAAAAGGAAGTCACACTGTCACTGTTTGCTGGTGATGTGATTGTTTACCTTGAAAACCCTAAGGACTCCTCTAGAAAGCTCCTAGAACTGATAAAAGAATTCAAACTTTCCAGATACAAGATTAATGTACACAAATCAGTAGCTCTTCTATACATCAACAGTGATCAAGCAGAGAATCAAATCAAGAACTCAACCCTTTTTACAATAGCTGCAAAAAAAAAAAAAAAAAACCCAAAACCAAAAACAAACAAACACAAAACTTAGGAATATACCTAACAAAGGAGTTGAAAAACCTCTACAAGGAAAACAGCAAAACACTGCTGAAAGAAATAATGGATGACACAAACAAATGGAAACACATCCCATGCTCATGGATGGGTAGAATCAATATTGTGAAAATGACCATATTGCCAAAAGCAATCTACAAACTCAATGCAATCCCCATCAGAATACCACCATCATTCTTCACAGAATTGGAAAAAACAATTCTAAAATTAATATGGAACCAAAAAAGAGCCCACATAGCCAAAGCAAGACTAAGCAAAAAGAACAAATCTGGAGACGTTGCACTACCTGATTTCAAACTATACTATAAGGCCATAGTCACCAAAACACTCAGTGAAACAGTATACCAGGATTGTCAATACACTTGTCATTAAACACAGAACCTACCATTCTCATACTTTGTCATTATATTACAGAAAATTTGCAAAAAAAAAAAACCATATCTGTTTCTTAGTCATTGCAAAATGAGTAAGTTTCAAAACTTAGTCATTTTGCAATGACTAAGAAACAGATATGCATAAAAATCATGAAAACATGGCTTGAACATATTGCACTGTATTATTTCTTTAAGAGGGTCCATTTGAATTGAGCCTCAAATAATATATATCAACACATTTACAAAAATGTTAATTAGGAACCCTTCTTTCTCTCTCCTCATGTTTTCTTCCAGTTAAAGAACGCAGTGTAACCCCAGCTGCCCTATGCCTTACTCACTTCCATCACTAGGAGGTGGAGCGACTGACCAATGATAAATTTGGGAAGACAAACTAGGCATTGTGCCTCAGTTTTGCTCTTCTTTTAGAAACAAGCCTACCCACATAAACCATGCATTTTCCATTGGTTCTTCAGGTCATATATTTTCCCTCTGGACCCAATTTTGTCAGTAACCTGTTGCTATAGCCTGAACTGGGATTTTAAAGATAACTTTTTAGCCCTCATATTAAGCTACAGCCTTCAACTTAGGCATTTTCAATAATAAAAGTGATATTTTGACTGCCAAGTGTACTCTTTTTGGAGCTTCCTGGAAAACACAATGCCTAGCAACAGGTAACCCCCACTTTCAGGAACTTGTCCTAAGGAGCTAATCCTGAACAAGAAACACTCATTTAGCAATTCACAAAGATGTTCACTTCTATATTACTAATAATACACTGCCAAAATCTAAATACACAAATTGAGTATAAATCAACTGATAAATCCACATGACAGACTATCATACAATCGTGAAAAGAATTACTTATAAAAATTGTGTAATAGTATGGGGAAATGCTTTTAAAATAATGTCAGAATTAAAATGAAGGTAGAATGAAATCTAAAATTCTTTGCATGTCTACATGTCCCTACCTGCCCTGATTCTTGACTTCCTTTTTGAAATGTCTCCGCTGTTCTCCAGCTATGCTTGCTTTCATTCCATTTCATGGAGAAGCTAAGCTTCTGGACTCACTGTTTACTGATGAGCTCCTTCTTATTTGTGTCTCTGCTTCAATGCCATCACCTCTGGGAAGACATATCTGATCACCCTGTCTATCACATCCTACGCTATACTCTTTCCACTTCGCCTTATTTTATGCCTTGTACTTATCACCGTCTGATATTTTTGTTTACTTACTTGCCTTTCTATACCCAGCAGAATGTAGGTCCCATGAGAGTAAGGCCATGTCCCAGCATTTAGAGCAGGGCTTCACACATAGTAGGCCCTCAACAAATATTCATTTGAATGACAAATAAAGACTTAATATGTATAAATTAAACACATGAAATAATTTGTATAAATTAAAAACATAAGCATTATATAAAGAAGGAATTTTAGAGGCCAATAGTAATTATGTGACATAATGGGAAGAGGATCATGCCAAACCACACAGGCCATAAAGCCAGGGCTACCCATGGGGGATAGACGCGGCAACAGAGAATTAGGAAAGGCGGACTTCTGCTCCCAATCCCACCTCGACTAGAGTAGTGCTGCTTGTTCCTTATTTTCTACATTGGGCTTCCATCAAAAATTTGTCCAGTAAAAGTTTTGTGGCTTTAAAATGTTTGAAAACAGTACATTAGTGCTTCATCAATGTGAATGTACTGTTTAAGATGTGAGGAACAGAAAAGAAAAACCAACTAATTGCGTATAAATCATAATAAAGAGAACTAATTATGAGCAGAAATTAGGAAGAAAAAGAGATTTAGGTTCCTCCCTCCAACAAAAAAAGAAAACCACACCAAACTTTCCTAAAATAAAGGTATGGTGAAGAGCTAGAAATAACCAGAAAACCAAGCAAAACAAAACATAAAACAAAGGAACCAAAGCATATTCACATATGTAATCTATACTGAAAACTTTAGAATATGTACAGGTTGAGCCAGGTTGAATGAGATTCCCTAATAAAAAAATCCAAGATCTGAAATGCTCCAAAATCTGAAACTTTTTGAGCATTGATGTGATGATGAAGATGACGTCATTAACACTGCAGAAGTGCCTATGGACATATGGTGAAAGTGTATGATGGGCTTATGGAAGAACTGGAGCAGGTGTGCATTCATAACAGAACAAGACATCATGCCAGTTTATGTTAGGTTGGTGCAAAAGTAACTGTGGTTTTTGCTATTGCTTTTGATGGCAAAAACCGTAATTACTTTTGCATCAACCTAACAAAGTCAAAGAGAGACTTCTAAGACAAAAACTCTGTTAATGAGGCAGATGACTCTGGAGGAAACATTTTAAAAACCCATCCAGCAGAAAATCCCTTTATCCTTAGAGGACCCACTTCCTGGTCCCTCGACTGTTTCTGATGTTTCTTCTCAACTAAAAAAAATAAAATAAAACGCAGTTTATAGTAACCTTCTGAAAGGTTGAAAACACTGCATCATAAGCAGTGACTGAAACCCTGCAATTTTCTTTGTTGCTGTTTTTAACAGCTGATACAGGTATTTGGGTGATGCTACTGTGCTGCTTGGTTACCATGAACCCATTATTTTTTCAATGTCTTAATGATATGTCAATTGTTTTTTTTTTTCTTTACTGTTAAGTACTTAGGTGTGAAAAAGTACAGGAGAATGACTGGCTATTGGTAACATACAGATTCAGAGTCAGGAATGATGGTGATACCATAGAACTACTGGACCACATGGGTGGCAGAGATAGTGATATCTTTGCTTTCTGATGGTTCAATGTGCACAAACTTTGTTTAATACACAAAATTACTTAAAATATTACATAAAATTACCTTCAGGTGATGTATATAAAGTGATAATGAAACATCAATGACTTTCGTGTTTAGACTTGAGTCCCATCTCCAAGATATTTCATTATGAATATGCAAATATTCCAAACCCCAAAAACTCTTAAATCTGAAACACTTCTGGTCCCAAGCATGGTGAATAAGGAATACTCATCCTGTACTTACAAGTAAAATGTATTACCGAAAACTCAGTGTGTCATACCTGGCCAGAGTCTCCAGTACAATATTCAGTAATATCACACTCGTTGACAGCATCTCGACATTCATACCCTCGTGGCTGAAACTGCAAATCAAAATTGAATATTAAGAGTTAGGATTACATAATATTTCAGAGAGTTATTATAACATTCTTAGAGTCACCAACAATGCCTGTACTCTCGCATAATTAACACCAAACTCTTTTTAAGAATTAGCAAGACAGAATACCCTACTGCAGAATAGAAACAAGGCCCAGATGCTACCCTCTATACTAAAGATGAATCACCAACCAAAGCTTTAAATGTTCAGATTTCAAAACCCACTGTCTCAGAGAACTATTTTCAGAAAACAGTGTGATGAAAATTGCCTAAAGAAGAAATTCTGGTTTGGCTTAAGACAAAATAGCAAAACACTATAATATAAATATTTAAGATCTCTCTGAAGAATTCGTTTATATACACAACCTTCATTAAATAACCTATTAGCATAGATATTAAACTTGTCCTTGCTAAATATAGATAATCAAATTTTAATAAATTCATATGAATTACCTTTAGTAACCCCAGGGAATGCCTGTTCTATACAAACCATTTTACTTGGGGAGGGTGTGGGTAAAAGGTGAAAGAGCCCATTACCTTCAAGCAATTTATAATCTGGTTGGGAACATGAAGCAAGGAGAAACTAAACTAGAATCTTCTAAATACCATAATGCATAATGCCCTTTAACATTGACAAAATAAAATTATGTAACTCTATGGTTATAAGGAATATTAAAGGTTGTGTATATGAGAAAAGGGAAGATTAAAATGACTTTTCAAAACTAACTGGTGGTCTCTGTAGATGGAAGACTGTATATGTTCACACACACACAAACTGTGTACATACATATATGAGGATGCATTCATATGTTACTTTCCTGTCTCACTTTCTTGCCTTTACAGAGGATTTTAAAAGCCCAATGGGAAAATATGAACACCAACTTTTATGTTCAAGTCTAAAATAAATTAGAGTAAGTTTTGAAGAAAAATGTTATTATAAGTAGGCCATATTATTAAAAAGACCACAGAAATTGGCCCTCCTCTACAAAAAAATTTAACTTGGAATTCATCTGTGTTAGTAGGGCAACTCTTTTGGAAGGAGTTTAGGTAATTTTATTAATGAGGCATTGGAGGATAAGACGGTTGGTAGTGAGTTATAGGAGAGATATATGTTGTGGCCCACAGGATTTAAGACATTGATTCTACAAAACTGTAGGGCTAATATGCACACTGCACCCAAGAAATTTGTAACAAGTTATTCAGATGCTCAGTGTACACACTGAGATATCTGAATAATCTGTCAATTAAAAGAAAGATGAAACTGTTAGAAAACTCACAAGACATGAGGTATTGTTACAGCAGGGCCCGTCACTGCAGTGAGCCCCATTGGAGAGGGAACATTTCTTACAGCACAATCCATAGCATTCCTAGAGAAAACACTTCATGTGAGTAAGCGAAGAGCCTTACCTGCTGGTCATTTATATTCTCTCCATATGTGGCATGCATATTCTAAATGAGTACAATTATACAATAGTAAGCAAATATTCTAGGAAAGAATTAATCACTTTAAACAAGGATAGATTCCTTCCTGCCATACTTCTCAGCAAAGTAAGATCTTCTATGAAAGGACTTCAATACAAAGCTTATATTTTTAGCAGACAACTGTCCTCTGATTAGCTCCACTACATTCTAATACTCAATCTATTTTATAAAGATAAAAATAACATACAACATGGAAAGAATGTTTTACAATTTGGTACAACTTATCTGAGATGAATACGTGCTATAAATTTTTAAGAGGTAGGGAATTTAATTAGAAGAATCCATTAGGTTTTCTCAGACAAGGCCATATAACTAATTCTAACGGGTCTGAGCTGAATTAAGCACTGATCAGAGAGATGAGAAAGAAAAGCAGTAAGACCACAGTGAATGTGCTGCCCTCTCACAAACGCTACTCCTGTTTGCACCAAGTAAGATCTGTGCTGTAAGTAGAGGTTTCTTATACCTACCACATGAAAACCACAATCACACTCCTCCCCAGCTTCCACATATCCATTTCCACATTCCGTGGGCTCAAATAACTAAAGAGATTAGGGAAAGAAGGGAAAAATGTTTCAATTTATCACAGAAAAATCAACATACCAACTGGGCCACATACAAGAGCCCTATAATCAGCTATCATGTGATATTCTTCTATGACCTCTTGCTAAGGCATCTTATAAATAATGACTGTGCAGGAAATACTGTTCATTTATTAATAACACTTAAAAATATATATCAGAAATGGGGCAATATCTCTTGGGGGATTCTCTTGCCATGGCTCCGGAGATGACCTCTAGCATTAGAGTTGCTTTTTATGGAGATAAGCTGTCAAGAGGAATAGATCACTTTTCATATTTGCTAATGGAGCTAAAATGCATTGCTAATAAGGCTCACAGATACCTAATTTGCTGATTTGTCTCAAGACAGCTAAGAAGCAATAAAAACTGTTAAAAAGATAAAAATGCTTCAGTCATAGCCAAATGTGATATGTACAATCAAGTAAATGCAAGTAAACTTAGAGGAAAAAAATGTTGCTAGAAATCCAAGCCCATCATTCTCATTGAAAAGAAATCTCAAGTGTCTGAAAGCATAAGACACATATATGGATATATAGAAGTCTCTCAGTCATTCCTAGGGCAATAGAAGAGTACAATTTCTAGAAAAATCTACTCTACTGGCGTCATGAACTTGCTTGCCAGATAAACTACATCATAGAGCAACTGTAAACGTAGTTGACTGTTTAAGAAAAGCATGCATACTTCCGGGGGTGGCAGGGAGTGGGGCAGGATTTCTCTGGGCATAATCATTACACCTTAAATGAAGTCTGGAGCAGCACATTCCCACCCAAATGCTCTGAGCCCTGAATATGAGAGGGAGTAACAAGCTCCATCCCCAGCAGCTGCACACACCTCGAGGAAGGGTTGCCTTCCACAAAATTCACCTGAGAAAGAACTGATCCTCCTTCCACTTTCAGAAAGGCAAAACTATTATGAGAAGAAAAGGTTTCCAGACTACTTGGGTAGGAATCTCCTTGTGGCAAAGTCCTATGAGTAAAAGCAGCATTGTGCATCTCTGTGTTATTTTGATCAGGAGGCAAGAGAAAATGGAAAAGATAAGGGCTGATTAGAACATGGGCAGCACTTCATACCAGGCTCCCCGTTCGTTCTTTCTTTGTACTCTGCCTTCATCCTGAGATGGGTCACGATCTCCAACCATGTGGAAAACATAGCAGTGAGGAAGAGTCCCAAAGCACAGAAAATACGCACAAGTATAATGTAAAAATACACACACACACACACACACACACAACACACAAGCATATACATACATTCAAAACACTTGGGGGAAAAGTCGGTTCTTTGATACTATTCCACTGGAATCCATAGTTGTTTATTAACCATTGTTCTATGTAGTTTTAAAAAACATAATTCCATATTTACTAACTTTAAAAATAGACGATTTATAGTTATTTTTATTTCATTTCCAAGTTATTGGAATAATTTTCTCCTAACTCATAGGCAATTTCAGAAATCCACTGATGGACCCTTAAGCATATGCTAGAAACCTGAACCTTTCCAAACAAGTGAGAGTTGTTTTCTCAGGCATGATGCTTACAATTAGCTGGTAAGCTGCAAGGTGGTAAAATTAGCCATGTACACTGCAATTCAAAAACGCCAGCAGCTCACATTCGTTCATTTTTGCTTATTTCACCCATTTTGAGCACTTTGAAGCTTTTGGATTTCTCTTGCATTGAGACCAATGCTATGAAAAGCAGGCAACTAACTTTAACTATGCAAGGTCACGTTAAAAGTCCTGTTTCTTTTTCCACAGCCATACTGAGATTTTATACAGATGTCAGGCCTTAAGCGATCATCTCCTGACTACATAGTGTCATTTAATTATTGGTTAGTGAATTAATTATCCTGTCAGTTACCACATTAGTTATTGATTTTGTTTAAAAAATGTTAACATTATTTCACTGCTCTCTCAATTTGCACAGTATTAAACATTTTGAATAGCAATGAGCTATATTTGACTCATGCAGTAGTATTTTAAAAAGAAATACGAAATTTGCCACGTTAGGATTTCTATACCATCTGCAGATTAGCACTGATCCTATCTTTTTGCCTGTTGACCAACTTCATTTCCAAACATGCTACTGCAGGTCCACAACCCCCATTTATGCAAAGCTGGTGAGTTTGAGACTTCTGGCTTTGCTGAAGTTTAGAGAAGTATGATGCATTTACTGTATTCTACGTAATAGTCCTGAGGGGCTTAGGACACACCCTATAATCAGTTAATATTTCTGCAGCAAGACTTATGAATATTTACCTTATGAGGTATAAATATTTTTAGTTTAGGGCAAGTTTTACTGTCAAATGTGTTTTCCACAAACATAAAAAACGCTTCTGAAAATTTTCAGTTTTTTGAATTAAAACTATGTGAATAAAGGATTGTGAGACTGTATACACAAAGTTTGATGAAATGCCAATTGGCAATGTGGCCCCCCCCACCAGGTAAACAGACTATACATTATAAATACATATGTGTATTTGATGGGGTACAGTGGCTCACATCTGTAATCCCAGCACTTTGAGAAACCAAGGCAGGTTATTCACAAGGTCAGGAGATCGAAACCAATCTGGCCAACACGGTGAAACTTCGTCTCTACTAAAATACAAAAAATTAGCTGGGCATGCTGGCAGACACCTGTAGTCCCAGTCACTTGGGAGGCTGAGGCAGGAGAATCGCTTGATGTGGAGGTTGCAGTGAGCCAAGATTGTGCCACTGCACTCCAGCCTGGCGAAAGAGTGAAACTCTGTCTCAAAAACAAACAAACAAACAAAACACATATGTGTATTTATGGTATCCATAAATACCTTGGGTAATTTTTTTGGCTGGCTGATATTCCTAAGGAACTAATGTTTCAGGAGGACAAATCACTCAAAAAAAAAAAAAAAGTCAAGAAATTAGTTAGGCCCTGACATGGTTTGGCTCTGTGTCCCCACCCAAATCTCATCTTGAGTTCTAATCCCCACTGTTGAGGGAGGGACCTTCCTGGTGGGAGGTGACTGAATCATGGGGGTGGTTTCCCCCATGCGGTTCTCAGGAGAATGAGTGAGTCTCACTAGAGCTGACGGTTTTACAGTGTGGCACTTCCTCACGTTCTTTCTCTCTCTCTGGCCACCTTGTGAAGAAGGTACCTGCTTCCCCTTTACTTATACCATGATTCTAAGTTTCCTGAGGCCTCCCCAGCCATGTGGAACTGTGAGTCAGTTAAAACTCTTCTGTCTATAAATTACCCAGTTTGAGATAATATCTTTATAACAGGGTGAAAATGAACTAATACTTGTCCATAGAAAGAATGTCAAGGAGAAATGGAATTTTTATCAGAGAAATTGGTTAAAATAATATTTTATCTTAATTTAACCCACCATCTCTTAGCAGCAGAGTGAAAATCTTAACATGAAAATCTCAAAGATATTATAATTGAAGAATTGTTTGCTTTTTGGAAGGGAGGATTTGGGAGTTCTAGCTAGCACTGAAAAACCAGAAACAGAGAACACTGAATCTATGGTTTTGTCATTCATTTAAACAGGACTCAATTTTTAACATGATAAGGCCTTTTATAACTAAATATTAACCTGATTGACAAAAATACCTGCCTTCCAAGACAGGCATCTGATATCCAGCACTATTCCACTGTAAAACACTAGAGAAAGAATATACTTTCTTAGTACATTTTCTAAGTTACTAACCTTTGTTGGCCTGTTGAAAAGGCAAGCTCCACCCCCTCTCTGTAAAAAGTCTCTATATTCCAAAATGCTGCACTTTGAAAATTTTCGAGAATGGGACACCCTGAGGAAACAAAGAATGAACTATGTAAATAATTTACCAAAAGCAATCATCAGAGAAGAAAATTAAAACCCCAAAATTGGAATGAAATGTTCACTTTGGATCCAAATGAATCTACACAAGTTTTGGCAAGGCACTTATGTTCAAATTGCAACTTAAGTATGTGTGGTGGAGTTTGCAGAGATGAAAATTCAAAGAAAATCAAAGATTTGGGGACTATGTTAAAACCTCCTCAGCAAAAAGCCCTTTTGTAACCAGGCTAGAAATGGTTTTTAAAAAGCTCATTACAAAACCTCTTCACATAGGCTGTATTTTAAAGTTTGTTAATTTTTATTTGATATGTCTCATTAAAATCAAACATTTTTTTTGCCTCTGTTCTAAATAAGAAGAGCTCATCAACCTACTAGGGCCAGTTTACTGAAGACTATATCATTCAGGCCAACAATGCAATTCAGGTAAACAAGGAAACCCTAAAGAGCTGTGTTAGATCATACTTGTATGTATATATATATATATATGTTTTCAGCATGTATATGCACAGTGACAAGAGAATTGGGATAAGCTCCCATGAATAATAGCTCTTTATTCTCAATTTCAAAGACTATTTGGTGATATTCATTATTAAGCAAGAATAGAAAATGAGCCTCTCAGTGAATTACTTAATCAAATTTAATACCTCTGTGTCAGAACACAGGGGAATATTATACAAATGGTTGTGGTTAAGCTGAATCACACACACACACCTATTCCTCAGGAATACAGTGTGTGACTATAACAACGATTGACTTGGGAGTGACAGGCCACTTATTCCAGGAAGTAATTCAGTAATTTTATGCTTTCTGATGTTAGGAAGGTAGTTTATAAAGTATGTAAAACCTGCCACTGTTGATAGGAACCCCTTAGAAAAACTATACAGAAATGTATTCCTGAGAAAATATATATTAACTTTAAAATACTTTATTATAATATCTCCTATGAAGAATCACTGTAAAAAAAACTCAGATTAATTTAGAAGACAGAAGACATCTCCCTATAGAACCGATATTATAGGTATTACCTTCTTATGGTACTCCCTAGAAAAGCCTGGTTAAGCTATAAATTACTAAATTATGGGGTAATAGTAAGGGAACCGTGGAAGTTAAGGGTTTCACATTTATACTCCATTTCTAGAACTGCCTTCTAAAGTGGCAAGGATAATGACCAACTGTGCAAACCTTCACGCCCACACTCTTCCCACCCTGGACTCCTAGGTGGGGCTGGTGAAAGAATAATAAATGGACTCTGTCCAAGTAGGTCAGGGCCGCTGGCAACCAGGGCTCAGAGGAATGGAGGTAAGACTAGAAATGGTTGGTGTGTTGAGCAGGTGTCTGGTGGCAAAGAAAGCAAGAGAGGCACATGGGTGAGGAAACCTCTCCTCTCTACTAGGAGTAGTCTATGGTTTAGGGGGTCTGGGGGTAGTGGTTCCCATGCGGCAGGGGTCCCTATGAAAGAGGGCAATGTTTCCAGGCCTTGGTTCACTGAAGCAACACCAGTCTGGGGAAGCTGCGCTAGTTCCCAAAGTATTCACAAAAGAAAAGTAAGGGAATGTTCAAACGCCTATTACTAGAAGATGACCTGATTTAGACACAATAAGCCTGTCTTAATTTTAGAAAAGCTTTATTGATTTATAAACAGTATAGTATAATTTTTATTACCGTAAACATATATATTTACCAGTTCCTTAAGATGTAAATTGATGACTAAATTGATTTTCACTGACTGCTTCAGGTAGACAACCAGCTTTTAATCTAAGTGTACTAAAAAATTAATGCCTCCACTAAAGTTAGAAGCCTTTAATAATGTGCTTCCTTCAAGAGTTAATAAGAAGTTAATACATTTTACTTTTATCATCAACCTTAAATAAAAAATTAAAATATAAAGTAAATTTGCCCATTCAGTTTAAAAATATCAGACACTTAATTATTGATTTTATATTGTGCTTAGCCTAAAAGATCAATACCAGAGAGACCTTGTTTCTAATTCTATGCAGCAATTTTCGCAAAAGGCATATATCAAATGCACACATAATGAAAATTTACCCTGTTTCCTCCATGATGCAGCCACCCCAGGATTCTGTGCAGTCACATTCTAGTCCAACAAAATAATAAAAGCAACAGAAGAAAAAGGAAACAAAAAAGTCACATATTTAATTGGTATTACAACTCCTACAATAATTCTTTACTACCAATTCCATGTCAGGCAAACAGACACGGAATGTGAAGTCTTATAGAACAAAATTTATTTTTTTTAAATCAATATTTTCTTATCCTTTCCAGAATTATTGGTCACTTCCTAAGAAAACAGCTGGCAAGAAATAAGATGGTGCCTCTCTTCATTTTTGTAACTCTGACAACTCAATTAGGTTCCTAGTTCCAATGTTTAGTGAAAAGCACCCTGGTCTACAAATTAGAAAGCCTGAGTTCTGGTCCCAGTTCTGCCATATGAGAGAGTCCCATAACTGAGTGACTTGGCATTTCCTGGATCTCAGTGTTTCTACCTCTAAAATGGAAATAACACATTTTTGTCTATCTCCCAGAGTGGTTGTGGGGTTTCACACTAGACGGTGTGCCTATGTGCTCTCAGTGAAGTATAAAGCTCTGTTGGACCAACACAACAGATCACTGAAGTTTTCTAACAGAGAATGCCGGAAGTTAGAGAAGAGAATTCAATTTGTTAGAGTCAAAGTGAGGATCAACAAAAGACTTGAATGAACACTATGCTAAAAGGTTTAGTAAAAGAGTGCAATCTAAAACAGAAGTGTACCTAATCATTTAAAAACAATTATAACTTAGATACCAGAGACTGACATATTGATATTGTGATGGGCTCTTCTCTTCATTAATTTTTTCCTATTTCTCTTTTCTATACCTATCTATCTATATATCTATGTATCTACCTATCTAGATCTATATTTATCTATATCTATCTATCTATCTAGAGAGGTATACATATATATCTCTATATATATATATACACACGCACACACCCCTATATAGAGAGAGGTGTATTCAAAGATACAATTCCAAATGGATTTTTTTAAACTCGAAGTTTAGAACCAATGAAATAGCTATCTAAACAAAGTCACAAAGAAATAAAGAATTTTCGGAAGGAGGGAACTATGGCAGGCATTAGTAATGAACTCTACTTCTCACCCTATTTCACCATGCAACTCAGTACCATCTCTCAGCTGACTCTAGCAATGGCCTCTTCCCAGATCCAAGATTTCTAAACAAGGGCATAAACCTGGTCATACACCTCTCTGGCTTTAAGGTGTTTATGCCAGATGGCGAAACTCTAAATACTTCCTTTAATGTGTACTAGGTGATTCCTGGGAAAGCAAACCCTCTGACCGAGATAATCAATGGAAGTTTGTGGGCGTTTGTGAAACGCCACCAGACACTTGTGATGACTATCTTAACGTAGCCATAGAGGTAATTGAGAAGCCTGTGTACATATATTTTGTTTCAATTTTCCAGAACATTATGCATTAATTAAAAAAGAATATAAAATATAGAATGATATTAAGGTAGATTTTGTCCTTTTCTTTTCTGGGGAGGTGGGGTGGCAAGTGAAACCTTTACTTCCAGTGCCTCATATTTTCAAAACCTATGAGGGGACTTAAGTGAATAATATGAGTGAACACATTGGTCTCTCCGCAGGTACATATCAGGTTGCTGCTCAATGCCATAAAAAATATATTAAAAAGTATATTTTACCACTCTGTTGGTACAAAGATAAATACAATCTTGGTTGAATTTTACTCTGACTTTAAAAGAAATTAATATTTTTCATGCACCCTTCACATTATTGTGAGCCCTAGACCCTTTGCTTACTAGAAAA